>NW_012104476.1:1524945-1551242 GCF_000951045.1 Mandrillus leucophaeus
AGGGGAAAACTTAGCGCTCCTGGAAGACTTAAGTCTGGCAATAAAAGATGTAGACAGAAAGTTTGGAGAGAGAGGAAGAGAATGAGTGAGAGAGTGGAAGAAACAGATTAAACAGAGGAACAGAGGTGAAACTGGGGGGAGAGAGTGTAAAAGGAAGAGAGAGGAAGAGACAGGAGACAGAGAGACAAAACGTGGGAGTGAGCAGGTGAGGAGAGAAATTAAGAACTATGAAAGACAGCAGCCAGGAGACAAAGGAGGCAGAAGACTGCCTGGGTGCTGCAGCACCCACATGGTCCTCTTGCCCCCTGTCATTGGGACCCCAGAGCTGGCCCTTGATGAAGGAGAGCCGACCTCACAGCAGCCTGAGCCTGGCCAGCAGCGCCTCCACCATCTCCCCGCTCAGCAGCCTAAGTCCCAAGCTATAAGTAATGCAGTTCTGAGTCTATGGATCTATAAACATTTATACTTCGGCAAAACAAGTTACAGATAGTTGCCTAATACGTAAAAAACCAACAACAACAAAAATAAGCAAACTCTAAGAAGGAAGGGACCCAGGATTAAGGCCATTCCAAAGTGTCCAAACTGATTCCACTGAAATGCCCCAAATAGGTCACCTAAAGTACCTACTAGTGATAGATCACCTTTCTCACTGGGGAGAGGCTATTCCCAAGTGCAACCACCAGTAATGTAGTTAAAGCATTAATTAAAAATATTACACCCAGGTTTAGATTAATAGAAAATATTGATTCAGATAATGAGACTCATTTCACCACACATGTCATTAAGAAATTAGCCCAAGTACTAAACATAACATAGGAATACCACACTCCCTGGCACTCACCTTCATCAGGAAGAGCACAGAGAATGAACCGAACTCCGAGGAGGAGCCGCTTGACCAAACTAGTTTTAGAGACTCCTCCCCATTGCCTTGTTAAGGGTCAGGACCGCCCCCTCGGAAAGATGTCGGCTTATCCCCTTATAAAATAATATGTAAGTTGCCTTATTTACACTCCACTGCTGACAGTCCTACGCTGAAAATGGAAGATCAATGTCTCAAAAACTATATACTTGGTCTATCTTCCACTTTCTCTTCCCTCAGATCGAAAGGCCTTTTAGTACAGCTGCTACCCCTGGAGCTCCCAGCACACCTGCGTCAACCTGGAGATCACGTTCTCATTAAGAACTGGAGAGAAGGGAAACTCGAACGGGCTTAGGAAGGACCCTACCTAGTGCTTCCAACTACTGAGACCGCAGTCCGAACGGCAGAAAGAGGGTGAACTCACCATACCTGAGTCAAGAAAGTGCCACCATCTTCAGAGTCATAGGCCATGGTTCTAGGATCAAGTCTCACCCTCTTATATCTCTTCTATTGTCTCTGCTTCTTCCCTCACTCCACTGTCGGAAACCTTACTATCAATGTAATCAGGTCAGCCTCCCCTGCAAACTATTGTCTTTGATGCTTACTTAGCAATACCTTGTGGAGACCTACAAAGTCAAAGGCAAATTAACCTCTTCAGAAAAGTATCTTTGCCCTTAGTACTCACCCCACTCTCAACCTGATCCTTGTAAAATTCCTTATCATTGGCTACCTTGCTATTCCTGGTACGATATTCTCTGGCACACTCAGTCCCAGGGCTAGGCTTCCTCAGAAGGCTGTACCTCCCTAAAACCTTACCTTCATTTTACTAAAGGAACTACACCTGTTATTCCTATACCTAATGAGAAAACCAAGGTGTACGTTGTAAAAGTAAAAGATCTAAAACCCTAGCGATGGAGACAGGATACGGAGATACAAATGCCTGCCTGGAATGGATTAAATATTCCGTCCACACCCTAAGCAAAAGCGACTGTTATGCTTGTGTGCACGGTAGACCACAGGCCCAGATCGTCCCCTTTCCACTCAGATAGTCTCCCCGCCGACCGGGCATGAGCTATGTGGTGGCTCTTTTTCAAGACCCCCACAGCCTGGGAAGACAAATCGGACCAAGCTCTTTCTCTGCTGTTCCCGGAAGTTCAACACCCTGCGGGTCAGGCCCCAGGGGCCATCCAGCCTCCACCTTCCAGTGCCAAGTTTACCTCGTGTTTCTCACGACAGGGGGAAAACTTAGCATTCCTTGGAGACTAAAAGGGATGCAAAGAGCTTAGACCCTCCCAATAGCTCACCCATCAGTCTGCCCTTAGCCATCCCCAAGGGGATGTGGTGGGCCCCTGCTGGACACTGCCAAGTAAATGGAGCGAAACTCATTCTGTAATTCAGTTGGCTATCTCTTTCACCCTGGCGTTTCATCAACCAGAGAAAGCAAAGGTCCGTAAACCAAGAGAGACCCCTCGTGAGTCTTGTGATGCTCAAGTTTCTATAAATGCCATCAGGCTTCACGAGGAGTGCCAAATAAATTTAAAGCTCAAAACCAAATAGCTGCAGAGTTTGAATCCACATGGTTCTGGTGGGTAACTATTAATAAAAATGTAAATTAGAGAAATTACATTGACTATAACCAGCAACGATTTGTTGACTATACCAAAGATGCCATTAAAGGAATAGCTGAATCATTAGGACCCACCAATCAAATGGGAAAATAGGATGTCATTAGCCATGATACTAGCAGAGAAAGGTGAAGTTTCTGTCATGATTGGAACCCAGTGTTGTACTTTCATCCCTAAAAACACAGCCCCCAAGGGACAATTACAAAGGCTGTGTACGGCCTTACCTCTCTATCAGATGAATTGGCTAAAAACTCCAGAATAGATGACCCCTTTACAAGCCTCAGGGGAAAGTGGTTTGGTGGGTGGCAAAAGCTGGTAATTTCAATAGTTACCTCCCTGGCAATTGTTATAAGTGCACTAATTCTTGTTGGATGTTGCCTCATACCCCGTGTTCGAGGGTTAATACGAAGACTTATTGAGACAACTCTCACCAAAAGTTTCCTCAATTCTCCCCCGCCTTATTCAGATAAGCTCCTTCTTTTAGAAGATCAAGCAGAACAACAAAGTTAAAACATGTTAAAAAGGTCTGAAGAGGAAAGATGATAAAAATCAAAAGGGGTGAAATTGTTAAATACAGTTAAATTCCCTCTTCGAACAGCTTATCCAAGTACCCACTTGCCTTTGCTGCCCCCCAACTTGTCTGTACATGCCTAGGCATGCCTGAACTCGCTACAACCCCAGTCCACATTCCTTTCCTTATTAGGGAATAGGTTACCTTCCCAGTACCCGTGTCAACGACTCCCCTTCTGTCTCTTCTCACCCCTCTTATGTGCCTACCATATATAAGAAAGTTTAAATGTTTAGCCAATTGGGACTAGTTTAGACTGTGGGGTCCAACCCGAGGCGATAGGGGAAAGACACAGAAGCAGAGGCTGTGTGAGAGATAATAAAATCCATGGTTTCCGTTGTTCTGGGTGCCCTCGCCATTGCTCCGTTCACGAGACGCACCTTCCTATAGGAGTAAATTGCCTTGCTGAGAGATCCTTTGTCTCAGTGCTGGTTCTTCTTTGCGGCACTGAGCATTTTTTCCCAACATGTTCATAAACATCTTGTTACTGCTGGATGACAATTTTTATTTGATTTTTTTGAGACAGAGTCTCACTCTGTCGCTCAGGCTGGAGTGCAGTGGCGTGATTTTGGCTCACTGCAAGCTCCACCTCCCAGGTTCACACTATTCTCCTGCCTCAGCCTCCCGAGTAGCTGGGACTACAGGCACCTGCCACCGCGCCCGGCTAATTTTTTGTATTTTTTTAGTAGAGGTGGGGTTTCACTAGTAGAAGTGGGGTTTCACTATGTTAGCTAGGATGGTCTCAGTCTCCTGACCTTGTGATCTGCCCGCCTCAGCCTCCCAAAGTGCTGGGATTACAGGCGTGAGCCACTGTGCCCGGCCAACAATTTTTATTTTTATTTTTATTTTTTATTTTTATTTTATTTATTTATTTATTTATTTATTTATTTATTTATTTGAGACAAGGTCTCGTTCTGTCGCCCAGGCTGGAGTGCAGTGGCCGGATCTCAGCTCACTGCAAGCTCCGCCTCCCAGGTTCATGCCATTCCCCTGCCTCAGCTTCCCGAGTAGCTGGGACTACAGGCGCCCGCCATCACGCCCAGCTAATTTTTTGTATTTTTAGTAGAGACGGGGTTTCACCGTGTTAGCCAGGATGGTCTCGATTGCCTGACCTCGTGATCTGCCTGCCTTGGTCTCCTAAAGTGCTGGGATTACAGGCGTGAGCCACCGCGCCCGGCCTACTTTTATTTTTTAGATGGAGTCTCACTCTGTCGCCAACGCTGGAGTGCAGTGGCGTGATCTTGGCTCACTGTGCCCTCTGCAGACTCAGTTTTCCAGAGAGGAGGGATGGGGATGCCTGTAGGATGCCTGGTCAGCTCCAGACCTAACTCCAGAGCCTATAGCTATTAGCAGAGGGCAGCTTTGAGGGAACCCCATATGAAATTTCTAACATCTCTGGTTGCCTCACCAGAGACTGAGGCTCTGGCTTCGTACTTTTAAATTTTTCAGTTCAGAGTCACAAACCTTTACAAAGTGCCTACTCGATGCCCGGTTTTATGGTAGACACCAGAGGTGGGGAGCTCATGAGTTGAGGGAACGCTGCATGCTAGTGCAAATGATACGTGCTGGGGTGGAGCCTGGACTGGAACTGGCTGAGTCAACACCTGCAGCAAACACCTGGAGATGTTCTGGGTGTCAGAAGACCACACAACGTCAGGGGCAAGGCTGGGGGCAGGTGAGAAGGGTCAGGACACTTCTGCACTTTAGGTGAATTAATCCAGCCATGCCTGCGGGAGATGCATTCATGAACCTACAGGCAGGGTGGCCAGCTAAGAAGGTAGTGGAATTGTCGATGTAAGACTCTAAGCCAAAAGCTTGCAGAAAGGATCATGGATTATCCTCCTGGGTGGCCATAACAAACCACAGACATATTTTGGCGATATTCACGGCAATAAAGTGAATATTGCAATAAAATGAGCCACACAAATTGTGGAGTTCCGCAGTGCACATAAATGTTATGTTTATACTATCCTGTAGTCTATTAAGGGTACAATAGCCTTATGCCTAAAAAAAAAAAGCAGTGCATAGTTTGGGCCTGGTGGCACACACCTGTAATCCTAGCACTTTGGGAGGCAGAGGACAGAAGATCACTTGAGGCCGGAAGTTTGAGACCAGCCTGAACAACATAGGGAGACAGGGAAATTCTGTCTCTACAAAAATTTTAAAAATTAATTAGATATAGTGGTGTGTGCCTGTAGTCCTAGCTACTCAGGAGGCTGAGGTGGGAGGATTGCTTGAGCCAGGGACTTGAGGCTGCAGTGAGCTACAATTGCCCCATTGCCTGGGTGACAGTGAAACCCTGTCTCTAAAAAACCACAGAAACCAAAAATTAGGTGCATACATTAATTTTAAAATATCTTATTGCTAAAAAAAAAAAGCCCAAAAACAACCGGGGGCTTTTTTTTTTTTCTTTTGAGACGGAGTCTTGCTCTGTCTCCCAGGCTGGAGTGCAGTGGCGCGATCTTGGCTCACTGTTACCTCTGCCTCCTGGGTCAAGCAATTCTCCTGCCTCAGCCTCTTGAGTAGCTGAGATTACAGGTGCCCGCCACCACGCCCAGCTAGTTTTTTTGTATTTTTAGTAGAGATGGGGTTTCACCATCTTGGCCAGGCTGGTCTTGAATTCCTGACCTTGTGATCCACCTGCCTCAGCCTCCCAAAGTGTTGGGATTACAGGCATGAGCTACCGCTCCCCGCCTTATCTGGGTCTTTAGTGAGTCATAATCTTTTTGCTGGTGGAGGATCTTGCATTTATGTGGCTGGCTGCTGATGGATCAGGGTGGTGGTTGCTGAAGGTTAGGGTGGCTGTGGCAATTTCTTTCTTTTTTTTTTTTTTTCTGAGACAGAGTCTTGCTCTGTCGCCCAGGCTGGAATGCAGTGGCACAATCTTGGCTCACTGCAAGCTCCGCCTCCCGGGTTCACACCATTCTCCTGCCTCAGCCTCCTGAGTAGCTGGGACTACAGGCACACGCCATCACGCCTGGCTAATTTTTTGTATTTTTAGTAGAGATGGGGTTTCACCGTGTGAACCAGGATGGTCTTGATCTCCTGACCTCGTGATCCACCCGCCTCGGACTCCCAAAGTGCTGGGATTACAGGCATGAGCCACTGCGCCTGGCCGGCAATTTCTTAAGATAACATGGAAATGAAGTTTGCCTCATTGATTGACTGTTTCTTTCACAAAAGATTTCTCTGTAACCAGTGATGCTATTTGGTAGCATTTTGCCCAGTGTAGAACTTCTTCCAAAGTTGGAGCCAGGGCTCACAAACTCTGCTGCTGTTTCATCAACTCAGTTTATGGAATATTCTTTGTTGCCATTTCGGCAGTGTTCACAGCATCTCCACCAGGAGTAAATTTCATCTTGAGAGACCCCTTTCTCTGCTTATCCATAAGAAGCAACTCCTCATCTGTTCAAGTTTGATCATGAGATTGTAGCAATTCAGTCCCATCGGCAGGCTCCATTTCTAATTCTAGTTCTCTTGCTGTTTCCACCACATCTGCAGTTCCTTCCTCTACTGAAGCCTTGAAACCCTCAAACTCATCCATGAGAGTTGGAATCCACTTCTTCCACACTCCTGTTCATGTTGATATTTCGACCTCCTCCCATGAATTCACAATTTTTTTTTTTTTTTTTATTGAGACGGAGTCTTGCTCTGTGGCCAGGCTGGAGTGCAGTGCCATGATCTTGGCTCACTGCAACTTCTGCCTCCCGGGTTCAAGCAATTCCCCTGCCTCAGCCTCCTGAGGAGCTGGGACTACAGGTGAGCGCCACCACGCCCAGCTAATTTTTGTACTTTTAGTAGAGATGGGGTTTCACCATGTTGGCCAGAATGGTCTCGATCTCTTGACCTTGTGATCCGCCCACCTCGGCCTCCCAAGGAGCTGGGATTACAGGCATGAGTCATTGCACCCGGCCCCCACAAATGTTCTTAATGGCATCTGGAATGCTGAATACTTTCCAGAAAGGTGCTTTAATTTGCTTTGCCCGGATCTATTCAAGGAATCATTATCTGTGGCAGCTATAGCCTTATGAAATGGATTTCTTAAATAATAAGACTTGAAAGTTGAAATTACTCCAAGATCCATGGGCTGCAAAATGGATGTGTTAGCAGGCATGAAAACGACATTCAACTCCTTGTACATCTTCATCACAGCTCTTGGGTTACCAAGTGCATTGTCAGTGGGCAATAATATTTTGAAAGGAATCTTCTTATCTGAGCAGTAGTTCTCAATAGGAGGCTTGAAGTATTCCGTAAACCATGCTGTAAACAGATGTGCTGCCTTGCAGGCTTTGTTGGTCCATTTCTAGAGCACAGGCAGAGTAGATTTAGCATCACTCTGAAGGATCCTAGAATTTGCAGCATGGTAAATAAGTACTGGCTTCAACTTAGAGTCACCAGCTGCATTAGCCCCCTGCTAGACAGTCAGTCCTTTGAAGCTTTGAAGCCAGGCATTGATTTCTTCTCTCTGGTTATGAAAGTTCTAGATGGCATCTTGTTCTAATCTCAAGCTGTTTTGTCTACATTGAAAATCTGTTGTTACCTTCATCCATGGTCACCACTAGAGCCTCTAGATAACTTGCTGCAGCTTCTCCATCAGCCCTTGATACTCCCCCTTACACTTTTATGTGATGGAGACAGCTTCTTTCTTTAAACTTCATGAGCCAAGCTCTGCTAGCTTCAGACTTTTCTTCTACAGCTTCCTCACGTCTCTCAGCCTTTGCAGAATTGAAGAGTGAGGACCTTGCTCTGGATTGGATCTTGGTTCAGGGAATGTAGTGGCTGCTTTGATCTTCTATCCACACCACTAAAACTTTCTCCACACCAACAATACAGCTGCTTCACTTTCTTATTCATGTGTTTGCTGCAGTAGCAGTTTTAATTTCCTTCAAGAACTTTCCTTTGCAATTGCAACTTTTTTTGACTGTTTGGTGCAAGAGGCCTGGCTTTCAGCTTGTCGTGACTTTTGGCATGCCTTCCTCACTAAGCAGAATCATTTCTAGCTTTTGATTCGAAGTGGGAGACGTGTGACTTCCTTTCACTTGAAAACTTTGATTAAAAAAAAACAAAACACTTCAGCCGAATTAAATTTAAAGGCGTTCAATTGAGCAATGAATGATTCGCGAATCGGGCAGCCCCCAGAATCACAGCTGATTCACAGAGACTGTAACATAGCCATGTGGTGAAAGATTGATAGACAAAAAAAAGAAAAAAAGGAAATGACGTACAGACATTGGCAATGAAGTACAGAAATAGCTAGATTGGTTACAGGTTGGCATTTGCTTTATTTGAACACGGTGTGAACACTCAGCCGTCTACGAGTGGTTGAAGTATGGCTGCTGGGATTGGCCAAGGCTCAGTAATTGTTACAGGTGCAAACTCCTAAACCTACCTCTGACTATTAAGGTAGGTCAGAGTTCATCCACAAGGACTCCAGTATAGAAGTACGGAGTCCTTCTCAGGCCATATTTAGTTTGCTTTAACAACTTAGAGGGCATTGTAAGGTTATCAATTGGCCTCATTTCCATATTGCTGTGTCCCTGGGAATGGGGAGGCCCAAAGAAAGAGAGAGATGGGGAACAGCTGGTCAGTGGAGCCGTCAGAAGACGCATCAATTCATTTCTCTACCTTATATGGTTTGTGGTGCCCCCAAACAATTGCAACATCAAAGATCACTGTCACAGATCACCATAACACATAATCATAATGAAAGAGTTTGAAATACTGTGATGGTTACCAAAATATGACCCAGAGACACGAAGCAAGCATGTACTGTTGGAAAAACAGCACCTAGAGCGTTGCTTGAGGCGGGATTGCCACAAACCTGCCATTTGTAAGAAGGACGGTATACACAAAGCTCAATAAAGCCAAGTGCAATGACGTGAGCTGTGCTTGTGCCACACACCGAGTGACTTGAAACAGCAGACCTGTATTCTCTCACAGTCCTGGGGTTAGAAGTCCAAAATCCAGGGGTCAGCAGGGGCATGCTGTGTCTGCGACTCTAGGAGAATCCTCTGCCTCTTCTGGGTTCCTGCTTGTGGCCGGCAATCTCTGTCACTCTCTGGCTGGTAACTGTGTCATTCCAGTCCTGCCTGGGTTGCCAGATGGCGTTCTCCCCATGTGCTTCTCTGTCTCTCTGTTATAGGGACACTAGTCATATCGGAATAGAGGCCCATCCTACTCTGGTGCGATCTCAACTTTCATTTATTTGTTTATTCGCTTGTTTCTTTTCTTTTCTTTCTTTTTTTTTTTTTTTTGGAGATGGAATTTCATTCTTGTTGCCCAGGCTGGAGTGCAGTGGTGCCATCTCAGCTCACAGCAACCTCTGCCTCCCAAGTTCAAGCGATTCTCCTGCCTCAGCCTCTCAAGTATCTGGGACTACAGGTGCACGCCACCACACCTGGTTAATTTTTGTACTTGAGTAGAGATGGGGTTTCGCCATGTTGGCCAGGCTGGTTTTGAACTCCTGACCTCTTGATCCACCCACCTCGTCCTCCCAAAGTGTTGGGATTACAGGCATGAACCACTGTGCGTGGCCAGTTTCTTTGTTTTTCAGACAGGGTCTCACTCTGTCACCCAGGCTGGAGTGCAGTGGCACAATCACAGCTCATTGCAGCTTCAAACTCTTGGAGTCAGGCGATCCTCCTGCCTTGGCCTCTCCAGCAGCTGGGACTATGGGCATAAGCCACCATGCGCAGATAATTTTTTTTTTTTTTGTAGAGGGGTGTCTTGCTATGTTGCCCAGGTTGGTCTTGAATTCCCGACTCCAAGCAATCGTTCTCCCTCTGCTTCCGAAAGCCCAGGGATTACAGGCGTGAGTTGATTTACATCTTAATTACATCTGCGAAGTCTCCGTTTCCAAATACTGTCTCAGTTACAGGTATGAGGACTTAGAATTTCAACCTGTCTTTTTGGAGGACATGATTCAACCCACAGCAGATCACAAGGGGAAGGGGAGTCAGTGTGATTCTGCAGGAGATAGTGGTGTCAGCTGTTGAGGTCAAGCATATGCAGGGAGCGGGCTAGGGGGAAATCATGAGTTCCAGGTGGGGCGTGTTGGGTCTGAGCCACCTGTCCATGGAGCTTCTAAGGACAGAAGTCTAGGAAGTGGTCAGATGCATGGTCTAGAGTTCAGGGGAGAGTCAGGCTGGAGGGTATGTTCCAAGTGCTTTGCATCTGGATGGGTGCTAGTTAAAATCAAGGGTGAGAAGCAGCCAGTGTAGCTGGGGAGTGCAGGAGGTTAAGGAGGAGACAGAAAAACATCCTGGGGGCTGGGCGCAGCACCTGTAATCCCAGTAGTTTGGGAGGCAAACTTGAGGCCAGGAGTTTGAAACCAGCCTAGAAACATAGCGAGACCCCATCTCTACAAAAAAAAATTAAAAATAGCTGGGCGTGGTGGCAGGTAACTGTCGTCCCACTCACTTGGGAGGTTGGGGCAGGAGGATCGCTTGAGCCCAGGAGTTTCAGGCTGCAGTGAGCCATGATTGCACCACTGCACTCCAGCCTGGGGAACAGAGTGAGACCCTGACTCAAAAACAAAACAAAAGAAAACCCATAAAAGTGGCCTGGAGGGAATCGCTAAGAACACCTGGAGAAAAGCTGGACTCTGACCACCAGGGGGCGCTCTGCACCAGCCCATTGTAACTATTTCCATAGGCAGCAGGTGGATAAACTTGATCAATGAATTTAAGTTTTCTCTGTGCACTTTTCCTGCAGCAATAGGCATCTATGTACAAAAAGTACAATTGCAGGATTGGGTTACCGACTTGAGTGTATTTACAGAGTTACAGAAAAAAGGCTGCTCAAATTTCTTTTAGGAGAATCAGTGATCTTGAGATTAGAATGGTTAAGATAAGTTGGTTGTGGAGTTGGGAAGAGGAGATATATTTAGGCTACTCCAGGAAGAAACTCTTAGGGGGTGGATGAGCAGACAGATGACTGTTTCACTTCTCTGAAGAAATGTAAGACTCTAGATGCATTTTTTGAATTTCTAACAAGATGGTGAATGAACACAGACAACTGTCTTCCTCCAACATTTGGAGAAGTCACAGGAGGAAGAAGTGGTTTATGGACTCTGGAATCTAACATAAAAACAACAAGGAGCCGGGCGCGGTGGCTCAAGCCTGTAATCCCAGCACTTTGGGAGGCCGAGACGGGCGGATCACGAGGTCAGGAGATCGAGACCATCCTGGCTGACACGGTGAAACCCCGTCTCTACTAAAAAATACAAAAAACTAGCCGGGCGAGGTGGCGGGCGCCTGTAATCCCAGCTACTCGGGAGGCTGAGGCAGGAGAATGGCATGAACCCGGGAGGCGGAGCTTGCAGTGAGCTGAGATCCGGCCACTGCACTCCAGCCTGGGCAGCAGAGCGAGACTCCGTCTCAAAAAAAAAAAAAAAAAAAAAAACAACAAGGAGTCAGAGGGTGGTTGAGCCCCACATAGGGAGGAAAGGCAGCCACAGAAATTAGGGTGTGGGCCAGGGCTATTGGCCCCCCTGTAGGTTAGCTAAAAAATTACTGGCACAAGGCTGATTGATTCATCGGAGAAAGGCATACAAATTTATTTAATGTGTATACGCGAGGGCCTTCAGTAGGAAGCTCCAGCTTCCCAATAGGTAGCAGAATCTTATCTTGAAATTACAGAAAGAGTCCAGACTAGACTCAGAATATGTCCAAAAATAGGTTTTAGTGGCAAGACAGCGTATTGGTAGAAGAAAGGAAGAGGCTTGGCTCCAAAGGTGGCCTTGTTATGTAGATGAAGCTTCCCTCAGGGTGAATAGATACTAAGTTTCTTTTCAAAGGTTTAAAGGTGTCAGATTCTCAATCACTCCTAAATCTAAAAAAGGCATAGAAAGGGGGACATGTGGCTATGTTAATGAAGATCTACAGATGCAAATTTTCTCCACAAAGGACAGTTTTGCAAGGCCAACTCCATTTGCTGGCTCTGCAGCAGCTATTTCAAGGTATGCCAAAGAAATATATTTTGGGGTAAAATATTTTGATTTTCTTCATTAGGTTGGAGTTGAGATCTTTGCTCATTTCCTTTCTCTTCCCACATTGCTTTCAGTATATTGCTCACCTCCTAGGAACTACCACAGGGTAGAAAACAGCAGGGCCTGATTTTTTAATGATTGCCATTCGAACTGGTGTGAGATGGTATCTCATTGTGGTTTTGATTTGCATTTCTCTGATGGCAAGTGATGATGAGCATTTTTTCATGTGTCTGTCGGCTGTATGAATGTCTTCTTTTGAAAAGTGTCTGTTCATATCCTTTGCCCACTTTTTGATGGGGTTGTTTGTTTTTATCTTGTAAATTTGTTTGAGTTCTTTGTAGGTTCTGGATATTAGCCCTTTGTCAGATGAGAAGATTGCAAAAATTTTCTCCCATTCTGTAGGTTGCCTGTTCACTCTGATGGTAGTTTCTTTTGCTGTGCAGAAGCTCTTTAGTTTAATTAGATCCCATTTGTCAATTTTGGCTTGTGTTGCTGTTGCTTTTGGTGTTTTAGACATGAAGTCCTTGCCCGTGCCTATGTCCTGAATGGTATTACCTAGGTTTTCTTCTAGGGTTTTTATGGTTTTAGGTCTAACATTTAAGTCTCTAATCCATCTTGAATTAATTTTCGTATAAGAAGTAAGGAAAGGATCCAGTTTCAGCTTTCTGCTTATGGCTAGCCAATTTTCCCAGCACCATTTATTAAATAGGGAATCCTTTCCTCATTTCTTGTTTTTGTCAGGTTTATGATGAGTTAATGGGTGCAGCACACCAATATGGCACATGTATACATATGTAGCAAACCTGCACATTGTGCACATGTACCCTAGAACTTAAAGTATAATAATAAAAAAAAAAGAAAGAAAAAAAAAGAAAACAGCAGGGCCAGCCATCCCCTCATGACAACTAGAATGACAACTATAAGGATGAAGATGGTGGGGCCGTGTCAACCTGTGACTCAACCTGTGAGCCATCAACAGAGAATAAAACCCCCAACCTTATTCCCTGTTGATGGCTTGGAACTATCATGGACTGCTATGTGAGAGAGAAATAAACTTCTACTGTGTTAAGTCACTTATTACATGTTTGAGCCCATTTGTTACACAGCTCAGCCTGTGCTAACCAATACAAGACTCTAAGTTGTATATCAAAATTAAGAATTTCTATTTAACAAGAACTTATAGACAGAGTTAACAGATGGGTAGCAGATTTTTAAAAAGTATTTTTAACATCTAAAACAAACAAGGGATTAATAGTTATTCTAGGTAAGAAATTCCTTTATAAATGGCATTATTTTTTGGTCAGAAAAAAAAGAATTTTATAGAAGATTGGAAAGAAATCCAACTAAAGCCTCCTAGAAATCCATCTGAGAAGCAGGCAAATGGTAAGAATTCATTGAGGTAGAAATGCAAATGGCTAATATGAACATGAAGAGCTGCTTAACATCCCTAGCAATCAGAGAAGTTATAACATGAGTGAGATACCATTCACGCCAATATCAGATTTGGCAGATTTAGAAAGGTAGATAAAGCCAAGTGTTGGTGAGGATAGAGGAACTGGCAATTGATATGTATCCACTGCTGATGGGAGTATATCTTGATGCGGTCTTCAGCGGAGCACCCTGGTAGGAGTTACTGGAATTAAGAATGGGTAGACTGCATGCCCATCAATCCCATTTTATCTCTACAAGGGAAATCCATGTAACGATGTCATCATGGCATTGCTAGTTGCAGTGGGGAGGTAGAGAGGGAAAAATCTCCCTGTTATTAGAAAGGGATCCTAATCCAGACCCCAAGAGAGGGTTGTTGGATCTCACACAAGAAAGAAATTGAGGCGAATACATACAATAAAATGAAAGCAAGTTTACTAAGAAAGTAAAGGGATAAAGAATGGCTATTCCATAGGCAGAGCAGCCCCGAGGGCTGCTGGTTAACTCTTTTTAATGTTATGGTTCTTTCTTGATTATACGCTAAACAAGGGGTGGTTTATTCATGAGTTTTCCTGGAAACGGGTGGGCAGTTCCTGTAACTGAGGGTTCCTTCCATTTTTAGACCATATAGGGTAACTTCCTGATGTTGCCATGGCATTTGCAAACAGTCATGGCACTGCTGGGACTGTCTTTTGCATGCTCATGCATTTTAATTAGCATATAATGAACAATGAGGATAACTAGAGGTGACTTTAGTTACCATCTTGGTTTTGACAGGATTTGGCTGGCTTCTTTACTGCAACTGTTTGATCAACAAGGTCTTTGTGACCTGCATCTTGCACTGACCTCTCATCTCATCCTGTGACTTAGAATGCCTTAAATTCCCTGGAATGCAGCCCAATAAGTCTCAGCCTTATTTACCCAGTTCCTATTCAAGATGGAGTCACTCTCTTTCAAACAGCTCTGACACTCCTGACACAGGATTAATATATAGCACAGAACAAGAAACCATGCCAAACTACAAGCAGCACTGAGTGAAACAGCACAAGAAACAGAAGGAGATACATAACACCATGCCATACCCATATATGGAAGATAAATGCACGCACAAAACAGCAACACACACACACACACACACACACACACAGAGGAACATATATCCAAGGATACATGAAACCCATCAGGATGGATGCTTCTGGTGGTGGGGTCTGGAGAGTGGGAGGGGAGTGAAGAGAGGATATTGTCAGGCCTCGGAGCCCAAGCTGAGCGTCACATATGACCTGCACATATACATCCAGATCTCCTGAAGCAACTGAAAATCCACAAAATAAATGAAAATAGCCTTAACTGATGACATTCCACCCGTGTAATTTGTTTCTGCCCCACCCTAACTGATCAATGTACTTTGTAATCTCCCCCACCCTTAAGAAGGTTCTTTGTAATTCTCCCCACCCTTGAGAATGTACTTTGTGCGATCCACCCCCTGCCCGCAAAACATTGCTCTTAACTCCACCGTCTATCCCCAAACCTGTAAGAACTAATGATAATCCACTACCCTTTGCTGACTTTCTGTTCAGACTCAGCCCGCCTGCACCCAGGTGAAATAAACAGCCTTGTTGCTCACACAAAGCCTGTTTGGTGGTCTCTTCACACAGACGCGTGAGACAGCTACTATGTCACGTCAGAATGACTGCAAACTGAATGTTAGGATTGGCTTAACTTTCTGCACCCAATGTCCTAAGGGGGGAAAAAACCCAACCTTCTAAGGAGAAATACTGTATGTAGGGCCTGATCCCATCCCCGGGCCCTTCACCCAATGCTGCTGAGTGAGTAGAGGGTTTATTTCATCCTTCCAATTTAGTGATTCAGTAGAGATTTCAAGACTCAAAGCTTAATTAACTCCATTTTAATTGAAGTCATCTTCTCTGTCATGGTGTCTGCACGCAGGACAATTCAGCTTGGCCTCCAGTGCTTCAGCACAAGGCTCAATTTCCGGCTCAGTCATTAACCAGCCCCAAGTCAGGGTAGTCAGACAAGTCTTCAATTTGTGGGGATTTTATGGTTGGAATCAGGGTACCTTGACCTCTGGAAGGACAGACCTCTGAGGAGCAAGGATGTTTAATGGTTGCATAGAGAAGACAATCCTACAGAAAAGGCAGTAGTTGGGGCAGTGATTAGGACTCATTTTGGGGTGAGGGTGACAAGCACAGCGATCAACTAGCCTCACAGCCAGCTGTCTGCCTTTCCCAGGTGGGTAACTGTCCCATAATGAGAACTTCTTGTCTTCCAAGGAAGGCTAAGATAGGCAACTTGCTACAGTTTGCCTTAACATCAAAACATGTCAAAAGGAGAACAATCCCGGTTTTAGAATCAGCCTGGGAGAAGGCAAGGAAGAATTTACAGTTTAGGACAAATTCAAGGACTGTAAATCATCTAATGTGAATATAGCACAGGGAGGTAGTTGGAGACAAGCTTGTCAAATAGGCTGGAGCCAGATTCGACGGGATTTTGGACTTTTTTTCTAGCAGTAGAGAGCCATGCTATTGAACTTTTTCTGAGAGAGGGATATTAGCTCATACGCTTTGGGAGGACAACTGACCACTCCAATCCTGGCTTCCCTTTGCTGTCATGAACTACAGGCCGGAATTGTATTTGGGAGTTGTGGCAGTTTGTATTTTCCATACTTAGCTGCACTAATGCTTCCTGTCCATATGTTCTTCTCTATTTGACATTCCTCCTATCAAGAGTTGGGGTCTCTATTCTCTGTCCTGGAATCTGAACACTCTTATGACTATGGCAGAACTGATGCAATGTGACTTCCAAGGCTAGGTGATAAAAGGTAATACAGATATACCCAGCTGCCATGATGTGAGGAAGCCCAAGCAAACATGAGGAGAGGCCACATATAGTTTTTCCAACTGATATCTCCACAAGGCCTCAGTCAACAGGCATCATCAACTGCCAGACATGTGGGTGAACAAGCCCTCATATGATTCCAGTTCCCTTCCACTGGGTCATCCTTAATCTTCAAGGTGAAGTCTCAGACAACATGGAGTAGAGACAAGCCAGTCCCACTGTGCCCTGTGCAAAGTCCTGCCCCACAGAGTATGGGAGCAGAATAAAATAGTTATTGTTTAACGCCACTAAATTTGGAGTTGATTATTATGCGGGAATAGATAGCCAGAAGCCTGGACATGGTGGCTCACACCTGTAATCCCAGAACTTTGGGAGGCCGAGGCAGGAGGATCCCTTGAGCTCAAGAGGTCGAGACCAGTCTGGGCAACATGGTGAAACCCTGTCTCTATCAAAAAATACAAAAAAATAGCCAGGTGTGGTAGTGCACTTGGGAGGCTGAGCTGGGAGGATCGCTTGAGCTGGGGAGTTAGAGGTGGCAGTGAGCCAAGATTGCATCATAGTTCTCCAAGCTGTGTGACAGAGTGAGACTCTGTCAAAAAAAAAAAAAAAAAAAAGGAAGAGATAGCTAGAACAGAAGCCTATTGGAATAATAAAAGTAGACAAGAAAGGCAGAGACAGTCTTGAGCAAAAGCAGGATACTGAGACATTGTTGGAGTAGATCTCACTAATTAGAGATGGGGAAGGGGTTTCTAAGATGAACAAATGACTGGCACAAGTGATCTGCCATTGATTGAAATAAAAAACTGGAAAGGAGAGTAGAAAAGAGAGTCCTTTTGGGTTTGAATACATTGATTGTAAATTGGCTGGATATTTCTATGGGCAGATTGGGAGATTTGGGAAATGACGGAGTTTGGAGGGTCTTCAGCCTCTCAGTGCCTTTAGAGCCCTGGAAAAGACTAGCTCACCCAGAGGAGGAGCATCAAAGTTCAGAAAAAGAGAAGAGAATTCAGAAGAGGTCTTTGGGGAGAGTGATGACACCAACAAATCTATCTATTAGTTGGTTATCTATGGTTATCCATTCTTGCAAAACAATCAACTCCAAATTTCAATAATAATAATTTATTTTGCTCCCAGGCTCTGTGGGGTAGGACTTCGGGCAGGGCACAGTGAGACTGGCTTGTCTCTGCTCCATGATATCTGAGACTCCAGCTTAAAGACTAAGGGTGACCTAATGGCAGAGGACTGGAATCATCTGAGGGCTTGTTTACCCACATGACTGGCAGCTGATGATGTCTGTTGACTGAAATCGTTTTGAGCTATCAGTTGGAAAAACTATATGTGGCCTTTCCTCATGTTCCCTTGGGCTTCCTCACATCATGGCAGCTGGGTGCCAGAAGCAAGCATCCCAAGTGAACCAGGTAAACCTGTATCACCTTTTACCACCTAGCCTTGGAAGTCACATAGCATCACTTCTGCCATAGTCATAAGAGTGTTTAGATTCAAGGAGAGAGAATACAGATACCAACTCTTGATAGGAGGGATGTCAAAGTGAGAAGAACATATGGATGGGAAACATTGGTGCAGCTATTTATGGAAAATACAATCTGCCACATCTCCCAAATAGAATGCCAGCCTGTAGTCTCTGACAGCAAAGGGAAACCAGAATTGGAGTGGTCAGTTTTCCTCCTGAAGCATATGAGCTAATGTCCTTCTCTCAGAAAGAGTTCCGAGTTCAGGGAGCAGGGAGAAGAGAAGGAGGAATCAGTAAAATAATGAGAGTAGGTCGATGGAAAACTAAGAGAGCATCCACAGTGTCTATGATGCACAGAGAGCTGGTGGGGGAAAGTAGGGAGAAGCAGTAGGCAACAGAACATCAGTTTAGTTTCAAGTTATTCAACATCCTCTCAGATTTAAATCATAAAAATTGATTGCTTGCTGGGCATGGTGGCATGTGCCTGTAATTCCAGCTACTTGGGAGGCTTAGGGGAGAGGATGGCTTGATGCCAAGAATTCAAGACCAGCCTGGGCAACCTAGCAAGACCCCGTCCCTAAAAAGATAACAATAAAACAAATGGATTTCTTGTCATTATCATTGTTTAGTACCAGCTGTATGCCAGAGACTGGGTGGGCTAAGTGTGCTACCTGTGTGATTTTGCATACTCTTTATTCTTCTAGCATATGTTGCATATTTTATGTTATCCTCATAACAGCCCTGTGAGGCTGGGGGTTCTGACTGGTGAGGAATCCAAGTCTCCAAGGTTACATACCAAGTTAGTGCTGGAGCCGGGATTTGAACCTGGCTCTAGTTGGCACCGAAGCTCTTTTATGTCTCTCTTTCTGTCTACTTATATTTCTGTCTTCTTGCTACAAATATTTACTTCTGTATTCTTCTAAGAGTTTTATGGTTTCCCCTCTTCAATCTAGCTCTTTCATCTATTTGGAGTTAATTCCTGTGAATGATGTGAGATAGGGGTCTAGCTTCATTCTTTTGTTTGTGGACATCCAGTTGTCCCAGCATCATTTGTTTGTATTAAGGCTTTTAATCTTCTCATCCACTTCCCTCCCTCCCCACTCCAGCCCTTGGCAACCATGAATCCACTTTCTGTCTCCATGGATTTTTCCATTTTGGACATTTTATATAAATGAAATCCTACAATATGTGCTCCTTTGTAACTGGCTTCTTTCACTTGGCATGATGTTTTTGAGGTTTGTTCAGGTTGTTGCATGGCTCCGTACTTTATTCCTTTTCATGGCTGAATAATATTCCATTATGTGGATAGTCTATTATACATTTTGTTTATCCACTAAACTGTTGATGAGCATTTGGGTTGTCTCCACTTTTTGGCTATTGTGAGTGGTGCTGCTGTGAACATTTGTGTACAAGTTTTGGTGTGAGCATTTCTTTCAATTTTCTTGGGTGAGATTTCTAGGCGTGAGATTGCTGGGTCCTATGGTAACTCTATGGTTAACTGTTTGAGGAACTGCCAAGCTATTTTTCCAAAGCAGCTACATCACTTAACATTCCCTCAAGCAATGTAGGAGGGTTTGAATTTATCTGCATCCTTGCCAATGCGTCTTATTGTCTGTTTTCTTTTATTAGAATCATCCTGATGGAAATAAAGTGTATCACTGTGGCTTTGATTTGCATTTCCCTAATGACTAATGATGTTGAGCATGCTTTCATGTACTTATTGGCCATTTGTATATATTCTTTGGGAAAACATCTATTCAGATCTTTTGTTTATTTTAAAATTGGGTTAATTGTCTTTTTATTGTCAAGTTGTAAGAATTCGTTATATACCAGATGCAAACCTCTCATCAGACATATGATTTGCAACTATTTTCTCCCATTCTGTGGGTCATCTTTGCATTTTCTTGATAGTATCATTTGAAGCACAAAAGTTTAAAATTTCGGTAAAGTCCAATTTGTCTATTTTTTCATTTGTCATTTGTGCTTGTGTAGACACATCTAAGGAAGTTTTGTCTAACTCGAGGTCATGAAGATTTGCTTCTGTATCCTTCTAAAAGTTTTCTGGTTTTCATTCTTAAATTGAGTTCTTTCATCCACTTGGAGTTAATTTCTATGAATGGTGTGAGGTAGGATCCTGCTTCATTCTTTTGTTTGTGGACATCCAGTTGCTGTAGTATCATTTGTTTGTATTAACACTTTTCATCTTCATATCCACTTTATGTAGAGGTGCATTATTATCCCATTATATAGATGGGTAAACAGAGGTACAGAGCAGTTAAACAACTTGTGCAGTATCGTCCAAGCTGGTCAGTGGCAGAGACTGGATTTGAGTCAGGCAGTTTGTATCTGAGCTCGTGTTATATGGACTCACAACATGCCGCCTTACTTTTTGTTAATTTTGTTTATGTTTTAGTTTTAGCGACAGGGTCTTGCTCTTTCACTCAGGCTGGAGCATAGTGGCACAATTATAGCTTACTGTGCCTCAAATCCCTGGGCTCAAGCAATCCTCCAGCCTCAGCCTCCTGAGTAGTTGGGACTACAAGCACGTGTCACAACATCTGGGTCATTTTAAACATTTCTTGTAGAAATGAGTTCTTGGTATGTTGCTTGGGATGGCCTCAAACTCCTGGGCTCAAATAATCCTCCTACCCTAACCTCCCAAGTAGCTAGGGCTACAGGTGTGCACTACCACCTCCAGCTAGTTTTTTAATTTTTTGCAGAGATAGGGTCTTGCTACATTGCCCAGGCTGGTCTCAATCTCGAACTTCTGGCCTCAGGTGAGCCTTCCCATTTGGCCTTCCAAAGTGTTGGGATTACAGGCATGAGCCTCCACATCTGGCCCAACATGCCTTTTTGAATACAGGTACTGGAGGGTGAAAGTAGAGAAGGTGATCTTGTGCCATCCTGCATTGCTGTAGGACTGCAGAAGCAATGGCTACAGCTTCATCCCATGAGACGTGGAGTGCCAGGACACCCAGGCTCCCTGCAGCAACAGTGTATGGGAACTGGCCACTGCCTGATACCCGGGGCCATTGGTGTAGGATGCATGTCCACCATGAAAGTGTTGGGTTGGTTTCTGCTCACAAGCAGCTCTGCAGCTTGAGGGATGAGGGGACAAAGTGGCTGTATTAGGGCCTGGGGTTGCTGTGGAGGCCCAGGGCCCCATGGAGTATCCCCAAACATGGGGAGAAAGGAGAGGCTCCCCAGTGACAAGGTGCCCAGACAGTGAGGGGAGCAAATGAGGAGTGGTGTCATGCAGAGCAAAGGAAGAAATAAAATAAATGCACCCTGTGCCTTCATCTGTTTGTCAGCCCTAATAGAATCCCTTAGACTGGGTAGTTTATAAGCTATAGAAATTTGTTGCTCATGGTTCTGGAGGCTGGGAAGTCCAAGATCAAGTACAAATCATGCCCAAGATCAAGATGCTTGCAGATTCTGTGTCTGGTGAGGGCCCACTTTGCAGTTCTGAGATGATGCCTTCTTGCTGTGTCCTTACATGGTGGAAGGGACACACAAGCTCCCTCAGGCCTCTTTTACTTTTCAAAAAATTTTGTTTAGGTTGGTGCAAACGTCATTGCAGTGTTTGCAATTACTTTTAATGGCAAAAACCACAAGTACATTTGCAGCAACCTAATAATTTTAATTTTTTATAGGTACATAGTAGGCATAAATATTTATGGCATACATGAGATATTTTGATTCAGGCACACAATGTGTACTAATCATATCAGAGTAAATGAGGTATCTTTTACCTCAAGCATTCATCATTCTTTGTGTTACAAATATTTGAGTTATATTCATAGTTATTCTAGGATTAACAATAAATTATTGTTTTCTGTAGTTACCCTGTTGTGCTATCAAATACTAGATATTTTTTTCTCTTCTGAGACAGTGTCTCACTCTGTTGCCCAGACTGGAGTGCAGTGGCACGATCTTGGCTCACTGCAACCTGGGTTCAAATGATTCTCCTTCCTTAGCCTCCAGAGTAGCTGGGATTACAGGCACCCACCACCATGGCCTAGCTAATTTTTGTATTTTTAGTAGAGACAGGGTTTTGCCACGTTGACCAGGCTGCCAGGCTAGTCTCAATCTCCTGACCTTAGGTGATTCACCTGCCGCAGCCTCCTAAAGTGCTGGGATTACAGGTATGAGCCACTGTATCCGGCCAAGATCTTATTTGTTCTATCTAACCATATTTTTATACCCATTTACCATTCCCCTCCTGAATACCCTTCCCAGCCTCTGGTAACCATTATTCTACTCTCTATCTCCATGAGTTCAATTGTTCTAATTTTTAGCTTCCACAAATAAGTGAGAATATGTGACATTTGTCTGTCTGTGCCTGGCTCATTTTACTTAACACAAATCCTCCAGTTCCATCCATGTTATTGCAAATGACAGGATCTCATTCTTTTTTTGGCTGAATGATACTCCATTCTGTTTATGCACCACGTTTTCTTCATCCATTCATTCGTCTGTTGATGGGCACTTGGATTGCTTCCAAATCTTGGTTATTGTGAACAGGGCTGCAATAGACATGGAAGTGCAGATGTCTCTTTCATATAGTGATTTCCTCTGGTAGGTATACACCCAGGAGTGGGATTGCTGGATCACATGGTGGTTCTATTATTTTCAGTTTTTTTGAGGAGTCTCCATTCTGTTCTCCATTGTGGTTGTACTAATTCACATTCTCACCAACAGTGTACCAGGGTTCCCTCTTCTCCACATCCTCTCCAGCATTCATTATTGCCTGCCTTTGGGAGCTTGGGTCTCTTTTAAAACAGCACTAATCCCATGCACAAAGGCTCCACTTTTATGAACTAATCATCTCCTAAAGACTCGATTTCTTTCTTTATTTTATTTTTTTTGAGACAGATTCTCACTCTGTAACCCGGCTGGAGTGCAATGGTACAATCTCAGCTCACTGCAACCTCTTCCTCCCAAGTTCAAGCGATTCTCCTGCCTCAGCCTCCCAAGTAGCTGCGATTACAGGCGCACGCCACCACGCCCAGCTAATTTTCATATTTTTAGTGTAGACGGGGGTTCACCACGTTGGCCAGGCTGGTCTTGAACACCTGACCTCAGGTGACCCACCCGCCTCGTCCTCCCAAAGTGCTGGGATTACAGGCGTGAGCCACTGTGCCTGGCCAAGACTCTACCTCTGAAATACCATTGCATTGGTATTGCTGACTGTGCTGTCCTTATCAGGCTGTTTCAAAACTGTTTCCAGAGGGCAGGAGGAGGACGGGTTATGTGGGTCCACCTCATGTGCACCTGCTTTGTTGATGTTGCCTCCTGTCTTTTGTCTTTAATAACCAGCTGGAGTAGAGTGCTGTGGGCTGCAAGCTGTCACCGGCTGTGGGCTGGAGGCTACCAGAATGCCATTTCCCAGTGAGCAGACCTCTGGTGTGTGGTGCCCAGGGCAGCCAGAGACCAGTGCACAAAGGAAAGGGCGAAGGGTCCTAGGACCTGGCAAGGGTTCAGTGCTGTGGCTTGCCTAGAATATCTGGCCCTGCGCACTTGCTTCACCCTTTACCAGCTTTGCACCCCACTTTGCTCCTCTGTTTAGTTACTTCTTCTGCAAAATGGGAAAAATAATTGTAAAAAATAAATATATTGTACCAGGTAGTATTGTTGTTTGGGTTAAATTAGATAATACACACAAAGCTCTCGAAACAGTGCTGGGCATACTGCACCTGTACAGTACGTGTTAGCTGTTATTGCTGATATAATTTTTTTTTTTTTTTTTTGAGACAGGGTCTCGCTCTGTCACCCAGGCTGGAGTGCAGTGATACAATCTCCGCTCGCTGCAACCTCCGCTCTCCTTGACCCCAGGTCTCAAGTGATCCTCCCACTTCAGCCTTCCGAGTAGCTGGGACCACAGGCATGCACCACCATGCTTGGCTAATTGTTTTGTATTTTTACAATACAGAAACAAAAGTAGAGATGGGGTTTCGCCACGTTGCCCAGGTTGGTCTTGAACTCCTGAGCTCAAGTGATCTGCCCGCCTCGGCCTCCCAAAGTGCTGGGATTACAGACACGAGCCACTGCACCCGGCCGCTGATATAATTTATAATAATAGGCTTCCTAGCTCAGGCATGAAGGGCCTTGAAGATGACCAGGTCAGCATTCCTGCTGGAAAATTCCAAACTCTTGCTGCCGGCCTAGTCTCGGGAGCACCAATCAATCTCGTCTTCCCCACGCAGGTGGTTTGCCCTTTTCCAAATTTGTCCACACAGTTCTTTCCTTGTGGAGTTCTCAGCTCCATTTGGCATGGGAATGCAGCTGTCTAGTGGATTTTGCAGGCCCCAGGCCCTGCACAGTGGCTGCAGGGGATCTAGCGACCTAGCGACCTGAACTCTCAGGTGTCCTAGCTTGGCTCAGTGAGCTGTCTGCTCTTGCAGTCCCGTATCTGTGGCTTTGACAAGAGAAGTTTATATGAAGATTCCTCATCCAGTCTCAAGACTAGACCTAAAGTAGTCCAAGAGATCTCCAAAATGTCCCTCCCTGCTCCTTCCCAGGACCCCTGGAGGCTCTCACCTGGCGCATTTCATTTTTTTTTTTTTTTCTTTTTTGGAGACTGAGTCTCACTCTTGCCCAGGCTGGAGTGCAGTGATGTGATCTCGGCTCACTGCAACCTCTGCCTCTCGGGTTCAAGTGATTCTCCTGCCTCAGCCTCCTGAGTAGCTGGGACCACAGGCACATGTCACCACACCTAGCTAATTTTTTTTTTTTTTTTTTAAGTAGAGCTAGGCTCTCGCCACGTTGGCCAGGCTGGTGTTGAACTCCTGGCCTCAAGTGATTCGCCCACCTCAACTTCCCAAAGTGCTGGGATTACAGGTGTGAGCCACCGCACCTGGCCTACACTACATTTCTTCTCACGGCCATTTCAATTAAAATTGAGCCTTTACAATTTCCAATCTGTTTCAGGTTGATTTTACGAAACACACCTTATTAGTTTCTAGTTTTCTTCCATTATTGTCAGAGAAAGAAGCCTGCACCATTGCTTTTTTTCCCCCTCCAACTTTTGTTTGAAGTTCTGGGGTCCATGTGCACGATGAGCAGGTTTGTTACGTAGGGAAACATGTGCCATGGTGGTTTGCTGCACGGATCCTCTCATCACCTAGGAATTCAGCTCAGCATCCATTAGCTGTTCTTCCTGATGCTCTCCCTCCTCCCTCCAGCGCCCTCTGACAGGTCCCAGTGTGTGTTGCAACCTCCCTGTGTCCACGCATTCTCATCATTCAGCTCCCACTTATAAGTGAGAACATGCGGTGTTTGGTTTTCTGTTCCTGCATTAGTTTGCTGAGGATAACGGCTTCCAACTCCTTGTGTTGAGATGATCACAGGGAAACCATTCTGCCATCCAGGCCACTCCTCTTCCCAGATGCTTCCCAGTGGTTCAGCGGCCCCATCAGCCTTCTCTATCTCCCTCCCCTCTGCTCATCCAGGAAGTCACCTATAAATTGAGAAGTAGGGTTGGGCATGGGTGCCGCAGCTCACGCCTGTAATCCCAGCACGTTGGGAGGCCAAGGCAGGAGGACAACTTGAAGTCAGGAGTTCGAGACCAGTCAGTTCAACACAGTGAAACCCCATCTCTGTTAAAAATACAAAACTTAGCCAGGAGTGGTGGCGGATACCTGTAATCCCAGCTACTAGGGAGGTTGAAGCAGGAGAACCACTTGAACTTGGGAGGCAGAGGTTGCAGTGAGCCGAGATTGCGCCACTGCACTCCAGCCTGGGCCACAGAGTGAGACTCTGTCTCAAAAAAAAAAAAAAAAAAATTGAGAAGCAGGCTAGCAGTGAAGGCGGCTGATGGGGAGTCAGAAAGACTGAGTCTTGGCTGGGCTAAGTGCTTTTGGATAGGAAAGCTCTGAATGCAAATCCCAGGTCTCACACCATTCACTGTGTGACTCTGGGCACCCCACGCCACTTTTCTGAGCCTATTTTCCCATTTGTACAATGAAGGTAATACTGCATGCTCTAGAGGCTCATGTAGGAATACAATGACACGGGCTCAATGTCTGACACATAGCACATGCCCAGGTACCGCAAGCTGCCAGGTAACAGGATGCTGTTATTAGTTTTTTTAAAAAAATGTAAAAAACACCCCAAAACACTATAACACCTACTGTGCTCAATAAGCTAAACAAAATTATTGTGTGACCCAGCAATCACTCCTCTGGGTATAGACTTCCCCTAAAATTGAAAGTAGGTAATTGGGTTGGGCACAGTGGCTCACGCTTGTAATCCCAGCACTTTGGGAGGCTGAGGTGGAAGGATTGCTTCAGCCCAGGAGTTCAAGAACAGCCTGGGCAACATAGTGAGACCCCATTTCTGCAAAAAAATTAAACAATTAGTTGAGTGTCATTATGTGTACCTGTAATCCCTCCTACAGACACCAGGAGCTCAGGAGGTCGAGGCTGCAAAGAGCTATGATTGTGCCACTGCACTCCAGCCTGGGCAACAGAGTGAAACCTTGTCTCAAAAAAGAAAGAAAG
>NW_012104476.1:1555518-1557437 GCF_000951045.1 Mandrillus leucophaeus
AAAAGGCCAGGCAAGGTAACTCACACCTGCTGCAATCCCAGCACTTTGGGAGGCCTAGGTAGGCAAATCACTGGAGGCCAGAAGTTCGAGACCAACGTGGGCAACATGGTAAAACCCCATCTCTACTAAAAAAACAAAAATTAGCCAGGTGTGGTGGCGGGCACCTGTAATCCCAGCTACTCGGGAGGCTGAGGCATGAGAATCGCTTGAACCTGGGAAGTAGAGGCTGCAGTGAGCTGAGATTGTGCCACTGCACTCCAGCCTGGCCGAAAGAGAGAAGACTCTTGTCTCAAACAAAACAAAACAAATCCAAAAAACAAAAAACCAAACCAACCAACCAAACCACACCCCAGGTGTTTGAAAAAACAAAAATGAAAACAAGTGGAAACAACGCAATCATCCATCAGTGAATGCATGGATAAACAAAATGTAATACATCCATACAACGGAATAGTGTTTCTTCTTAAAGGGCAACAAAGTTCTGAGCCATGCTTCAACTCAGAATGAACCTCAGAAACATACTTAGTGAAAGATGCCCCACACAAAAGCCACATATATTATAGGATTCCTTTTCTTTCTATGAAATGTCCAGAATAGGCAAATCCGTGGAGACAGAAAGTGGATCTATGGTTGGCAACGGTTGGGGGAGAGGGTGTGGGGAGTGGCCGCTCATGGGAAGGGGCTTTCCTCTTGGGTTGATGGAAATGTTCTAGAACTGGAGAATGGTGATTCATAGTGCACGACACTGTGAATATGCTCAATGTCAGTAATGACGTATTTTATGTTATGAGTATTTTAATATAATTTAAATTTTTATTTTTTGTAGAGATGGGGTCTTGCTATGTTGTCCAGTCTTGTCTGGAACTCCTGGCCTCAAGCAATTCTCCCACCTCCAACTTCCCAAAGCACTGGGTTTAAGGTGTAAGCCATTATGCCCAACCTACCATAATTAAAAAAAGAAAAAGAAATGAGAAACAGAAAGTGTGGGGTCAGAAGGGGTCTCATCCTCCATGCTGATCTGGGCTCTGGCCTTGTTGTAGCCCTGGCCTCCCCTGAATGAGATGAAGGCCTCTCCTCAGCATCTCAGTTACTGGGTGGGGGGATCTGAGTGTGATATTGAGGAAAGACCAGATGAGACATCTCCTAGGCTGAGGATTCCTGCCACCACCCCAGTGCTCCCAGCACAGAGCCTTTTCTTTTTATTTTCAGGCCCTCCCCTTTGAAATGACAGGAGCTCTGATACATGAGGAAGTCGGAAGTCTGGACTTCACGCAAGGCTGCCAAGGGTGGTGGTCAGACGGCTGGAGGTGGTATCTGGAAGGTGGGCTGATTCCTGGATGCAGCTCAAAACTGCATTTTGAATTTTTTATTTGTTTGTTTATTTATTTATTCGTTCAAGACAGGATCTCACTCTGTCACCCAGGCTGGAGTACAATGGTGTTATTGTAGCTCACTAAAGCCTTGAACTCCTGGCCTCAAGGGATCCTCCTGCCTCAGCCTCCCAAAGTGCTGGGATCACAGGTGTGAGCCACCATGCCCAGCCAAATTTTATTCTTTTTTTTTTCTTTTTCCAAATTTTTTTCTTAATTTTATTCTTTATTCAAATTTTGTTTAAATTTTATTCTTAATTCTAGATTTCTTTTTGTTCATTGTCTTCCTTTCGGTCTTCTGTGTGTAGATGATCCATTGTTGGGACAATCACAGCCAAAATTACCCCTTGGGCTTGTGCCCTTGGTTTGAAGAGAACTCCTTCATTTGCTAATTCATTCATCTTATACCTCTCACGTGGGCACCTGCCAGGCTCTGGGGCTGCAAGGCAGAGACAAACTACACTTAGCTCCTGCCCTCAGGACATAGAGACTTGTAAATAAAAAGTTTTCAGTGGAAGTAATAATGATGCAATTGCCTGACATCTTTTA
>NW_012104476.1:1560707-1562876 GCF_000951045.1 Mandrillus leucophaeus
AAAGAAAGAAAGAAAGAAAGAAAGAAAGAAAGAGAAAGAGAGACAGAGAGGTGAGGGGGAGGTGGGGAGGGGGGGAGGAAGAGAGAGAGGTGAGAGAGAGACAGAGACAGAGAGAAAGAAAGAAAGAAAGAGGAAAGAAAGAAGGAAGGAAGGAAGGAAGGAAGGAAGGAGAGGGAAGGGAAAGGGAAGGGAAAGCGAAGGGAAAGAAAAGAGAAAATTCCAGGTCCCATTCCAGATCTATGATTTTGTCACTGTCCTTTAGCCTGGGCAACAGAGAGAGACCCTGTCAAAGAAGGAAAGAGGGAAGGAAGCAAGGGAGGAAGGAAGGAAGGAAAAAAAGAAGGAAGGAAGGAAAGAAAGAAGGGAGAGAGGGAGGGAGGGAGGAAGGAGTAAAAGAAGGAAGGAAGGAAAGAAAGAAGGGAGAGAGTGAGGCAAGGAGGAAGGAAGGAAGGGAGGGAAGAAGGAAAAAATATCCTAGGCCCCATTTCAGAGCTACAGGATCAGTACAACTTTACATTTGACAGCTTTACATCTGAGAGGCACTAACCTAGAACAATTTCACTGAAAAGCTCCCTAAATGCAGTTTCTACTAGTGAATGCATCATGGAATCTCACCTGTCCCCTTCAAGGGTGACCCGGAGCAGCCAATTTTATGCACCTTAACCCCAATATAAACCTCAGAAATGATATCGTCCCACGTCTCCCAGGTTTGTCTTCCCACAAAAGAACCCTGATTGGGGTTGGGCGTCTTGGTTTTTTTCTACAATAATAATAATAATAATGTTTAGATATCTAAATCTCCCTTTTTAGAGCTGGAAAATAAAGTTTTGGGCCACACCTGCGGAGTGTTTTGAGATGATATAGCAAGAAATGTTGCCCCAAACAATGAAAACTCAACCTCGAATGATTTTATGTGTTTAATTTGTACTCCCTCATTTCCCACCAGTGTTCTCACATCTCAAGGCTATTTTCTGGGCTTTGAAAGATGAAAAGTATGGTTAATGAACAGCAAATGTAGTCGAGTGATACCAACGACTTCTAAAATCTCTCAGCTGCCAGCATGGTCCAGTTTCCAAAGCACTTGCACGTATAAAATCCCCGGGAGTCAGAGGCAGCCTCAATTAGCACATGCATTTTCACAGACAAGAGTTTTAGCGTGTTTCAGATTTTGAGAGAGATTATATAAAGGACACAAAGCTGGCAAGTGTCAAAACTAGTTGAGAGCCCAGAGCTGTCTGACATCAAATTGGATGAAAAAACATGTATCACTTTTGGAGGTCAAGGCGAGAGGATTGCTTGAGCCCAGGAGTTGGAGGTTGCAGGGAGCTGTGACTGCACCATTGCACTCCAGCCTGGGTGACAGGGTGAGATGCTGTCTCAAAAAAACAAACCAAAAAAAAGGCCAGGCAAGGTAACTCACACCTGCTGCAATCCCAGCACTTTGGGAGGCCTAGGTAGGCAAATCACTGGAGGCCAGAAGTTCGAGACCAACGTGGGCAACATGGTAAAACCCCATCTCTACTAAAAAAACAAAAATTAGCCAGGTGTGGTGGCGGGCACCTGTAATCCCAGCTACTCGGGAGGCTGAGGCATGAGAATCGCTTGAACCTGGGAAGTAGAGGCTGCAGTGAGCTGAGATTGTGCCACTGCACTCCAGCCTGGCCGAAAGAGAGAAGACTCTTGTCTCAAACAAAACAAAACAAATCCAAAAAACAAAAAACCAAACCAACCAACCAAACCACACCCCAGGTGTTTGAAAAAACAAAAATGAAAACAAGTGGAAACAACGCAATCATCCATCAGTGAATGCATGGATAAACAAAATGTAATACATCCATACAACGGAATAGTGTTTCTTCTTAAAGGGCAACAAAGTTCTGAGCCATGCTTCAACTCAGAATGAACCTCAGAAACATACTTAGTGAAAGATGCCCCACACAAAAGCCACATATATTATAGGATTCCTTTTCTTTCTATGAAATGTCCAGAATAGGCAAATCCGTGGAGACAGAAAGTGGATCTATGGTTGGCAACGGTTGGGGGAGAGGGTGTGGGGAGTGGCCGCTCATGGGAAGGGGCTTTCCTCTTGGGTTGATGGAAATGTTCTAGAACTGGAGAATGGTGATTCATAGTGCACGACACTGTGAATATGCTCAATGTCAGTAATGA
>NW_012104476.1:1567241-1591833 GCF_000951045.1 Mandrillus leucophaeus
CAGGCTGGAGTGCAGTGGCCGGATCTCAGCTCACTGCAAGCTCCCCCTCCCCCGGGTTCACGCCATTCTCCTGCCTCAGCCTGCGGAGTAGCTGGGACTACAGGCGCCCGCCACGAGTCCAGGCTAATTTTTTATACTTTTAGTAGAGACGGGGTTTCATGATGTTAGCCAGGATGGTCTTGATCTCCTGACCTCGTGATCCGCCCGCCTCGGCCTCCTAAAGTGCTGGGATTACAGGCGTGAGCCACCACGCCGGGCCTCTGTCTTTTTTTTAGCTACAGAGTTTCTTTTTTTTTTTTTTTCAACTTTTAAGTTCAGAGGTACAAGTGCAGGTTTGTTACATAGATAAACTCATATCACAGGCGTTTGTTGTACAGATTATTTCATCACCCAGGTATTAAGCCTAGTACCCATTAGTTATTTTTTCTGACACTCTCCCTCCTCCCACCCTCCACCAATCATTGATAGACCCCAGTGTATGTTGTTCCCCTCTATGTGTCCATGTGTTCTCATCATTTAGCTCCCACTTACAGGTGAGAATATATGGTATTTGTTTTTCTGTTTCTGTGTTAGTTTGCTGAGGATAATGGCCTCCAGCTCCATCCATGTCCCTGCAAATGACATGATCTCATTCTTTTTTATGGCTGCATAGTATTCCATGGTGTACATGTACCACATTTTCTTCATCCAGTGTATCATTCATGGACATTTAGGTTGATTCCTTGTGTTTGCTATTGTGAAAGCAAAAATTGACAAATGGAATCTAATTAAACTACGGAGCCTCTGCACAGGAAAAGAAACTATCAACAGAGTAAATAGGCAACCTACAGAACGGGAGAAAATTTTTGCAAACTATGCATCTAACAAAGGTCTAATGTCCAGGAACTTAAACAAATTTGTAAGAAAAAAACAAAGAACCCCATAAAAAAACTGGCAAAGGACACGAACAGACACTTTTCCAAACAAAACTTACATAGGGCCAACAATCATATGAAAATAAGCTCAACATCACTGATCATTAGAGAAATGCAAATTAAAACCACCACGGATACGATCTCATACCAGTCAGAATGGCTATTATTAAAAAGTCAAAAAATAAATACTGGCAAGGTTATGAAGTAGAAGGGACATTTATACTCTGTTGGTGAAAGTGTGAATTAGTTCAACCATTGTGGAAGACGGTGTGGAGATTCCTCAAAGACCTAAAGACAGAAATACTATTTGATCCAACAGTCCCATTACTGGGTATATACCCAAAGGAATATAAATCATTCTATTATAAAGACACATGCACATGTATGGTTTTTTTTTTTTCCAATTGTCATTATTTATTTATTTGTGCCAACTTTTTGTTTGTTCCTCTTTTTATAATTATCTCCAGGGGGGTGAAGCCTTCTAGAAGAGTTTCTGAGAAGAAACCAAATGACTACTTCACACGTACCCACCTTCCAGCGACTTCAACTTTGTCTTCATGTAACCTTGTCATCTTGGAAGATGAGTATTGATCGGTTATATCTGGCAAAGAATTCTGAAAACATTTCTGGGCAGGGTGTCTTTGCTGATTACCAAATCGTCTCATCCCAAATCCCTTCATGCTTCTAGCCTTGGGGAGACCACTGTACCTTCTGCATTAGAAACTGGACACGTTAGCTGCGTGCGGTGGCTCAAGCCTGTAATCCCAGCACTTTAGGAGGCCGAGACGAGTGGATCACGAGGTCAGGAGATCGAGACCATCCTGGCGAACACGGTGAAACCCCGTCTCTACTGAAAATACAAAAAACTAGCCAGGCGAGGTGGCGGGCGCCTGTAGTCCCAGCTACTCGGGAGGCTGAGATAGGAGAATGGCGTAAACCCGGGAGGCGGAGCTTGCAGTGAGCTGAGATCCGGCCACTGCACTCTAGCCTGGGCGACAGAGCGACACTCCGTGTCAAAAAAAAAAAAAAAAAAAGAAAGAAACTGGACACATTGGGGTCCATATTTGGAATTTGGATTCTGTGATAACAATAGTGACTGTTATGCACTCTTAATAATTCAGCAATGATGCCTTTTTTCTCTTAAAGACAGGTTCTTGCTCTGTTGTCCAGGCTGGAGTGCAGTGGCACAATCACAGTTTACTGCAGCCTCCAATTCCTGGGCTCAAGTGATCCTCTTTCCTCAGCCTCCTGAGTACACAGGACTACAGGTGGGTGCCACCATGCCCGGCTAATTTGTTTTTACTTTTTGTAGAGACGGGGTCTCGCTATGTTGCTCAGGCTGGTCTCAAACTCTTAGTTTCAAACAATCTTGTTGCCTTAGCCTCCCAAAGTGACCCACTTTTTTTTTTTTTTAATCCAACTTGGTGTCAGACAGCTCTGGGCTCCCAACTGGTTTTGACACTTGCCAGCTTTGTGTCCTTTATATAATCTCTCTAAAAATCTGAAACTCTCTGAAACTCTTGTCTGTGAAAATGCATGTGCTAATTGAGGCTGCCTCTGACTCTTAGAGATTTTATACGTGCAAGTGCTTTGGAAACCAGACTGCTGGAGGCTGAGAGATTTTAGAAGTCATTTTGGTATCACATGACTGTGTCTGCTGTTCATTAACCATATTTTTCACCTTTCAAAGCCCAGAAACTAGACTTGAGACGTGAAAACACTGGTAGGAAATGAGGAAATACAAACTAAAAACATGAAATCATTCTGGGTTGAATTTTCATTGTTTGGGGCAATATTTCTTGCTATGTCATCTTAAAATACGCCACAAGTGTGGGTCAAACTTTTTTTTCTTCAGTTCTAAAAAGGGAGATTCAGATGATATCTAAATTTATTATTTTTGTAAAATAAAAAAGCCACCCAACCCCAGCATTCTTTTATGAGAAGACAGGATTAGGAGATGTAAATCTATATATTTCTGAGGTTTATATTGGGGGTAAGATGCAAAAATTTGCTGCCCTGGGTCACCCTTGAAGGGGACAGATGATATTCCATGATTCATTCACTAGTAGAAACTGCATTTTGGGGAGCTTTTTCAGTGGAGTTGCTCTAGGTTAGTGCCTCTCAGATGTAACATTGTCAAATATAAAGTTGTGCATGAATCACCTGGAGATCTTACTGAAAGGCAGATTCTGATCCCGTATTGAGACAGCATCTGTCTCTGTCACCAAGGCTGGAGTGCAGGGGTGCAGTCATGGCTCACTACAACCTCGAGCTGCTGGTCTCAAGCTATCCTCCAGCCTCAGTCCTGCTGAACAGCTGGGACTACAGTCATGCACCACCACACCTGGCTAATTTTAAAATTTTTTATAGAGACAAGATCTTGCTATGTTGCCCAGGCTAGACTTGAACTCCTGGCCTCAACCGATGCTCCCACCTAAATCTCCCAAATAGCTGGGACTACAGGTGTGAGCCACCACACTCGATTCTGCATTTCTAACAAACTCCCTAGTGATGCTGAGGCTGCAGGTTCTCAGCCCAGATTTTGAGTAGCAAGATGATAGAAATGCTTGTGCTGAACAATTACAGGTGGTGTTCCATATTGTGAAAATTATGTTGAGCACATGCTGAGGTTGGGATTGGCCAAAATGTTAAAGAAAGCAGTTACTCCTATTGAATTGTCTTTAAGAGATACCTTCAGGGACAACCCAAAGTAAAGTAGAAAATCCTGTTGGAAACAAGGTAGGCTTGTCAACTGATGTCTGTCTGTCCAAGTGTGCATGGCTAAAAAAATCTAATCCTGCTGTCTTAGTCCATTTTCACACTGCTGATAAAGACATACCCGAGACTGGGAAGAAAAAGAGGTTTAAGGGACCCACAGTTCCACATGGCTGGGGAGGCTTCACAATCATGGCAGAAGACAAGGAGGAGCAAGTCATGTCTTACATGGATGGCAGCAGGCAACAAAGAGAGAGAGAGCTTGTGCAGGGAAACTCCTCTTCATAAAACCATCAGTTCTCATGAGACTTATTCACTATCAAGAGAATAGCACAGGAAAGAACTGTCTCCCATGAATCAATTACCTCCCACTAGGTCCCTCCCATGACATGCAGGAATTGTGGGAGCTACAATTCAAGATGAGATTTGAGTGGGAACACAGCCACACCATATCACCTGCCTAGGAATTGGGCATACAGGTAGGGATCCCAGTGTCAGAGGCATTTAACAAGAGCAACTCCATCTTAAATAAAGGCTGGGTAAAATAAGGCTGAGACCTACTGGGCTGCATTCCCAGGAGGTTAAGGCATTCTTAGTCACAGGATGAGATAGGAGGTCAGTACAAAATACAGGTCGTAAAGACCTTGCTGATAAAACAAGATGCAGTAAAGAAGCCAGCCAAAGCCCATCAAAACCAAGATGGCGATGAAACTGACCTCTGGTGGTCCTCACTGCTCATTATATGCTAATTAGAATACATTAGCATGCTAAAGACACTCCCCTCAGTACCATGACAGTTTACGGATGCCATGGCAACATCACCCCATATAGTCTAAAAATGGGAAGAACCCTCGGTTCTGGGAATTGCTCACCCTTTCCTGGAAAACTCATGAATAATCCACCATATAATCAAGAAATAACCATAAAAGTTGGCCACCAGGGGCCCATGCCACTGCTCTGCCTATGGTGTAGCCATTCTTTAATCCTTTATTTGCTAATAAACTTGCTTTTACTTTATGGATTTGCCTCAAATTCTTTCTTGTGAAAGATCTAAGAATCCTCTCTTGTGGTCTGGATTGGGACCCCTTTCCACAAACATCAACAATATTACATAGGGTGGCTGGCTTGTTAGGAAGGGCATGTCCCCACCATCACACTCAGATCCCCCTCACCCAACAACTGTCTCCCCGGTGTGACTTTGTGTTGTTCTGTCACCCCCACCTCCAGCCTGCCCCATCCCTGAACCGAGACTGTCCTTTCATGCTTTGCCTTCAACATCCAATTACAGAATCATTGATCCTGCACTTGCTGTCCTCTATCTCAAGCCATCCATCACTTAGGCATTTGTCAGGGACGGAAGATGGGCCTGGCTGGATACTGGACCCGCCGATGTTATTGGAAAACTATGCTTGCTGATTTAAAACAAAATTCTGTTTGTGCTTTTTAATTGCATCTAGCCCAAATGTTGCTGAGATGGTTTCCCTGGTCTCTTTTAACAAGTAAGTAAGCATTAATTGATTAATTCATTCTACAAGTATTTGCAGAGTCCCTGCTAGGTGCTAGGGACTTTGCCAGGTGCTGGAAACGTAGCAGGGATTGCAGTGCCTATACCTCTGAAGTCTGTCATGTAATGTGACAAGCAGACGATAAACAAACATTTGCACAAAGAAGTATGTAATTGTAATGATGCTAAGTGCTATGAAGTAAAAGGACAGAAGGTCTGACAGAGGGGCAGAGCAAGGCCTGATGAGGGAGACCACAGGATAAAGGGACATTAAGCTTGGCCTATGGGGTGCGGCAGAGGGTGTCAAACTTAAATAACGAGGTTCCAGCCGGGCACAGTGGCTTATGCCTGTAATCCCAGCACTTTGGGAGGCCAAGGCAGGAGGATCACTTGGGCACAGGAGTTCGAGACAAGCCTGGGCAACATGGTGAGGCCATGTCTCTACGAAACATAAAAAGAAAATAGCAGGGCATGGTGGCATGCATCTGTGATCCCAGCTAGTTGGGAAGATGGGGTGGGAGGATCACTGGAATCCAGGAGTCTGAGGCTGCAGTGAGCTATGATTGCACCACTGCACTCCAGCCTGGGTGGCAAAGCAAGACCCTGTCTCATTGGAAAAATAAAAAAGATTAAAAAAAATATGATTAAGTGTCAAGCTTAAGGATGGCCACCCTGGAAAACTGTGACTCCAAATGAATGCAGACAGTGTTTCCAAAGTAGAGAAGTGGTGGTTTCAATGACATAGGCAGAGACTGGGATGTTTCAGCAGGATTACAACATTTTCCATAGAAGACCAGGCGCATCCACCATAGCAATTTGATCAGTTACAGGTGGCTAAATTCCAAGGAAGATTATTACTGGGAGGCTGGGCGGTGATCTGAGCGCGTGAGGTCCCATCTCTGGCGCCTCTTTGTCTTCTTAATTGTTTATAGGAAAAAGGAGGCTGGACTTGCAGCTGCATGCCACGTGACTCAGGCTGCATAGCCACACTCTTTTCAAGGCTCAGGATAATTTAAAGTTGCAACAGTTTTACATTTGAATTATTATTATTTTGAGACAGGATCTCACTCTGTCGCCCAGGCTGGGGTGCAGTTGTGCAATCATGGCTCACTGCAGCCTTGACCTCCCAGGCTCAAGTGATCTTCCCACCTCAGCCTCCCACCTAAGCCTCTTGTGTAGCTGAGACCACAGGTGGTACACACCATCACACCTGGCTAATTTAAAAAAATTAAAAAAAAATTTTTTTTAGAGATGGGGTCTCACTATGTTGCCCAGGCTGGTCTGGAACTGCTGGACTCAAGTGATGCTCTCACAGCAGCTTCCCAGAGCACTGGGATCACAGGCATCAGTCACTATGCCCAGCCCCACATTTGAATTATTTAATTTTACAAGGGTTAGCTAGGGAGTTCAAGCCTTTCCTTTATTCCTTCAGCCACTGTTGTAGACTATATCCTTCCAAAATTCATCTGTTGAAGTCCTAACTTCAGTGGATCTACTTGTGAAATAGGGCTTTTAAAGACATAATTAAGGTATGGGGTCATAAGGGTGGGCCTTAATCCAACAGAACTAGTATCTTTATAAGAAGAAAAAACTTGAGAACGGACATTCCTGTGCACAAAGGAAAGGCCATGTGAGGATAGAGCAAGAAGGCAGCTGTCTGCAAGCCAAGGAGAGAGGCCTTAGCAGGAACCAACCCAGCCAACACCTTGATCTTGGACTTCCAGACTCCAGAATTGGGAGAATATAAATTTCTGTTGTTTAAGCCATCCGGTCTGTGCAATTATCTTATGACAACTAGAGCAGACTAATACAGCCACTCACAACCTTGGGTAGGTGTAGTATGATGAAGGTTTCAGAATGCAACACCTCTTTAGTCAGAATACACATCTTTTTTGTTTTTGTTTTTGTGAGACAGGATCTTATTCTGTTGCCAGGCTGGAGTGCAATGGTGTGTTCATGGCTCATTGCAGCCTGGAACTCCTGGGCTCAACAATCCTCCTCTCTCAGCTTCTCAAATATCTGGGACTACAGATGCTCACCACCATGCCTGGCTAATTTTTTTTTTTTTTTTTGGTAGACATGGAGTCTCACTTTGTTGCCCAGGCTGGCCTTGAACTCCTAACCTCAAGTGATTCTCCCACCTTGGGCTCCCAAAATGCTGAGAGTACACATATAGAATAGACATCTTGTTAGCAGCTTTATCACAAAGCCCCAGGTTTTCACGTCTGCTGTGTTTACATGAACGGTTCACATGCTAGGAAACAGCTTAGAGACAGGTTTGTTTTGCTTTTCTCTTAAGAAAAATGCTTCCTGGTGTGATGGAAACGATGCTAGAAATTCCACAGATCCTAGGTTCATCAGGAACATAGCTCTGGCTAGGTGATGTTGTACAAGTGACTTAAACGCTGGGCATTCCTGTCCTTTCTTGCAACATGAAGTTAAAGTCAATCAATGTTATGGCTCACATGATTAATTTTCTTATCAGACCAAGGTTTGTTTCTCTCTTTTAAAAAATAACCTGGTGGGGCTGGGCATAGTGGTTCATGCTTGTACTCCCAGCACTTTGGAAAGCTGAGGTAAGAGGCTCACCAGAGGACAAGAGTTGAAGACCAGCCTGCACAACATGACGAGACCTCGTCTCTCCGAAAAATTAAAAAATGGGCCCAGCGTCATTGCATGTACCTGTAGTTCAGCTACTCGAGGGGCTGAGGTGGGAGGATTGCTTGAGTCCCGGAGGTCAAGGCTATAGTGAGCCATGATCATGCCACTGCACTCCAGCCTGGGCGACAGAGGGAGCACCTGTCTCAAAAAAAAAAAAAAAAAAAAAAAAAAAGAAAAACAAACAAAAAAACCCCAAAACCTGGTGTACATTTGATGTCCTTGGCTATCCAGTCCCCAAAGACTCTATTGCTTGGGTGGCCCTGACTGTGTCCTTCAGAGCCAACAGGGCTCTCAGCCTGAGGGGCACCAAGATCACATGTTTGGGACTGACGTGCTCTTGCACAACGGCAACAGCTCCACTAAATATCAGTAGAGGTCACTAATCCCACCAGTTTAGAGGCCACAACTGTACTAAATCACTGTACGAACTTATTTTTTTTTTAACTTTTTAATATTTACTTATTTATTTTGAGATGGGGTCTCGCTCTGATCCCTAGGCTGGAGTGCAATGGTGAGATCGTGGCTCATTGCAACCTCTGCCTCCTGAGTTCAAACGATTCTCCTGCTTCAGCCTCCCGAGTAGCAGGGATTACAGGCGGCCACCACCATGCCTGGCTAATTGTATGAACTTAGAAAAGTAACTTAAACTGCTTAGAAACCGAGAACTAAAGAAGTTGCAGGCTGAGTGTGGTGGATCGCACCTGTTATTTCAGCACTTCAAGAGGCCAAGGTGGGTGGATCACTTGAGGTCCGGAGTTTGACAGCAGCCTGGCCAACATGTTGAAACCCTGTCTTGACTAAAAATACAAAAAGTAGCCAGGTGTGGTGATGTGTGCCTGTAATCCCAGCTATTTGGGAGGCTGAGGCTGAAAAATCACTTGAACCTGGGAGGTGGAGGTTGCAGTGAGCCATGATTATGCCACTGCACTCCAGCCTGGGTGACAAAGTAAGACTATGTCAAAAAAAAAAAAAAAAAAAAGAATAAAAAAAGGAAGTTGCAAGGATAGGGTCAGAGGTATGACTGAAAAAAAAAATAACAGAGGTCATCTGCTCCCTGAAACAGTGGTTCCCGTGCTTCCAAGCCCTATCAGCTTCGCCTGGAAGACTTGTTAAACACACATCACTGGGCCCACCTCCAGAGTTTCTGATTGAGTAGATCTGAGTTGGGACCTGAAAATGACCATTTCTTTTTTTTTTTTAAAGAATTAATTAACTTATTTTTTATCAATTCAGGGAGTACATGTGTAGGCTGGTTCACATGGATATATTGCATGGTGGTGCTGTTTGGGCTTCTGGTGAACCCATCATCTGAATAGTGCACATTGTCCTCAGTAGGTAATTTTTTCTTCCCTCTCCTGCCTCCCAGTCTCCTCCCCTTTGGAGTGTCCAATGTCTGTTATTTCCCCCTGTATGTCCATGTGTACTCATTATTTAGCTCCCACTTATAAGTGAGAACATACAGTATTTGCTTTTCTGTTTGTTTCTGACTTATTTCACTTAGTATAATGCCCTTCAGTTCCATTCACGTGGTTGCAAATGACATGATTTCATTCTTTTTTACGACTGCGTAGTATTCCATGGCATATGTGTACCACATTTTCTTTGTCCAATCCTCCACCGATGGGCATTTAGGTTGATTCCAGGACTTTGCTATTGTGAATAGCACTGTGATAAACATGAGTGCGAGTGTCTTTTTGTGAAAACAGGCACTTCTAACAAGTTTCCAGGTGATGCTGAGATCACAGATCCTGGGGCTGCACTTTGAGAACCACCAGTTGACCTTGGTCCACAGACATTCGAAATCTCAATTAAGACGTTCCCAGGCCCAGGATCGGGGAGGGAAAAATGGAGAGTTTATGCTGCAGAGCAACATGACAGAGACAGCCCTGAGCCATGGAGAATGGAATGACCCAGTTATCCTGGCAAGTTCAGATAAGGCTGCATAGGAAGGGCATGTACTTGACCTTCTGCAACTGTCCCAGGTTCATTGTCTGATACACAGCAAGTCAATACACTGAGACACTGAATTGCAGCAGAGAAAGAGGTTTAATTGCAAGGCAGACAAACGAGGAAACAGGAGAAAGCCTCAAATCTGCATCCTTGAGGAGTTCTAGCCAGGGATTTCAAAGGGTTTGATGAAGTAATGGGCTGAGGTGTAGGGATTGTTGATAGGTTGGGGAGTGCACAGTGGAGGGGCGCATGGACAGGGAGATGCAGAAGAATCATGCAGATTCTATTCCTCTGTGGGGGTTTTTGAACTGGTTGGCATCAGCCATTCTACTGGAATTCAGGATCTGAAAAACATCTTAAGCAATCCTTAAAGAAAAGCATTCTGATTATACATACATCAGAGGTCAATGGAACAATGGGAGTGTAAATGGTCAGTATCCAGTACTAGGTGATTTTTAGTTAGCAAGCAGCTACAAAAAAGTGGGTCAAAGGACAACCTAATTAATGCTTAATTCTTACTATATTTCTGTCCAGAACTTGGCATGTCATTCTTGTTAACCGCAAGAGGATGATTTTGCTCTCTTTTCTGGGGAGGATAGGGTGGGAGGGCCGTCATCTCAGGACTGTTTACAAGACTGGGGGAACCCGAATCTCTCCCATCCCACTCCATTGTGGGGTCTTCTCCGAAAGCTATTTGCTGCTGGGGGCAGGAAATATGAAGGAGCTGGACAGAGGGAGAGCAGACCTAAGGAAGAGAGGTGACCAAGTGGGTGCTACCTGCATTCCCCTCTTGGGCTTGGCCCAGAGTTTATGTTGGGTAGAAAGGACATTGCAGAAGGTTTTGTTGTGTTGTCAGAGGCGTTTGAACCAGAGCAACTCCATCTTGAATAGGGGCTAAGTGAAATCAGGCTAAGACCTGTTGGGCTGTATTCCCTGTAAGTAAAGGTATTCTAAGACACAAGGTGAGTGTCATGCGCGTCCATGTGAAGAGACCACCAAACAGGCTTTGTATGAGCAATAAAACTTTTTAATCACCTGGGTGCAGGCGGGCTGAGTCCAAAAAGAGAGTCAGTGAAGGGAGATCAGGGTGGGGCCATTTTATAGGACTTGGGTAGGTAAAGGAAAATTCCAGTCAAAGGGGGGTTGTTCTCTGGCGGGCAGCAGTGGGGGTCACAAGGTGCTCAGTGGGGGAGCTTTTTGAGCCAGGATGAGCCAGGCACAAGACAATGTCATTGCTTAAGGCAAGGACTGGCCATTTTCACTTCTTCTGTGGTGGAATGTCATCAGTTAAGGAGGGGCAGGACATTTGCACTTCTTTTGTGATTCTTCAGTTACTTCAGGCCATCTGGGCGTATATACGTGCAAGTCCCAGGGGATGCGATGGCTTGGCTTGGGCTCAGAGGCCTCACGGTGAGATAGGAGGTTGGCACAAGATACAGATCACAGAGACCTTGGTGATAAAATGGGCTACAGTAAAGAACCCGATTAAAACCCACCAAAACCAAGATGGCAACAAGAGTGACCTGTGGTCGTCCTCACTGCTACACTTCCACCAGCACCATGACAGTTTACAAATGCCATGGCAACATCAGGAAGTCACCCCATATGGTCTCAAAAGGGGAGGCACGAATAATAAACATCTAATCTTGTTTATGTTTAGCATAATCAAGAAATAAAAATGGGCAACTGCCTTTGGAATAATCATTCTTTATTCCTTTACTTTCTTAATAAACTTGCTTTCATTCTGCTCTGTGGACTTGCCCTGAACTCTTTTTTGTTAAATATCTAAGAACCATCTCTTTGGATCTGGATTGGGACCCCTTTCCGTTAACAGTGTGAACCTCAAATATCTGAGCCAGGTATCAGTCAATTTAGGAAGTTTAGGAAGTCAAAAAAATAATAATAATAACAAATCTTGGGACCCCAAAATCACTAAGACGAAAAGAAAAGTCTGTCAATTTATGAAGCTGCCAAAGTGAAGGACATGTGTCCAAGACACAGCCTCAGGAGGTCCTGACAACATGTGCCCAAGGTGGTCGGGACACAGCTTGTTTTTATACATTTTAGAAAGACATGAGCCATCAATCAATGTATGTAAGCTATACCTTGGTTCTATTCAGAAAGGCGGGACAAATCGAAGCTGGGAGGGGGCTTCCGGGTCATAGGGTAGGTTAGAGACAAACGTTTGCATTCTTTTGAGTCTCTGATTAGCCTTCCCAAAGGAGGCAATCAGATGTGCATTTAATTCAGTGAGCAGAGGAATGATTTTGAGTTCTGTCTGTCCTTTATCCACAAGGAAATTCCTTGTAAGGGAGGTATGTAGCTTTTAAAAAAAATTTTAGTAGCTATCTTTATTAGGAATAGAATGGGAGGCAGGTTTAGCCCTAAGCAGTTCCTAGCTTGACTTTTCTTTTCGGCTTAGTGATTTTGGGGTGCCAAGATTTATTTTCCTTTTGCCGTTGGTAACTACCCTTTCCCATATACTACCACCACTGACTCAGTCTGTCCCTGATGCTTAACAAAGTATCTGAGACTGGGTAATTTACAAGGACCAGAAAATTTATTTCTCAGCGATGGTGGAAAAATTTAAATTTTGCCAGAATATGTTTACGATGGTTTATTCTGAGCCAATGTGAGTGACTGCAGCCTGGGTTACACGCTCTCCAGAGGTCCTGAGAAAGTGTGTCTGAGGCTGTTGGGTTACAGTTTGGTTTTATGAACTTTAGGCAGACAGAAATTGCAGGTAAAAATCATAAATCTATTGAGGAAGGTATGCACTCATTCAGCCTGAAAAAGTAGGACATCTTGAAGGTGGGTCTTACAAGTCAAGGGTGGGTTTTAGAAATCCTTTTTTTTTTTTTAACTTTTCAATTATTTATTATTTATATTTTTTCATGTAGTTAATAGAGACAGGGTCTCACTATGTTGCCCAGGCTGGTCTCAAACTCCTGGGCTCAAAGAATTCTCTGGCCTCAGCCTCCCAAAGTGCTAGGATTGCAGGCAGGAGGCACTGGGGCCTGCCAGGAATTCTTTAGTTGACAATTGGTTGAGAGAGTTAAGCTATTGTCTGAAGACTTGAAATCAGTAGAAAGGAATGTGTGAGTTAAGATGAGGGGGTTGTGAAGATCAAGGTTCTTATTATGCAGATGAAGCCTCATAGATAGAAGCCTTCAGATAATTCTCAGGGATGGTAAATGTCTGTTTTCAGACATTAGAGGTTTCAGGCTCTCAGGTAATCTCTCCTAGATCTGGGAGCATCTTGGGAGGGAAGAGACCAGCTATATTAATGGAGATTCTCTAAAGATGCATATTTCTCTCCCAAAAGATGGCTTTCCAGGGCTATTTCAATCTGTTGGCTCTGTGGAAGCCATTTCAAAATATGTCAAAGAAATATATTTTGGGGTAAAATCTTTAGATTTTCTTAAAGGTCTGCTGTCATGTTATATTTTACTAGAGTCAGGTTGGAAAGTAAGCCACTAATGTAGGATTAACAGAAACCTGTCTGATGAGATTTTATGGTTTGTCAGGCATGATTCCCCAGTCCCCTTATAGAGGAATCTGGGCAAGAGAGAAAAGATCAACATTTCGTCCTCATCGCAGTTTGGAGGCTGCAAGTCCAAGATCAAGATCCAAGTGCTGCCTGGGCACAGTGGCTCAGGCCCATAATCCCGGCACTTTGGGAGGCCGAGGCAGGTGGATCACGAGGTCAGGAGATGCATACCATCCTGGCTAACATGGTGAAACCCCATCTCTACTAAAAATACAAAAAACTAGCCAGGCGTGGTGGCAGGCGCCTGTAGTCCCAGTTACTTAGGAGGCTGAGGCAGGAGAATGGCCTGAACCCGGGAGGCGAAGCTTGCAGTGTGCTGAGATTGTGCAACTGTACTTTAGCCTGGGTGACAGAGCGAGACTCCATCTCAAAAAAAGAAAAGAAAAAAAAAAAAAAGAAGATCAAGGTGCTGGCAGGACTCGTGTCTGGGTAGAATCTGGTGTCTGTTTTCAAGACAGCACCTTGTGCTGCATCCTCTGGAAACAAATGCTGTGTCCTCACATGTGGAGGGATGGAAAGGCAAAAAGCAAAAAGGAATGAACAGCTCCCTTCTACCTCTCTTGTAAGATTGTAAATCCCATTTGTGAAGGTGGAGCCCTCATGCTGAATCATCTCCTAAAGGCCCCACCTCTTAACACTATCACGCTGGGCTTAGGTTCCAACGTACAAATTTTGGGGGGACACATACATTCAAACCACAGCAACTACCAAAATGCCAGCTGTGGGGAGAGGTGAACACAGGGATGAGAAGCTGGAGGTGACTCTGGGGTGACAGACAGAGGCTGAGAGAGAGGAGAGAGAGAGAGGGGAGAGAGAGAAAGGAGAAGGAGGAGGAGGTGGAAGGGAGGAGTGGGGGAAAGGAGGAAAGGAGAGAGAAAGAGGGAGGACAGAGAAAGGGGGAGGGAAAGAGAGAAGGAGGGAGAGAAGAAGGGGGTGAGGAAAAGAGAGGGAGGGGAGGAGAGAGAGAAGAAGGGACAGAGAAGGAGGGAGTGGGGAAGAGAGAGAGAAGGAGGGTAGGCGGAGAGAGAGAGGGAATGAGAGGGAGGGTGGAGGGACAGGGAGAGAGGGAAAGGAAAATGGAGGGATGGAGAAAGGGAGAAAGAGAGAAAGAGGAAGAAAGAGAAAAAGAGAGAGAGGGAGGGGAGGGAGAGAGAGAAAGAGAGAGGAAGGGGAAAGGAAGGAAAGAGGGAAGGAGGGATAGAGAAGGGGTGAGGGAGACAGGGAGAAGAAGGGATGGAGAGACAGGAAAAGGGAGGAAGAGAGGGGGTGAGTGAGGGAGAGAAGGAGAGAAAGGGAGGGAGGAAGGAGGAAAAGAGAGGGAAAGAAAAAGGAGGGATAGAGAGAGAGGGAGAAAGAGAGAGAGAGCAGGAGGAGGATAGAGATAGAGGGTGGCGGGGGGGAAGAGATGAAGAGTGGGGAGAAGGGTGAAAGTGAGGGAGGAGAGAGGGAGGGAGAGAGAGAAAAAGGAGCCTGGGCAAGGTGGGGACACAGAGGCTCCTCGGGCACAGTTCTCTGCATAGGCAGTGTCTTACTCCATTTTGCGCTGCTATAGCAATACCACAGTCTAGGTAATTTATAAAAAATAAGTTTATTTGGCTTATGGTCCTGGAGGTTGGGAAGTCTAAGACTGAGAGGCTGCATCTGGTGAGGGCTTTCTTGCTGCACTGCATCATAACATGGAGAAAAGCATCCACAGTGAAAGAGTGTGCACATGCAAGATGGAAGGTACACTGGCTTTTATAACAAATCCCCTCTTGTGATAACAAGCCCACTCCCATGATAACAACATTAACCTGTTTATAAAGGCTCTGCCTCTTAACAGTCCCACCTCTCGACACTGTTGTGTTGGGGATTAAGTTCCTAACACTTGAGCTTTGGAGGACAGGTTCAAACCATAGCAGCCAGAGAGCCAGTGAGGGGAGTGGTGACAACCAAATTAGAGGACAGGGTGTCTGTCTTCCCTCCCACACCTCCCCTGACAGCAGGCAGCAAGAGCGATGAAGCAGAGAGGATGGTGAGGGACAAGACACACAGTTGTTAGTTCCTAAGCTGGAGATGGGAAGCACAGTTGAGGATATTGCATAGAATATGAAGTTGCAATCCTAAAATGAACAAGACTAAGTCTTATAAACTGAAATGAAGCTCTTTCAATAACCCAAATAACTTACAGGATCAAGCTGTCATTAAGAGACTCTGGCATATAAAGGGAGTCGCCTGAGCACAGTTATTAGGAAATGAAACCTACCTAACCTGCCCCTATCCAACCTCAATTCTCCTAACTGTAAAAGAGTGGAGACTTTTTACTGCACTTCCCCGACTCATATTGACCACATTACCTGGGTCTTGTTTCTGTTGAACCACCCAAGGTGGGGACTCAGCTCCTCTGAAACAGATGCATGTGCAGGTTGAAAGGTTCCCTAGTCCTGCTCACTGCATTATTAATCCTTTAATATTCTTCCCTCACTGGACAATCCTGGGCTGTCCTGACTTTGGAATTTCACTCTTCTAGAATCCGGTCCACTTTTTAAAATCCCTTAACATTAAAATCAATTATGCAGTCTACCTACTATTAAATGCAAGAACTTGTGTTTTCCTAAGAAAATGAAATTTGTAGTATCCATGGGAACGATGATCATCAAATACTTAAATGGCTTTATAAAAAGAAAATGTCACCAAACATGTACATAGAAGCAAGCACAGTATTAAATTAGCTAACAGGTGGGCTTTGGCTTCAAGTAGATCCAACAAGACATTCACTCAGCAGTAACACTAACTAGATGGCTTTACTAATCAGAAGTTTTATTTGAGTCCTCAACTGTTTTCTGGCAAGGTTGAAATGATATAAAAGCACATTCAAATGAAAGTTTATTCCATAAAGCAATTATCAGGAGCTATCTTGGTGTGCAAATCATTTCTTGTTTTACACTTGTAAATAAAATTACTGGGGGACAATTATTATGATACAGTGGAAACAACAGTCCCCTTTGGGTGGAGACCTGAGCTCTGGTCTTCATTCTGCTTTGAGACATGACTGTGACCAATGTCTACCTAACCCACCCCCATCCAACCTCAATTCCCCTAACTATAAAATAAGGGGAATGGAGCAGATGGTCTTTAAGGCATCTTTTCATACAACATTCTGTAATTTTAGGATGCCAGGTACAAGGTTAAAAATGACAAATAACCTCTTGGAGAACTGGCTTATTCTAGGACCAGGCATGAAATATACAAGTTGAGTCTGGGGCATCTTATAGTATCAGAAAGTAAGTGCTAGTGAAAGGAGGCAGCCAAATGCCTAGGCAGACAGGGGCGGGTCCTCAGTGAAACCCCACCTTCAAGCCCAAAACAACCTGAAGGCTGAAATACTGGGCTGCTAGTCCTGGATGAAATCCAAAACCCAGAGTGGAAACTTCTTTTCCTGTTTGCCTGCCTCTCCCCTATTCTGAGCCCATAAAAAGCCCTAGGGCTCAGCCACATGGAAGGGACTTTCCCATCTTTGGGTAGGGGAACCACCACTGTGTCCTGTCTCTACTGAAAGCTGTTTTCATCACTCAATAAAACTCTCTGCCTTGTTCACTCTTCAATTGTCAGCACATCTTCATTCTTCTTGGGCATGGGACAAGCACTCAGCGACTGGTACATAAGTCAGACTCAGCCAGGATGGGCCAAGTAAAGTGGCCATCTCCTGCAGCAGATAGCATGGCCAAGCGAGGCCCAAGCCAGGTGTCACTGGCTGGAACTCCCCAGCTTGCAAAGTTACTGAGAAGAAAATCCTGTATCTTAAGGAAGTACTAAAACCAAACAAACACGAAATCCGTAATAATGGGGTTTGTCAAAGGAACACAAGAGCCACTGAAAAAACTCCCAGTTGATATCTCAGAACTTAGAAAAGTACCTATTCAATTTTCCCTTCCCTCCAGCTCCTGACGGTCATCATAATTTGGAGATGATTTTGCCCAGTTTTAAAGGCACGCACAAAATCATTCATTTTTATGCCTGATAAATCTCTACTTTCCCTGAGGACACGAATGCTGCTTGCTCTGCTCTCATTCCAACACCCTCAAGGCTGAAATGGTGCTTCACTCAGCCAACGCTAAGGGCTTGATGCGTTCTGGTTCCAGTCTGGGGAGGTAGGAGGATGGAGAGAAGAGTAAAACTCTGAGAAAGAAAGAAAAAAGCTGCAGAGATTGCGATAAGGGGCCGGAGTTAGAGACGACCACTGCTACGATTGAGGCATTTATTGGAGGTTGGTTTAGGAGTCCTTGTTTTGGTCAGCACCTCCACAATTATTTTTTTTAGTTTTTAAAAGAAAGGGTCTCACTCTGCAACAATCATAGCTCCCTGCAGCTTTGAACTTCTGGGTTCAAGCGATCCTCCCACTTTGAAACTGCCATTGCAAAATTATGACTGAGATAATGAAAGAGATCTCACCTAACTGATTCCATCTTACTTCTAACCTCCAAGCTGTCCTTGTTCATTCTTGAGCGTAAGCTGAACAACCTTTGGGAGGAAATTACAGTTTATAGTTTAAAACAAAGATGGTAATAGCCCATTTCCCAAAACAAACCTCCTTCTTGCCTGGGGACTAGACTGTCCTTATAGGACTAAGAAATTAGCCACAAGATTAGAAATTCTGGTTTGGATCCAGGCACGGTGGCTCACGCCTGTAATCCCAGCACTGTGGGAGGCCGAGGTGGGTGGATCACTTGAGGTCAGGAGTTCGAGACCAGCCTGGCCAACATGGTGAAATCTTGTGCCTACTAAAAATACAAAATTCAATCAGGTATGGTGGTGTGTGCCTGTAATCCCAGCTACTCAGGAGGCTGAGTAGCTTTAATTGCTTTAACCCAGGAGGTGGAGATTGCAGTGAGCCAAGATCACACCACTGCACTCCAGCCTGGGTGACACATTGAGACTCTGTTTCAAAAAAAAAAAGAAAAGAAAGTTTGGGAGTCATGCAGCTGGAGGCTACAACATTCTAATCCTCCCTGAACTACTCCTGTGATCAGTGCTTGAGATATTTTGCAGACCCTGGACTTGATGGTTCAACTGGTACCACCCAGATCAAGAAACTGGCTCATCTGATCTTGTAGCCCCCCATCTGGCAACTGACTCAACACTAGAAGACAACTTTGACTCCCTAAGGTTTTAATCTCTGACTCAACCAATCAGCACTCATGGCTCACTGGCTTCCCCCCACCCACATGAGTTGTCCTTAAAAACTCTCATCCCCGAATGCTCATGGAAACTGATTTGAGTAATAATAAAACTCCAGTCTCCTGCACAGCTCTCTATGTGTGATTACTCTTTCTCTATTGCAATTCCCTATCTTGATAAATCGGCTCTGTCTAGGCAGTGGGGCAAGGTGAACCCATTGAGTGGTTACAACCTCAGCCTCCTGAGTAGCTAGGACTTACAGGCATGTACCTCCACACTTGGCTAATTTATTTATTTATTTATTTATTACTTATTTATTATTTATATTTCTTTATTATTTATTTATTTATTTACTTATTTATTTTTGAGATGTCGCCCAGGCTGGAGTGCAGTGGCACGATCTCGGCTCACTGCAAGCTCTGCCTCCCAGGTTCACATCATTCTCCTACGTCAGCCTCCCAAGTAGCTGGGACTACAGGCACCCGCCACTACACCTGGATAATTTTTTGTATTTTTAGTAGAGACAGGATTTCACTGTGTCACCCAGGATGGTCTCGATCTCCTGGCCTTGTGATCTGCCCGTCTCGGCCTCCCAAAGTGCTGGGATTACAGGTGTGAGCCACCGCGCCCAGCCAATTTTTTTGTTTTGTAGAGCTGGAGCCTTGCTATGTTGCCCAGGCTGGTTTCAAACTCCTGGCCTCAAGCAGTCCTCCCACCTTGGCCTCCCAAAGGGCTAAGACTATGTGCATCTCCACAATTCTATAACAAGGAAACTCCTCTGGAGTCAGCCTGAGCTTCAGCTGAGGAAGCCCTTAAGCACTGGGAAGTCTGGGGGCCTGTCTGAAAGATGAGTTTGGGTGCTGCGGGGAGCGTCTGAGCCACCTCCCCTCTCTCCCTTGGCTAGCACAGTCGATCCACTGCCGTCCCAGCCTGGACTCTTCTCTGCCTGCTACAGGAGTTGGCAGGTGCAGAGGTTGGCCCAGAGTAGCCCAGGCCGTGAACCTCAGGGGACAGAGGCAGTCCCTAACTCCCAAGAGCCAACCGGACTCTCCAGTGGAGAGAACCTGAACTGCAAGGTCCTGGCATGTCTTGGAGATAAAAATGAAGCAGCATCGTTGTCTGGGGTAGATCATACCTGAGGTTTGTCTTCTCAGGCCAAGGAAATCGAGTACACGGACACAAGAAGTGGGTTTAGGAGCAGAAGTTTATAGGCAAAAGAAAGAGAAAGGAGAACAGCTGTGTCTCTCGCGAGAGAGAGAGGCACCTGAATGGGACTTCCGTCCCGTGGCAGAGTGCACTGGATTTTATAGACAGGCTTGAGGAGGTGATGTCTGATTTACATAGGGTCCACAGATGGGTTGGACCAGGTGTGACGTTTACATAGTGCAGAGAAGCTGGTCGCCCTAACCTAATCTTATTATGCAAATGGATTCTTTGCCTGACTGGCTCCATGTTGTCTTCTCCTTACCATACACATGGTTTGGCAAAGAGAAGAGAAGAGAAGCTACCATTTTGAACATGCATAGTCCCGGGTAGCCTTTTTCTATTGGCACAGCTGCCAGCATTCACCCATGCAAGCTTGTAGCTTGCTTGTCTCTGTCTGCTGCTTGATTTTACAGGCTGTTTTTTGTTAGAAAAGAAAATGATTTAGGGCCTGCTTTTCACTAAAAGGAAAACCTTACCGAGGACTTCTTTGCCCTCACTATCCGCCTAAATAATTTCTTCTTAACTCCTATATCAAAAACACGGTGCCAAGAGCCATGGTGGTCACTGGTCCATGAGGAGGGAGAGGAAGAGGGTGACATTTCTACATTCTGTTGTCTCTGTGACCTTGTCATTATAAGCTTGAGGGTCACAAGTCAGCCTTCTCTTTGGTTTGGTTCATTGGTCCAGAGGGGACAAAACGGATGTCTGGGACTTTCAGGTTAGTTGCAGAGAAGAGCTCCCAGGCTCTGTCAGTGACACCTTTCGGGGTGCAGCTGTCAGGTGGCCCTGCCAGAATCTGCCTGTTCTGAATACACCCCAGTGACTTCTGGCCTCTTCTCTGTCCCCAAGCCCACGGAGGTGGCTGGGACTGGTTGGGGATTTCTAATTCCAGTTTCTGCCTTGGGAATGAAGAGGAACGTTTCCAGCTGGGTTTAAACACATTAATTCCCAAATTGAGTTTGGCTCTCCTGCTATTTAAAAACCCTATTTGGTAAGCACTTCACAGAGCAATAGCTCTGAAAGAGAAAGATTACTTTCCATTAGCCTGGCTCAGTAGCATGCATTGTTATTCACAAGGCAGTCAAAGGAAATTTAAGTGGAATGTGGGTTTCAAAGTCCAGGTGAGAGGCAGTCTTCCGGAAGTCTGGGCTCTCCTCCAGCTAGGGAAGAGAGGACCTGGTAGATGCTGGCTCATTTTTGGTTTTGCTTTGTTTTTTGAGACAGGGTTTTACTCTGTTGCCCAGGTTGGAGGGCTCCATCATGGCATACTTCATCCTTGACCTCCCAGGCTCAAGTTATCCTGCCACCTCAGCCTTCCAAGTAGCTGGTACTACAGGTATGAGCCACCATACCCAGCTACTTTTTAAAAATTTTTCTGGAAACGGAGTTTTGCCATGTTGCCCAGTCTAGTCTCAAACTCCTGAGCTCAAGCAATCTGCCTGCCTCAGCCTCCCAAAGTGTGGGGATTACAGGCATGAGCTGCTATGCATGGCCACTGGCTCACTTTTGAAAGCACTTTGCAAACCTCTGTCAACCTCAAACAGCCTAGCCAACAGGGAATTGCCAATGCAAAGAAGCCGGGTGCAGGCTGCCTGCCTTGCCTTGGGACCAGAGTGGCCTGGCGGTGGAGCATGAGAGGAGAGCTGCCGGGACTGGAACCAGGTGAGGCTGACCCACCTGAGTCCCACTTGTGCTCTGGACACAGCAGTAGGAGCCCTCTCTGTGGTGCTCTGCCCCTAGCCAGGGTCAGCTCATCTTCACCCCTCACTTCTTAAAATTCTTAAAATTCCATTTAAGAATTTTCTGGGTTACTCAGCTCTGCCTGAAACAGCCTTGCTGTAACTGACCAACGGGTTCTCCTTGCCTGCTGCCTAGACAGAGCCGATTTATCAAGAAAGGGAAATTGCAATGGGAAAGAGTTTAATTCACACGGAGCCGGCTGTATGGGAGACCAGGGTTTTCTTATTACTCAAATTAGTCTCCCTAGGCCGGGCACGGTGGCTCAAGCCTGTAATCCCAGCACTTTGGGAGGCCGAGATGGGTGGATCACGAAGTCAGGAGATCAAGACCATCCTGGCTAACACGGTGAAACCCCGTCTCTACTAAAAAGTACAAAAAACTAGCCGGGCGTGGTGGTGGGCGCCTGTAGTCCTAGCTACTCGGGAGGCTGAGGCAGGAGACTGGCGTAAGTAAACCCGGGAGGTGAGCTTGCAATGAGCTGAGATCCGGCCATTGCACTCCAGCCTGGGCGACAGAGCGAGACTCCGTCTCAAAAAAAACCAAAAAACAAAAAACAAAAATTAGTCTCCCTGAAAACTTGGGGATCGAGGTTTTTAAGGATAATTTGGTGAGTAGGGGGTTGGAAAGTGGGGAGCGCTGATTGGTGAGGTTGGAAATGAAATCATAGGGAGCCAGAGCTGTCCTGGTGCACTGAGTCAGTTCCTGGGTCGGGGCCACAAGACCAGATGAGCCAGTTTATCGATGTGGGTGGTGCCAGCTGATCCATCAAATGCAGAGTCTGCAAAATATCTCAAGCACTGATCTTAGTTTTTACAATAGTGATGTTATCCCCAGGATAGCAATTTGGGGAGGTTCAGAATCTTGCAACCTCCAGCTGCGTGACTCCCAAACGATAATTTCTAATCTTGTGGCTTATTTGTTAGTCCTGGAAAGGCAATCTAGTCCCCAGGCAGAAAGGGGATTTGTTTTGGGAAAGGGCTGTTATTGTCTTTGTTTCAAAGTTGAACTATAAACGAAATTCCTCCCAAAGTTAGTTCGGCCTACGCCCAGGAATGAACAAGGACAGCTTCGAGGTTAGAAGCAAGATGGAATCAGGTCAGATCTCTTTCCCTGTCATCATTTTCTCAGTTACACTTTTTACAAAGGCAGTTTCATCATTGCTGCAAGTTCTGGAGACGTACCCTATCGCTGCATCAAATTTGCCACCATTCAGTTTGAACAGGACCTGAATTTAAATGAAGAATGAGAGGAGTCTTTTGTTCTGCTGCATTTTTTTTTCTTTGCTTTTGGTATGAGGAGGTAGGGGGTGGTCGGAAGAGGAGACTTAGACATCCTAGTGACAAGTTTTAATATTCCATCTTTTTAAAAATTTGAGATTTTTTTATACTGACATAGAGCAAATAGCACCGTGCCATGTTTCATAATTTATTAAGGATCTATCATGTGCTTCTGACAGGTCTAGCATATTTACAGCGGCTACAGGCTTCTCTGCGAAGATGCCTTCTCTTGACTGCCTCAGTGATGTTGGTTTCTGACCATCTGCCCCACCTTGTCTGCAGCATCCCAGGCAGTTTGAAGTTGTCCGTCCACCCGCTTCTTACCTTAATCTGCTTTCTTTTGCTCCCAGCACCATGTCTATTTGTCGTTTTCTGGGAATAGTGGCCTTGACTGGCAGGTGAGCTCTTCCTTCTCTTCTTTCCCCTCTTATTTAACCTTGATTGATCCTTGAGTCCTGTGCCGGGTCAGGCACTGACATAAAACTGGATTTCTGTCCTCAGGGCTCATAGCCTACTGGGGCCAACGTGATACATAGCAGCATATGACAACACACAGAAAGTGAACCAAACCCAGGCTGGAGGGAGGATGGGTCAGTGGAGACTTTTTCTATTGTTTTGTTGTTTTGAGACAAGGTCTTACTCTGTTGCGTAGGCTGGAGTGCAGTGGTGACTTTTTGTGTGTTTTTTGATTTTTGAGACAGGGACTGATTCTGTCACCCATGCTGGAGAGCAGTGGTGCAATCATAGCTCACTGCAGTCTTGACCTTTTGGGCTCAAGTGAGTCTCCTGCCTCAGCCTGCTGAGTAGTGGGGACTACAGTTGTGCGCCACCATGCCTGGCTAATTTTTTTATTTTTGTAGAGACAGGGTCTTCCTATGTTGCCTAGGCTGGTCTCAAATTCTTGAGCTGAAGCGATCCTCTTGCCTTGGCCTCCCAAAGTGCTGGGATTACAGGTGTGAGCCACTGTGCCCAGCCAGAGAAGGCTTTTTGAGGACATGGCCTGTGTCCTGGAGCACAAGGAGAGCTGAGCTGAGTGAAAGGGAAGTGTAAGGGGTGGGAGGTAGCAAAGGAGAAGAAAGAGAAAGCATGGGTATGGCGGACGCTGGCCATTGCTGAAGGCCGCCCACCATCTGAACCCCCTTTCGATGTCTAGGGAGCTCCCTAGCTTGTGAGTCCAGATTAGTGGCCAGCGCACCATTGTGGAAGCCAGAGATGTCAGATGATCTCATTCCCAGCCTCATTTTCAGCTCAAATAGGCACATGACACAGGCATCACTAGTGTGTGCCCTTGTTCCATCTTTGATTGGAAACTGGACTGTACGGGACTCTGCAAGGTCCATCCTGCAAGGGAGTGAATGCTTCATTGTCTAGAGGTGGCACTGGTTGTAGGGTTTTGTTGTTGTTGTTTTTTTTGATATGGAGTCTACTTTGTCCCTAGGCTGGAGTGCAGTGGCACAATCTCGGCTCAATGCAACCTCTGCCTCCCGGGTTCAAGCAATTCTCAATTCTCTGCCTCAGCTTCCCCAGTAGCTGGGATTAAAGGCACCCACCACCACGCCTAGCTAATTTGTTTTTGTATTTTTAGTAGAGACAGGGTTTCACCATCTTGGCCAGGCTGGTCTTGAACTCCTGACCTCGTGATCCACCCACCTCGGCCCCCCAAAGCACTGGGATTACAGATGTGAGCCACCTTGCCCGGCCAGTTGCAGTTTTATCAGTAGTGTTCACGGCCAGCAGTGCAAGCTGAGGGCTCTTGGCCCAGTGGTGCTGTTATCCCAATGGTCATTCTGGACCTTGACTTTAGACCTCATCTTGGCCTTGGAACCTCCAGGTCTGGTTCTCCAATACTGGACAACACGTGAGCTCTCCATTATCATTTGTATATTTATTTTTAGAGACAAGGTCTTGCTCCATTGCC
>NW_012104476.1:1596333-1600081 GCF_000951045.1 Mandrillus leucophaeus
TTTTTCACTTGGCCTATTCTCTGGAAATTCATCCAGGTTGTTATGTGTCTCAATAGTTCATTCCTTATTATTTCTGAGTTGTACTTTGTGGTGTGGGTGTACCACAGTTGTTTTTTAACCATTCATCCATTCAACCAGACAGGAGATCAAGAAAGATCAATAAAAAACAACACTATAGTGAAATTGGACCTAACAGGCATTTACATAACACTCCACCCAACAGCAACAGAATACACATTCTTCCCAAGCACACATTAAATATTAACCAGGACAGATCACCCGTGAAGTCTTAACCAACTGATTGTTTCCAGTTTTGGAATCACACAGAAAGCTGCTATGAATGTTTGTGTATACGCTTTTTCGTGTATATGTATAAGTCTCCATACTCCTGGGATAAACACCCAACTGTGCAATTGCTCAGATGGTAGTTGCATGTTTTGTTTCTAAGAATGTACAACCTATTTTTCTGAGTGGCTCTACCATTTTGCACTCCCATCAGTGTTATAGGAGTGACCCAGTTTCTCCTTATCCTCATCAGAATTAGGTATTATCACTGTTTTTTATTTTAGTCACTTTTTATATGTGTGGAGAGATATCTTACTGGGATTTAAAATTGTATTTCCCTAGTTGCTAATTATACCAAACATCTTTTCATATGATTATTAGCCATCTCTAAATACCCTTTGATAAAATAGATGTCCATGTCCTTTACCTATTTCTAATTGGATTGTTTGATTTTTTTTTTTTTTGCTGTTGAGAGTTCTTTATATATTTGTGATACTAGTCCTTTGTCAGCTATGTGGTTTGGAAATATTTGTTTTCAGACTGTAGCATGTCTTTTCAACTTCTTTTTCACAGAGCAAAAGTTTAAAATTTTAATGAGGTCCAGTTTATCAAAGGTGTGTCTTATGTACCCTCCCAGGGTGAATGAGTAGGTCTTAAATGATAAATCTACACTAATATTTCTTTTCTTTCTTCTTTTTTTTTTGAGATGGAGTTTCACTCTTTTTGCCCAGACTGGAGTACAATGGTGTGGTCTCAGCTCACTGCAACCTACACCTCCTGGGTTCAAGCGATTCTCTGGCCTCAGTCTCCCAAGTAGCTGGGATTACAGGCATGCACCACCATGCCTGGCTAATTTTGTATTTTTATAAGAGACCACCATGCTGCTCAGGCTCGTCTCGAACTCCTGATCTCAGGTGATCTACCTGCCTTGGCCTCCCAAAGTGCTGGGATTATAGGTGTGAGCCACCACACCACACCCACACTAATATTCAATCTCCCTAAATCTCTACATTAAACCAAGAAAGGTTGGAAATTTCCAACTTGCTCACTCTGGGCCACCATCCTGGTCCATGTCTCAGCCAACCAACCAAATTGTTAGAGCCCTTTCTAACTCCCCAAAGTGCAACATTAAATGCAGAGCACATTAAGACCAAATACTTGACCATGGGCCACCAATTACTATGTGACTTGAGTGGCCCATGATCCAGTCAAGTGGACACATAAAATTAATTTTCAGTCTAGCTAAGTGTTTATTATTTTGTTGATCTTCTTAATAAATAGCTTAATTTCTTTGACTTTTCTATTATTTTTCTCCTCTTTATTTTGTTTATTTCTGCTCTCATCTTTATTTTTTCCTTCTTTCTGCTAATCTTGGGTATAGTTTTTCTTTGTTTTTTAGTTCTTTGAGGTATTAGGTTCTTAATTTGAGATTTCTTCTTTTTTTAAATGTAGGCATTTACCACTCTAAACTAAACTTACCTCTTAGTACCCCTTTTGCTGCATCCTATAAATTCTGTCAAGTTGTGTTTTTATTTTAATTTGTCTTACCATATTTCCTATTTTTGTTTGTGGTTTCTTCTTTGACCCATTGGTTGTTCAAGATGCTGTTATTTGATGTCCACATATTTAAAATTTTTTCAGTTTCTCTACTACTATGGATTTCTAATTTCATGCCACTGTGGTCAGAAAAGAGTAAATACGATTGCAATCTTAAATTTGTTAAGACTTATTTTGTCACTTAGCATGTGACCTATCCACGTGTGCTTGAGAAGAATATGTATTCTGCTGCCTTTGGGTGGAGTGTTACGTATACATCTGTTAGGTACAGTTGGTTGATAGTGTTCAAGTCCTCTGTTTTTTTTAACTGATCTTCTGTCTGGTTGTTTCATTCATTATCAAAAGTAGGGTGTTGGAATTTCATATTATTATTGTGTTATTCTCTATTTCTCCCTTTTATTCTGTCTGCTTCAGTTTGCTTCATATATTTGGGTGCCGTGATGTTAGGTGCATATAAATTTATAAATGTTATATGTCTTTCTGGTGTATTGAACCTTTTATCATTATATGATAATGTCTCTTTTTTGTTTCTTGGGACTTTTTTTTAACTTAAAGTGTATTTTGTGATATTGGTATGACCATCCATACTTTATTTTAGTTACCATTTGCTTGGAATACCCTTTTCCATCCTTTCACTTTCAGCCTATATATTTTTAAATCTAAAATGAGTTTCTTGTAGACAGCATATGGTTATATCTTGGTTAAAAAAATCATTCAGCCACTCTATGTCTTTCGATTGGAAAGTTTAATACATTTACATTGAAAGTAGTTACTGACAGAAAAGAACTTATTATTGCCATTTTGTTAATTGTTTTGTGTCTGTCTTTTAGCTATTGTGTCCCTTTTTTAATCTCTTCATGCCCTTGTTTGTGTTTTATTAATTTTTTATGAAATATTTTGATTCTTTCTCATTTTCTTTTGTGTATCTTCTATAGGTATTTTCTTTGTGGTTACTATGAGACTACGTAAAATACTTTATATTCATTTGAAGCTGATAACAACTTCACTTCAATCATATAAAAAGTTCTGCTCTTTTACATCTCCTCAGCCTCACTTTGTTATTGATGTACAAATTTCATCTTTCTGTATTGAATACCCATTAACATAGTTTTATAATTATCATTGTTTTTAAAGTTTTTTCTTTTAAATTTTATACCAGAATTAAAACTGCTTTATGAGGCTGGGTTCAGTGGCTCACACCTGTAATTCCAGCACTTTGGGAGGCCAAGGCAGGAGGACTACTTGAGGTCAGGAGTTTGATACCAGCCTGGTCAACATGGTGAAACCCTGTCTCTACAAAAATACAGAAAAAAAAATTAGCTGGGTGTAGTGGTGGGTACCTGTAATCCCAGCTGCTTGGGAGGCTGAGGCAGCAGAATTGCTTGAACCTGAGAGGCACAGGTTGCAATGAGCTGAGATTGCACCACTGCACTCCAGTCTGGGTTGACAGAGCAAGACTCCATCTCAAAAAAAAAAAAGTACTTTATGCATCATTACAATATTCTGTAATTGTCTATGTATTTACCTTTACCAGTCAGCTTTATATTTGTATATGCATTGTGTTGTTGTCTAGTGTCCTTTTATTTTAATTTCCAGGAATCCCCTTAGCATTTTTTGTAAGGCAGATCTGGTGGTAGCAAAGTCCCTCAGTTTTTGGTTATCTGGGAAAGCCTTCTTCTTTTTCATTGTTGAAGAGCAGTTTTGCCAGATAAAGCATTCTTGGTTGACATTGCTTTGGTTGTTTTCTCTTAGTACTTTGAATATATCATTCTACTTTCTTCTGGCCTGAAAGTTTTCTCCTGAGAAATCCACTGCTAATTTATGGGAGCTCCCTTGTACATGATAAGTTGCTTTCCTCTTGCTACTTTCAAGATTCTGTTTTTCTTTGGATTTGACAGTTTGATCA
>NW_012104476.1:1600546-1608864 GCF_000951045.1 Mandrillus leucophaeus
TCAGCTTTGTTTACTCTTCTTCATTCTTTTTTCTTTTTTTCCCCTCTAATTTGATAATTTTAAATGGCCTGTCTTTGAGTTCACTGATCTTTTCTTCTGCTTGATGAAGTCTGCTGTAGAGTTTGTCTAGTGACTTTTTCAATTCAGTTATTGTATTCTTCAGACCAGAGTTTCTGTTTGGTTCATTTTTATGGTTCCTATCTTTTTGTGATATCCTCATTTTTTTTTTCATGCATTTTCCCTCTAGTTTCATTTCTTTGCTTGTCTGTGTTCTACTGTAACATACTGAGCTTCTTAACATGATTATTTTGGATTGTCTTTCAGGTAATTCATAGATTCCCCTTAGTTTAGGCTTAATTTCCAGAGTATTTTTTTTCTTCTTCAATTGAGCCATGTTTTTCTTTTACTTTATGTACCTTGTGATTTTATTAATTTTTTTGCTAAGTTTTAAGCATTGGAACAAATAGACACCTCACCCAGTCATTACAGACTGCCTCTGTACACAGGAAGATCTTCATCACTTAGCACTGCTAGAGAGTATGGGCACTTTTGAAACCTTTTTTGAGGGATGCAATTTCTCTGGGCTTATGCATATAATTTCCCAATTAGAGAACTTCTTCAGTTTCTTTTTCGGGAGCTCATACTCTCTTTCTCTGGTGTCTGTCTGTGGTACTGAAGGTTCTCTGGTGTTGCTGCAGGAAACTTCTCAACTCTCCTTTGTCCTCAGTGACCCCAGGCATCCAAGGTTGCTAGGTCCCCAGCAGATCCCTGAGTCAGGTAAGACAGATATCAGTCCCTTGAGCAGCCGTCCAAAAACAGGAACATTGAGTGCCTGTTTCATTCTTCTCTTCCCCACTCAGAGGGAAATGTTATGAACCAGGGTGTTCTCTCTTGGTGCTGGGTTGTGCTGGCTTGGGGGTGGAGTGGTCACACAGGAAGTGAAACAGCTCTTCTTATCTGATTCAATATGGCTGTTCTTGGTTTCACACTCACCAGGGCTACTGCAACATTTTTTCTGGTTTTCAGGGTCCTCATATGCTTATTTTGTTCTATACATTGTTGTTGAGTGTGTTTCTGAGGGGATGAGGACCGTTATCTCTTATTCTACCATTTTGCTGATGTCTCTCTCCCCCATTATCTTTTGTTTTGTTTTGTTTTGTTTGTTTGTTTGTTTTTTGAGACAGAGTCTCGCTCTGTTGTACAGGCTGGAGTGCATGGTGCAATCTTGGCTCACTGCAACCTCCACCTCCCAGATTCAGGTGATTCTCCTGCCTAAGCCTCCCAAGTAGCTGGGACTACACGTGTACACCGCCATGCCTGGCTGATTTTTGTATTTTTAGTAGAGACGAGGTTTTGCCACGTTGGCCAGGCTGGTCTTGAACTCCTGACTTCAGGTGATCCACCAGTCTAGGCCTCCCAGAGTACTGGGATTACAGACATGGACCACTGCACCCAGCCCCCAGTATCTTTTAATTATTTTTCTTCTGAAATAAGCCAGAATTTGTCTCTGTGGCTTGACTTCAGGTTCTTTTTTTGGGGCCAATGTATTCCAGGCAGCAAGACTACATGGAAAGGCTCACAGATGAGAAGGAGTATGACTTGTTTGGGAACTGTGAATAGTTATTCGATAGCCTGCAATGCTCACATAACCCTGGCCAAAGGAGCCTCTGCTGACTGGTTCTCTGTCTCCATAGAATGTTTCTGGAAGTTGTAAGAACAGACCTGACTGCTGAGCATGGTCTGACATGGTGTGTTATAGACCTTCGCTAGTCGAAGTGTGGTCTATCACCTAGGAGCTTGTTAGAAACGCAGAACCTCATGTTCCTCCCTTGATTTAGCATCAGAATCTGCATTTTAACAAGAATCTTGGTGATTCTTCTTGCACTGAAGCCTGGGAAGCATGGATAGAGCTGGCCCTAGGATCTGGATACCTGTAAGACCTTCTGAGTTGGCCAAGCAGTGCATGGGGAGTGAAGTATCATCTGGGACCTGAGCTGGTAACCCATTCACTGCTTAAAATGTTCTATAACATGCTTGGTTGCATTTTTCTCCAATCCAAATCCTCAGTTAGTTAAACCTCCAAATTCTCAGTTAGTTAGTTAGAGCTTCCATATTAAATGGTTCTCTTCTTGAGAAAGAGTCAATATTTGCTCATTCAAATTAACCCAGCTCTAGACTTCCATCGAAGCATTGTGCCAAAGGTAACAGCATCATTACTTTCCTTAATCTAGTTTAAAAATAGACTATAAACATATTCCTTTTTTTTTTCTGGACAACCATGTAGGAAAATTTATCTTTCTTTACCTGAAAACTTTTAATTACTTGCATTTGGGATTCCAAGGCTGTCTCAGTAATACAATTAATTTTAATCAGGAGTCTAAGTTTACCATTCAATCCAATTATTCTAAATTAAGTGATTGTGTATTTCACTTCATTGTCAACTGATTGTGATTACCTGTTATCAAGCAAACTCAATATATTTATGATAACTTTATTAATCAGACAACGCTTGTTGTCTAAAAGCCACGGTTTTTTAATTCCGTGGCTCATATATGGGCACCTTGAAATACTATGACATACTGTGAAATCAATGCAAACCACGATGTTTATTAAACTCCTGCATTGGTAGCACTCTACTGGGACTGTTACAAAAAAGGAAAATGTTTAAGACAATTGCTGCTCTTAAGAGCTTTATATGTAGCTGAGTTGAGCTGTGTGTGTGGGTGAGTATGGTAACTTGTCAGAAGGGTGATGCAAACAAAAGGTGCTGGTGCATAGAGAAGGCCCGGCTGAGAAGGCTTCATGGTGGAAGCAGGACTTGGGTCTCTGGGAGGCTGTGATGCATAGACCCTATCAGGTGAATGCCTTACAAGTACTGACGTTGGAAAGATCTGCGATGCTTGTTAGACATTTGCATCCATGGGCCCCACCCCAGAACTACGGAATCAGGATCTCTGGGGCATGGATCTAGGAATCTGATTTTTGATTAATTAATTCACTTTTTTTTGAGTCAGTATCTCATTCTGTTGTCCAGGCTGGAGTGTGGTAGTGTGATCATCGCTCATTGTAGCCTCCAACTCCTAGGCTCAAGCAATCTTCCCACCTCAGTAGCTCCTGAGTAGCTGTGACTACAGGCACGCACCACCACACCCAGATGACTGTTAAATTTTTTGTAGAGATGGGGTCTTGCTGTGTTGCCCAGGCTAGTCTCAAACTCCTGTTCACAAGCAATTCTCCCACCTTGCCATCTCAAGGCACTGGGATTATAGATATGAGCCACTATACCTGGCCAGGAATCTGATTTTTAATAAGAAGATAAATCTAAGAAGGTGACTCATAGGCACAGGAAGTATGATAAACACTGTCATAGTGGTGACAAGAAAGATGTCTGACTCCAAAGCCTGATGCGACATTCCCAGTCCCAGCTCACTACCTTTATGATCTCAGGCCTGATGAGTCCCATGTTCACTTCTGTCTGACAACATATGCAATTCAGCTTTGAATTCTGCCTCCAGCCAGGGCCCCTGCCTAACTCTAACCTCCCCTCTTCAACCCTCTGTCCACCTCTCTACTCTCCTCCACACTGGAGCCGTCGTGATTTCTTCCTCACTCTCATCAACCTGCTGCCTCCTGGTCTGCATAGACCCCTCCTTGCCTTCATCCCCACAGCACATAAACTTACCTTTCAAGTCTCAGCATACACATCACCTCCTCCTCAAATTGAGACTGCCTTTGCAAAATTATGACTGAGACAGTGAAAGAGATCTAACTTAACTGACTCCCTCTTGCTTCTCACCTCCAAGCTGTCCTTGTTCATTCCTGGGTGTAGGCTGAACTAACTTTGGGAGAAACTTAGTTTATAATTTAAACAAAGGCAATAACAGCCCTTTCCCAAAGAAGACCTCCTTTTTGCCTGGGGACTAGAATGCCTTTGTAGGACTAAGTTAGCCACAACATTAGAAATTATGGTTTAGGAGTCATGCCGCTGGAGACTGCAAGATTCTGACCCTCCCTAAACTGCTCCTAAGATCAGTGCTTGAGATATTTTGCAGACCCTGCACTTGATGGAGCAGCTGGTGCCACCCAGATCAATGAACTGGCTCATCCAATCTTGTGGCCCCCACCTGGGAAATGACTCAGCGCAAGAGTCAGCTTCGACTCCCTATGATTTCATCCCTAACCAATCAGCACCCCGGCTCACTGGCTTCCCCCTACCCATCAAGTTATCCTTAACAACTCTGCTCCCTGATTTGAGTAATAATAAAACTCTGGTCTCCTGCATAGCCCGCTTTGCATGAATTACTCTTTCTCTGTTGTAATTCTCCTGTCTTGATGAATCGGCTCTGTCTAGGCAGTGGGCAAAGTGAATCCCTTGGACAGTTGCAGATTCTTCTCTGGGCTTCTAAGGACAGGTTCCAGCCTCCTGCCATGTTCTTGCATAGTGGGGAAGAAGTTCTGTTGTTTGGGGAAGACCAGCCCCTTCTACTTCCTCCTTTGTCAGAGCCCTACCCTTCCCATGGGGAAAGTGTACCCCACTCCTCTCCTCCCGAGCCATGTGATTCTGGAGGGAACATTCACAGGTATAATGCTCTGTTTACCTGGCCAATCAGAGCCTGCCCTGGTGTTTTTATACTGAGGCAAAGAGAGAGCGCATAGGCAGGTTCCATGGGGGAAAAAATCCCCTGTTGCAGACAAATGAGGCAGACACTTGCAGAGAAGCAGACCTGGAAAGGGAACGAGAGAATCCCAAGGGTATCATTAACATCCTTGGGCTCAGTTCTGCCTGATGCTATCATCTCTGCCTTTCCAAGTATGTGGGTCGGTGGCAGTCCAGGTCTCACTAATGCGAGCCTCCATCACAACTGTTTCAGCACTGACTGTGTGGTTAAATTAAACATTAAAACTAAAAAGGCCAGTGCCCTTATATGAAGGCTGGAATGTAACAAAAGCCCATCAAGAGTTTTGCCCAGGCCTTTCCTGGGCCACAAAGCATGACAAAATAATGAAGGAATTCTTAACAGGACCCATTTAGGATTAAACAAGTTTTACTGGGGGTCTGAAGAAACTCCTCAGGCCTCCACAGATAAGTTTATTGGAAGTCTGAAGGAACACCCCAAAACTCTGTGATTTAGCAGGAGACAAGATGAGTGTAATCACCTCAGCACCTAGACCCATTTAGATTAAGTAAATTTACTGAGACTCCAGAGGAAGTTCTTTATGACTCAGACCTTAGTTATAGATGAAAAGAAGTTAATCACTTAAATTTTTAGATGAATGCTCACTTGCATGTAGACATACAGCTTAGAAGGTATATAAGCTCTGAAAAATTTTGTAATTTTGAGTTGGTCTGGTGATAATTTCCAGGCCTTCTTCCTGTAACCGGTTACAGAAATAAAAACTCTCTTCCTCCCCAGTTCATCTGCATCTCGTTATTGGGCCACTAGAAATAGCAGCCCGACCGTCAGTTTGGTTCGAGAACAGGTCTGTAAATCCCCCTGTTGGCTTAAACTAGGTTGAGTGTTTTGGTCACTGATAACAGAAACAAGTTCTCATGATGGTAGCGGACATCACTCTTTTCCTCATCTGTCCTCCCAGCCGGACTGGGAGTTTCTGGAGGTTCAGCCCCGGAGCACATAGCCACTCAATAAATGTTTGTTGAAGGAATGAATAAAGTGAGGACCTACACTTGAGTTTGTCTCATGCACCTTGGACTTGCACTCTTTGAATTAATGGATTGAAAGCCGATATAAATATTTGAAAAGATTTATTCTGAGCCAAATATGAGTGACCATGGCCCATGACACAGCCCTCAGGAGGTCCTGAGAACATGTGCCCAAGGTGGGTGGTCAGGGTGCAGCTTGGTTTTATACATTTTAGGGAGGTATGAGACGTCAAATACATTTAAGAAATACATTGGTTTGGTCCAGAAAGGTGGGACAACTCAAAGCGGGGTGTGGGGGAAGGAGTGGAGGTTTCCAGGCTATAGGTAAATTCAAACATTTTCTGGTTGACAATTGGTTGAGTTTATCTCGAGACATGGGATCATAAAAAAGAAATGTTCAGGTTAAGATAAAAGATTGTGGAGACGAAGGTTCTTCTGAAGTCTTATAGTGGCTGCGACAAATGTTTCCTATTCAGACCTTTAAAATGTGCTAGATTCTTAGTTAATCTCTTTAGGATTGGGAGAGCCTGGAAAAAAAGGTCTAGCTATGTGAATAGAGAATCTTCACAGATGCAAAATTTCCCCCACAAAGGACAGCTTTGCAGGGTCATTTCAAAATATGGCAAGGAAACATGTTTTGGGGTAAAAATATTTTGATTTTCTTCCTTGTCTTGTCATGTTATGCCAAGTCAGGTTGGAAAGTAAGTCACAATATATAGGGTGAAATAAAACCCATCTGATGAGAATTTATGGTTTGTACGGCCTGACTCCCCAGACCCCTTAGGAATTGGGGAAAGATAAAAATCAGAGTTTAGTCCTCAACTTTCTTCCCGGACTAGTCTGGCCCCATTGTTTCTGTTAGTTTGCTCCAGCCCCTGACTTAGCCCCCAACTCACAGGAGTTCTCAGTGAACGCCACAGTCAAGGCTGAACTATTTATAACAATATATCATCCTGTACTGTTTATGCTTCCAAGCGCCGGGGAAAGCCATAAAAATCAAAATTAAAAATAATTTAACCACTTGGCTTCTAAGCGCTGGGGAGAGGCATAAAAATCAAAATTAAAAATAATTTAACCACTCGGCAAATGCTCATGGCTTCTCCACGACAGGAGAAGCTTCAAAGGGCACTAAGGGCTTGCACACTTTGAGTGACGGGGAGCTCACTACCTCCTAAGGTGGTTCTTTCTATCTTAGGGAGGTTTCTTGCTAATAAACAGCTCATCCTTTTACTGAGCTGAAAACAGCTTCTCGTAACTAATTTCTCTCCTTTGGTCCTAGTTCTCACTTCTGGCTTCTCCATACTGAAAAGGCAGGACTCTTGGTTGGTTTTCTAACCTAAACATTCCCAGGCTGACACCAGTATTCATGGGAGCTTTCCCAAGTATTCAGGAGATCTTCCCAAGGCTGAATATGCTTTTCTTTGTCTACATCTCTCTTAAAATGAAGCCCACTTTTGCCACTGCTCCCATCCCAACTCAAGCCACCACCGTCTCACAGTGGAATATAATTTTGTTGTAGCCTTCTTCCCCCAACCCCTCGGGTACTTTCTTTAATATTGTGACCCTTTCCCACAAACACAGCTAGACGAGGCCTCCATGATTTCTCTTCTTTTTTTGAGACACAGTTTCACTCTTGTTGCCCAGGCTGGAGTGCAGTGATGCCACCTCGGCTTCCTGTAAACTCTGTCTTCCTCAGCTCAAGCGATTCTCCTCTCTCAGCCTCCTGAGTAGCTGGGAATACAGGCACCCGCCACCACGCCTGGCTAACTTTTTGTATTTTTAGTAGAGACAGGGTTTCACCATGTTGGCCAGGCTGGTCTCAAACTCCTGACCTCAGGTGATCCACCCACCTGGGCTTCTCAAAGTGCTGAGATTACAGGCGTGAGCCACCACGCCCAGTGACCTCCATGGTCTCAAGGGAAGATTGTCACAGGGAACAGAATTCATTACATGACTCTGCATGAGGAATAAAATATGCGGACAACAGTAGGACTCTCACTTCCTTCATTCTAGAATCTATGCTTCTATTAATGCAGCAGTCTCAGGTAGCTTCATTTTTGCCTTCTTTTCTCCACTTATGGAGACCTCATCCTATGTGAAGGAGTAGATGGAGGACAAAAAAGAGACAAAGAAGGAGAAGAGAAGCTTGTGTTATAGAAAAAGGAGAGAGGGAAGAGGGAACCTGTCATAGATGCACCTTTTGAAGTGGACACAAAGCAGGCTTTTTGGAGTGTTTCTGGGAGCCCAACACACAGCCCTCTACATGCGATGTTTGTGAATGTTTTCTTCATGTGAGCCTGGATTTTCTAACACACACTGACAGGTTTCTTCGTGGCAGCTCGTGGCAATGAATTGGGTAACGGGAATTTGACAGCAAGCAGATAGTCCAGACTGAGACTTAATTTCTAGTGACAGACTGACAGTCACTGGAGACAACCTTTAGGAGGGGAAATAAATGCAGGACAAAGCCTTTCATCTGCCTTCCAATGAGGTTCCCAGGGATTTTGGGCCAATCCATCTTATTACAGGCAACCTCCTGGGACTCTCTTCCCCTTATCTCCAAGTCCTGTCCCCCGATCTCTCTCTGTCTCTCTCCTTCCTTCCTTCCTTCCTTCCTTCCTTCCTTCCTTCCTTCCTTCCTTCCTTCCTTCCTTCC
>NW_012104476.1:1609144-1633481 GCF_000951045.1 Mandrillus leucophaeus
TTCAAGCGATTCTCCCGCCTCAGCCTCTCGAGTAGCTGGGAGTACAGGTGCGTGCCACCAGGACCAACCAATTTTTGCATTTTTAGTAGAGAGGGTTTCACTATGTTGGCCAGGCTGGCCTTAAACTTTTGGCTTCAAGTGATCCTCCCACTTCAGCCTCCCAAAGTGCTGGGATTACAGGTGTGAGCCACTGTGCCCAGATTCCTCTCTTTTTAAAAAGCCTTCATCTCTTCATTTCCTCTTTCCCAGGGCCAGGCCACCATCTTCTTGTTGTGGGACCTTGTCTTGTGATTGGTATTATCCTGTGACCCCACTATCTAGGGCAGCTAGACAAGAGGCCTCTACTGCCTGAACAGAAAAGAAAAGAAAAAAAGAGGCCAGGTGCAGTGGCTCACACGTGCAATCCCAACAGTTTGGAAGGCTGAAGTGGGAGGATCACTTGAGCCCAGGAGTTCAAGACCAGCCTGGGCAACAGGGTGAAACCTCGTCTCTACAAAAGATCACGAAACTTAGCCAGGCGAGGTGGCATGCACCTGTAGTCTCAACTACTCGGGACGCTGAGGTGGGAGGATTGCTTGAGCCCAGGAGGCAGAGGTTGCAATGAGCCAAGATCACACCAGTGCATTCTAGCCTGGCCAACAGCTAGGTCCTGTCTCAACAAAAGAAAAAAGAGTTAAGACCACGGTTTAGGGCCTGGTGTGAGATAGATTTAGAAGAATTCATGAGCTAGTTTTCCTCTAGGACAGAAGAAAGAGAAAGAATGAGGGAAGAGAAGGGGGTGTGATAACGGGGAGGAGATGGTGGCTTCAGGATGAGAGAACAGGATCAGAGACAACCCTACCTCTGCAAGGACGTGGGAGCCAATCCCCACTGGAGGGATGCAGTTTTTCAAAGAGAGCCCAGACTGGTCCCCTGAGCATTAGGATCCATGATGACGAGCCTGTCACCTGTGGATAGTCAAAAGAACGAGCTAGAAGAACTGCTCTTCTCGCTGGCGAACCGTCTCCCTCTGCCCTGTGAGCCTTGAGGTAGAGGGTGGACTCATGGACATTAGAGAGGTGGTGGGGGGCATATGGAAAGAAAGACTGCTCATTTCAGTTCCAAATCTTCTCTGCAAGGCGTGGTGGCTCATGTCTGTGGTCCCAATGCTTTAGGAGGCCAAGATGGGAAGATCGCTTGAGCCCAGGAGTTCAAGACCAGCCTGGGCAACATAGCAAGACCCTGCCTCTTAAAAAAAATTAAAAAGTCAGGTGTGGTGGTGCATACCTGTAGTCCCAGTTACTTGGGAGTGAGCCACTCTGGTCATGGCACCCTGTGTCTTTAAAAAAAGAAAATCCTCTCCTTATCTGGGACAGTGGAAACCCAAATTCTTTATTCTCTCTTGCTGGGGGACCACTAGTTGTCTAATTATGGCTATTTACACACAAACACTGGTTTTGTTTCTTATTCATTCTTTCAGGATCATCTGAGCCTGGGGAGGTTGAGGCTGCAGTGAGCTGTGATTGTGCCACTGTGTTCCAGCCTGGGTGACAGAGTGACCCTGTCTCAAAAAAAAAAAAAAAAAAAAAAAGAAGAAGAGTATGTGGGATAAGAAATAATGTCATAATCTTGGAAAAATAAAATCTCCTATTCCTCTCTCTGTGTTCTGTGAGTCACACTCAACCCCAGGTTTCAGCTTAAACATCTCTTTCTCAGGAAGGCCAGTGGTCACTTAAACAGAGTGGATGCAACCATGTTATCTGATATCTTTTACTCAGCACACTCTCACAATGATTGTTTACTGTCTGTCTTCCCCAGTAGACCATCCATACAAGCTAGCACCATCGACTCCCTTTCCCCTCACTGCTTGAGAAAGAAAGTCCAATCATTAGACATCTACATGCGCCATGCTTCATGCTAAGTTCTTCCTTCCTTCCTTCCTTCCTTCCTTCCTTCCTTCCTTCCTTCCTTCCTTCCTTCCTTCCTTCCTTCCTCCCTCCCTCCCTCCCTTCCTTCCTACCTACCTACCTTCCTTCTTTTCTCTCTTTCTTTCTTTTTAGAGGCAGGGTCTTGCTCCGTCACCCAGGCTGTGGTGCAGTGTTACAATCACAGCTCACTGCAACCTTGACTTCCTGGACTGAGGCCATCTTCCTGTCTTCAGCCTCTCAAGTACCTGGGACCACAGGTGCACACCACCCCACCCAGCTAATTTCTAAATTATTTGTAGAGACGTGGTTTCCCTGTGTTGCCCAGGCTGGTCTCAAACTCCTGGGCTCAAGCGATCCTCCTGTCTTGGCCTTCCAAAATGCTGGGATTAAGGCGTAAGCCGTCACCCAAGGCCCTGTGCTAAATTCCTTGATGTGTTATGTCTAATCCTTGTAACAACCCTCCAAGGTATTAATTACTTCCATTATTGCAGACATGAGCAGAAACTGGAAGGTTAAAGAGAATTATCAAAAGCATAGCCAGCTAGTAAGCTTTCGGAGCTAGATCTAAACCCAGGTCAACTAGTCATGAAGGCTTTGAACAGTTCCACTCCATCTTTTTGCCTCCCTGTGTTTTATTGTACATTTCATGGGGATTACTACCTGAGGTTGAATATTTTCCTGTATGTTTCCAGATAGTTATATTTCTTTTCATGTGACTTCTTGGCGTATGTTTTCTTTTTCTTTTCTTTTTTTTTTAATACAGAGTCTCGATCTGTTGCCCAGACTGGAGTGCAATAGTGTGATCTTGGCTCACTGCAACCTCCGCCTCCTGGGTTCAAGTGATTCTCCTGCCTCAGCCTCCTGAGTAGCTGGGATTACAGGCACGCACCACCAGTTCCTGCTAATTTTTGTATTTTTAGTAGAGGTGGCATTTCGCCATGTTGGTCAGGCTGGTCTCGAACTCCTGACCTTGGGTGATCAGCCCACCTTGGCCTCCCAAAGTACTGGGATTACAGGTATAAGCCATTGCACCTGGCCTTGGTGTATGTCGTCTATCCATTTACGTTTTTCTTACTTATTGGTAAGAGTTCCACATAGAGTCAATTATTTTCATGGTTGTCTTTTAACTTTGAGTTTTAAGCAGTTTTAGACATTTGAAAGTTTTATAGTAATATTTTCATGTGGTCAAATACAAATCTTTCCTTTTGTGATTTCTTTCATCACTTCTCAAAGGCTTTATTATTTATTATTTTTCTTTTTAGAGACAGGGGCTCACTCTGTCACCCAGGTTGGAGTGCAATGGCGCAATCATAACTCACTGTAGCCTCGAACTCCTGGGCTCAAACAATTCTCCCACCTTGGCCTCCCAAGTAGCTGGGGCTACAGGTATGCGCCACCATGCCCAGTTCATTTTTGTATTTTCTTTGGTAGAGACGGGGTCTCACTGTGTTGCTTAGGCTAGTCCTGAAATCCTGGTCTCAAGCGATCTTCCTACCACAGCCTCCCAAAGTGCTGGGATAACAGGTGTGTGCCACTGTGCCTGGCTTCTTTTGCTTTTCTGATGATAAAAGTGTTACGTGCTTATTATACAGAATTCAAAAAATGCAAACAAGGATAAAGATAAAAATACAATCCCCTATAAACTTTCCACTTACTTTAAGACTACTCAGCATTATTGAAATGTATGCATACAGTTAAAGGAATATCAATAAGCCAGGTATGGCTCAGGCCTGTCGTTGCAGCACTTTGGGAGGCCAAGGCAGGAGGATCACTTGAGGCCAGAAGTTCAAGACCAGCCTGGGCAACATGGCAAGACCTTATCTCTACAAAAAGATTAAAAAATTAGCCACGCATGGTGGTGCATGCCTGTAGTCCCAGCTACTCAGGAGGCTGAAGCTGTAGGATCACTTGAGCTCAGGAAGTAGAGGCTGCAGTGAGCTATGATCGTGCCACTGCACTCCAGCCTCTAGGTGACATAGCAAGATCTTGTCACACACACACACACACACACACACACACACAGAGAGAGAGAGAGAGAGAGAGAGAGAGAGATTATCAATAAAACAAACACCTATGCATTATGAACAATGCTGCCGTTAGCTTTCTTATACATATCTCCTGATGCACGCATATAAAATATCCTTCAGGAGTGTGTACCCACCACTTGGCTTAGGAAGTAAAACATTACCAGCACCTTAGAAAGCCCCAAGGTGCCACTTCCAATAATATCCCCCCATCTCCAAATACATCCCCTGTTTTCCAGAGGCAACCACAATACTAAATCTATGTTAATCACTCTCTTGGTTTTCTTCATAGTTTTACTATCTAGCTGTCTACCATTAAACAATATAGTTTAGGCTTTTTTTTTTTTTTTTTGAGACAGAGTCTCACTGTCGCCCAGGCTGGAGTGCAGTGGAATGATACTGGCTCACTGCAACCTCTGCTTCCCACGTTCAAGCGATTCTTCTGCCTCAGCTTCCCAAGTAGCTGGGGCTACAGGTGCGTGCCACCATGCCCGGCTAATTTTTGTATTTTTAGCAGAGATGGGGTTTCACTGTGTTGGTCAGGCTGGTCTCGAACTCCTGACCTCAAGTGATCCTTCTGCCTCGGCCTCCCAAAGTGCTGGGATTACAGGCGTTAGGCTATTTTTGAACTTTATTTCTGACATTTGCTTCTTTCCCTTGACATTATGTTTTCGAGGTTGGGTTGTATAAACTGAGAAGGAAAGGACAGTTCATTCATGTTGTTGTTGTAGAGTATTGGAGTGCGTGCATATACCGTGGGTTATCCATTCTGCTTTTGATGGACATTTGGATTGCTTCCAACTTTGAGCTATTATGAACGACAATGCTATCAACTTTCTTACACTTGTCTCCTGACACTCGTATATAAAAGCATCCTAAGACGGGCATGCCTAGGATTGTCACTGCTGGGTTATATGCATGTGTTCAGCTTTCTAACACCTCATTCTTTCCCAAAGAGGCTGTAGCAATTTACACTCCCACCATACATTCACTCATTCATTCATCAAACACCTTCCAGCCCCAATAGCATGTCAGGTGCAAGTGCCTCAAAAGCACACACAACATGCCTTCTGCCTGGCACAATGGCTCATGCCTGTAATCCCAGCAAGTAAATAACCGGCAGTAAATAATTCATCATTGCTGCACTTTCACTTGGCGTTATTCTACTTAAAATTTCTTGCAGTTTGCTTGATATGAAGTAATGAGTTAATCATGAAAAAATGCTAAAATTGTTCTCATTTTTGATGTATTACAGGTATTTTATCAACTACTGAGAGAACTGGGGTAAAATACTTCCCTACGATGGTAGAGTTTGTCGATCAATTTCTCCTTATAGAGCTTTTCTTTTTTTTTTTCCCGGCTTCCAGTGTTTGGAGTCTATTAGGTACATGAAAGTCTAAAATTGCTACACCTTCTTGGTGTATTGAACCTTTTATCATTATGTAATGACCTCTTTATCTCTATTAAGGCATTTTGCTTCAATCCTGTTTTAAATAATATGGACGTGGCTACTTTAGCTTTCCTTTGGTTAGTATTTGGCTGATATATCCCTTTTTCAATCTTTCAGTTTTTCTTCTGTGTCCTTGTGTGTGTGTGTGTGTGTGTGTGTGTGTGTGTGTGTGTGTTTTCTTTTGAGATGGAGTCTCGCTCTGTTGCCTGGGCTAGAGTGCAGTGGCAGGATCTTGGCTCACTGCAACCTCCGCCTCCTGGATTAAAGTTTCTCCTGCCTCAGCCTCCCAAGTAGCTGGGACTACAGGTGTGCACCACCACACCCAGCTAATTTTTGTATTTTTAGTAGAGACGGGGTTTCATCATGTTAGTTGGCCAGGATGGTCTCTATCTCTTGACCTTGTGATCTGCCCGCCTTGGCCTGTGTCCTTATGTTTTAAGCATATTTCCTAAAAACAATATTGTCTTAGCCAACCTCCAATATCCAGTTCACACCTTGTGTAGCCCTCTGTGACATGGTACAATGGCAGGAGACACACACACACACACACACACACATGTATAAATGTATATGTATGTATATTTTTATAATATATGTATATTTTATATATGTATAAATATATGTATGTGTATTTTACTTAGAGTTGGAGTCTTGCTCTATTGCCTAGGCTGGAGCACAGCGGTGCAATCACAGCTTACTGTAGTCTTGAAGTCCTGAGCCAAATGATCCTCCGTCCTCAGTCTCTCTAGTAGCTGAGACTGCAGGCGTGTGCCGCCACCCCCAGTTATTATTATTTTTTAATTTAATTTTTTGTAGAGACAGGCTCTTACTCCATTGCCCAGGCTAGTCTTGAACTCCTGGGCTCAAGTGATTCTCTCACCTTGGCCTTTTGAGTATCTGGGACAATAGGTGTGTGCCATCACACCGGCTAATTTATTTGTTGTTTTTTATATGTAGAGATGGGTCTCACTACATGGACCAGGCTGGCCCCAAATTCTTGGCCTCAAGATGTGCCCCTGCCTCAGCCTCCTGAGCGACTGTCCAGCAGAAGACATGTTGGCTTTTGGGTTCCTTGCCCTGACATGCTGGAAGCTGGGGCTGGAAGGTGTTTGATGAATGAATGAGTGAATGTATGGTGCATATTAAGCAATATAGATAAGTGGAGGGTGGAAAAATATTCCCTTTCTGATAATGGTGTTTCATTGTAACATGAGTTACTTTTTTTCCAAAGCAAATTGATATACAGAATTTTCTTTAAAATAAATATATTTTTATTTATCATACCTCCAGCTTCAAAGACACAAAATGAGACACCTGCTTTTCTACGATGGCATCAGTGACAGAATGGGCTTTTGCACTGGTGGGGGTAACGGCAGCCATGCTCTCCTTCCCGCCATGCTCTCCTTCCCGCCATGCTCTCCTTTCCTTCCCGCCATGGTAGCCAGCATCTGTTCTTGCAAGTGCCCGGATTCTTTTGTCTGTTTGCGTCTGAGCCTGGGGGGCTTAGTGCCTTTGTCAGGCATATTTGAGGCAAGGAGAAGGAACTGGGGCTATTGAGGAGGACTGCTGGCTGGACACGGTAGCTCACTCCTGTATTCCCAGCACTTGGGGAAGCCAAGGCGGGAGGTTCCCTTGAGCCTAGGAGTTCGAGACCAGCCTGGGGCAATATAGTGAGAATCTTTCTCTGCATATTAAAAAAAAAAAAAAGATCTTCACGAACAATAAGCCCCGCGTGGTGGCTCACACCTTGATATGGTTTGGCTTTGTGTCCCCACCGAAATCTCATCTTAAATTGTAATCCTCACGTGTTGAGGGAGGGACCTGGTAGGAGGTGGTTGGATCACAGGGGTGGTTTCCCCCATGCTCTTCTGATAGTTGGGGAGTTCTCACGAGATCTGATGGTTTTAAAAGTGGCAGTTTTCCCTGCATGCCATCTCTCTCCTGCCGCCTTTTGAAGAAGGTGCTTGTTTCACCTTCACCTTCTGCCACGATTGCAAGTTTCCTGAGGCCTCCCCAGCCATGAGGAACTGTGAGTCCACTAAACCTCTCTTGTTTATAAATTACCCAGTCTCAGGTAGTATCTTTATAGCAGTGTGAAAATGGACAAATACACGCCTGTAATCCCAGCATTTAGGGGGACAGAAGCAGTGGCCGGAGGATAGCTTAAACCCAGGAGTTTAAGACTTGCCTGGGCAATGCAGCAAGATCCCATTCTCCACAAAAAGGAAAAAAAAAAAAGACCCCCCCCAAAAAAAAAAAAAAAAAAGAAAAAAAAAAGGAGAAAGTTTGAAGGGGTCTGCAGCTTGGTGGCAAAGTCATGGAGTTGGGGAAGTTTATTCATAGCAGCCTTCCCCGTGGGCTCTGAGAATTGAAGAGAGCCAGGAGAAGGAGGACTCAGGTCTCCAGAGCCTGCCAGTTACTCTGGGATACTCTCAGGAGAATCATTTCCCTTCTCTGGGCCTGTGGGAGATGAGAAGGTAGGACTTGCTGCTTTCCAGGCACTTGGGATTTCAGAGTGTGGCTCAGTTGATAAGAACAGAGAAAGCAGCCATGGTGCCTGTCTGTTCTCCGCTGAGTGTTCCTTGTTGCAGGTTCAGCAAAGCCCTGTAGAGAGAGGCTTGACCACCAGTCTGGGAAGGGTTTCATTCTGCCCACCTGGTACCTGTGAATCACCTGCTGTGATGGTGTGACTCAGACTTCCTCCTCTGCCCTGTGGGAGGGTTGAGGACTGTAGTGACCTCTGCTTTTCCCGAGTCACTTCCCCTTCCAAAGGGCTGAGGCTCTTCTGTCCCATCCCCTCAGGTAGAGGTCTGCTGCTGACCATCACAAACAGAGAGGAAATATTTCTCTTGTGTGAAAGCACTTTTTATCTTACTTTTTTTTTTTTGGAGACAGAGTCTTGCTCTGTTTTCCAGGCTGGTGTGCAGTGGCACAATCATAGCTCACTGTGACCTCAACCTCCTGAGCTCAAGGGATCCTCCCAAGAGGCTGGGATTACAGATGTGAGTCACCATGCCCAGCAAATCTTAAAAATTTTAAATAGAGACCAGGTCTTGCTATGCTGCCAAGGCTGGTCTCGAACTCCTGACCTCAAGTAACCCTCCTGTCCTGGCCTCCCAAAGTGCTGGGTTTACAGGTGTGAGTGACCACACCTGGCCCCTCTTACATTTAAAAATTAAGGCTGGGTGCAGTGGCTCATGCCTATAATCCCAGCACTTTGCGGGCGCTAAGGCAGGTGGATCACTTGAGATCAGGAGTTCAAGACCAGCCTGGCCAACATGGCAAAACACCGTCTACTAAAAATACACACGCGCGCGCGCGCACACACACACACACACACAATTAGCTGGGAGTTATGATGTGCACCTGTAGTCCCAGCTACTTGTAAGGCTGAGGCAGGAGAATCGCTTGAACCCAGAGGCGGAGGTTGCCGTTAGCTGAAGTCACACCACTGCACTCCAGCCTGCTTGACAGGCTCAAAAAATAAAATAAAAAATACAAAAAATAAATAAAAATAAAAATTAAGCTACTAGAGCACTTTGAAGGTTAGCCAAGACAAAATGCTATTACTTGGCCTCAATTTCCTGTTGACCCCTCGAATCAGTTTAGCTGCTGAGCTCAGCACATTCCTTAAGTCAAAGACCATCTGGCTTTTCTCACCTCTCTGCCCCGTAGCCTGATGCACATGCCTAGTGCAGAAGGAGGCCCCACGGTGCAGCTGAATCTGTAACTTCAGTTTCCCTGAAGGATTGGGGTGAGCTAGAGGGGCCTCCAAGTAGAGAAAAGAATTGCAAAGCCAGCTCAATTGTCCAACTTCAAATTCTTCTTCCTCTTTTCCCTTTTCTTTTCTTCTCTTTTCTTTTCTGTCTTCTCTTCTCTCCTCTCCTCTCCTCTCTTCTTCTCTTCTCTTTTTTCTTTTTTTCTATTATTTTATTTTATTTTATTTTATTTTTTTGAGATGGAGTCTCTCTCTGTCACCCAGACTGGAGTGCAGTGGTGCGATCTCAGCTCACTGCAACCTCCGCCTCCCGGGTTCAAGGATTCTCCTGCTTCAGCTTCCTGAATAGCTGGGATTACAGGTGCACGCCACCATGCCCAGCTAATTTTTGTATTTTTAGTAGAGACTGGGTTTCACCATGTTGGCCAGGCTGGTCTCGAACTCCTAACCTCAAGTGATCCACCTGCCTTGGCCTCCCAAAGTGCTGGGATTAGGGAAGCCTCTGTGCCTGGCCCCTTCCCCTTCACAGTTGCTAAAACATAATAATGAACCCATGGATTGAAGGGGGTAGGGCAGATACCGACCAGGGAGTTGAGGAAGGTACCCTTTCTTCAGGGGCCTTCCAAGGTCTTGTTCCTTCCCCGCTGAGATGCTGGGTGCACGGGAAGAAGCCGACAGGAAGAGTAAGTTTCAGGTTTTGACCTCCACAGGGGGCTGATGTGAGGCGCTGACAGCTGCACAGGATGGTCTACATGAGGAATATGGAATGTCAGACCCTCGGGGAGCCCCCAGATCACAGCAGGATTGGCATCATCGATGGTGCTCACCTCCCACTTCCAAAACGCCACACTTCTGGTCTCCCTTTTCCTTCCTGGCTGCTCCTCCTACGTCTTGGCTCACAGTTCCATCTGCAAGAATGGCCTCCGTGTGTGGGAACCGCAGTGCTCAGCTGGGGCTCTCCTGTCCTGTGATTACCTCTCTCCCTGGTGATTACATCTTTTCCCTGGGTTAAGCACCTTCAGTAGGCTGAGGACTCCCAAAATGTGTATTTCCGGGCTGCATCCAGAGGGTTCTGGGTTTCTTATGTGACATCTCCCCTGGGACAGGCATCTAAATCTGATATATCTTAGTCTCAGTATTGGCCTAAACCTGCTCCCTCAGTCTCCACAGATAGCACCATTTTCCACTCAGGAGCTCAAGCCAGACCTCTATTCCTTTCCCCTTCCTCACCCCTGACCATCCATCAGAAATCAAACCCAGGCACAGATGCTTTCCCGGTTACTCAGGAGGCTAAGGCGAGAAGATTACTTGAACCTAGGAGTTCGAGACCAGCCTGGGCAACGTAGTAAGACCCTGTTTCTATAAAATTTTTTTAAAAAATTAGCCAAGTGAGGTGGTGTACACCTGTAGTCCCAGCTACTCAGGAGGTTGAGCCAGGACGATCACTTGAGCCCAGGAGTTCTAGGCTTCAGTGAGCTAGGGTGGCACCACTGCTCTCCAGCCTGGGTGACAGAGCAAGAACCTGTCTCTTAAATAAATAAATAAATTTTAAAAATCAAAGTCAAAGCCCCTCACCTTCTTTCCACCCTCCCCACCGCCCTCCTCCCTCAGCTGGTGCCCGTGTCCTGTTCCCAGAGGGTGTCCCTGAGCCTTCTGTGTTCCTTACTGTGCACAGGAGACAAGGTGATTTCAAAGCATGGATTAGAACCTGGGACTCCCCTGTTTAAAACGCTTCATTGATTTTCCCATTGTGGGTCCATTTGATGACACTGAATTTTTCCCATTTGGAGCACGGACGGGATGTAGAGCAAGGTCTGGCCCTTGGGTCTAGATTCTGACAAGGGCTGATGAGGATCTAGTCAATGAATGAGTCCCAGAGTCACAACTGTGACATTTCCAGATAAAGAACAGTGTAGTTGTAGTGATCACTTTATTTTATTTTTTTTCTGGCAGCTTCTGCTCTCGGCTTTTCTGGACACAGAACCCACTCCCTGGGGTCTCCTGCTCCATCCTGGCTATGATGACAGGCAATGACTGAGGTATGTCCAACAAACTCTCTTGGCTCCTGGCCACACTCACACAGAAGTTTCTGGGCTGAGTAACCTACCAAGCTCCATCATTCTGATTCTCTCTCCTTGGAATCTGAAGCAGAAATAGAGACGCAGATTGGTGGGAAGAGGTGTTCGGAGCCACGTAGCATCCCAGGGAGGTCTGTGGATTCCTGCTGCTGGAGTTCCCAGAGCTGTTCTGCTTTTTGTATTTGCCTGGGATTGTTCTGCGCCTCCTTTAATGGTCTGAGCTTCCCTGGTATTCTTCTAAAGAATCCTGCCCCCTCCACCTCCTTTTTTTTTTTTTTTTGAGATGGAGTCTTTCTCTGTCACCCAGGCTGGAGTGCAGTGGTGTGATCTCAGCTCACCGCAACCTCTGCCTCCTGGGTTCAAGCGATTCTCTTGCCTCAGCCTTCCAAGTAGCTGGGATTACAGGTGCCGCCCACCATGCCTGACTAATTTTCTGGAGTTTTAGTAGAGATGGGGTTTCATTATGTTGACCAGGCTGGTCTCGAACTGCTGACCTCAGATGATCCACCTGCCCCAGCCTGCCAAAGTTCTGGGATTACTGGCATGAGCCACCGCACCCGGCCAATAGGTACATTTTTAATCTTCACCCTCCTCCACCCTTGGCCTGCAAGTAAACCCCAGTGGCTGTTAACAGTTCCCTCCTTTGTGTCTGTGTATACTCAATGTTTAGCTCCCACTTACAAGTGAGAACATACGGTATTTGATTTTCTGTTCCTGTGTTAGTTTACTTAAGATAATGGCCCCCAGCTCCATCCATGTTGCTGCAAAAGGCATGATCTTGTCCTTTTCTATGACTGTGTAGTATTCCATTGTGTGTGTGTATATGTGTGTGTGTATATATATATATATATTTTTTTTTTTTCTTTCTTTCTTTTCTTTTTTTTGGGAGATGGAGTCTCACTCTGTCACCCAGGCTGGAGTGAAATGGTGTGATCTTGGCTTACTGCGACCTCTACCTCCCGGATTCAAGCAATTCTCCTTCCTTATCCTCCCAAATAGCTGGGATTACAGGTGCCTGCCACCACACATGGCCAATTTTTGTATTTTTAGTAGAGACCAGGTTTCCCCATGTTGGCCAGGCTGGTCTCAAACTCCTGACCTCATGTGATCCACCCACCTCTGCCTCGCAAAGTGCTGGGATTATAGGCATGATCCACCGCACCCAGTCTCATGGTGTATGTGTTAACCACATTCTCTTTCTTTCTTTTTTTCCTTTTTTCTTGAGATAGGGTCTCACTGTGTCACTCAGGCTGGAGTGCAGTGGTGTGATCACAGCTCACTGCAGCCTTGATCTCCTGGGCTCAAGCGATCCTCCTACCTCATCCTCCTGAGTAGCTGGGACTATACGCCTTCACCATCATGCCTGGTTCATCTTTTAAATTTTGGGTAGAGATAGGAATCTGACCATGTTGCTCAGGCTGGTCTTGAACTCTTGGGCTCAGGCAGTCCTACCACCTTGGCCTCCCAAAGTGCTGGGATTCCAGGCCTGAGCAACCACGCCTGGCCCCTGCATCAGATTTTCTTTACTTAGTCTACCACTGATGAGCATTTAGGTTGATTCTATTTCTTTGCTATTGGGAATAGTGCTGCAATGAACACATGTATGCATGAGACTCCTAGAGTTTAAATAACGAAAGCATTAGAAATGACCTCAAACAGCCCAAGTCGGGAAGTATGCAGTTATGGAGCTGGATCAGCACCTCAAACATGAATTTGAGTTTCTGTGCTGAATTTGAATTTCTGTGATTATCAGATGGATTTTCATGACTGCAAGATGCTGGTTGCAGCTCTGAGTTTCACTTACCAAGTTAGGAAGAGAGGGATGATCACCCAGATGCTGAAAGAAAGAACCATTCTCATTAGTGTCCTCCTTTCTATCAGAGAGGAGAAATCTTCCCCAGTAACCCTCTGGCTTATTTCCTCATTGACTAGAGCTGTAGTCATGTGGCCACCTTCAGCTCCCTGGGCAACTGGAATGTGGGCAGCTCGTTGGGATTGCAAAACCTGCCTTGGACAGTCAGGATTCTCCCCTGAGGTTGATATAAAGCTGCCCAAGCCAATGGTGGTTAGCAGAGGAGGCAGGAGCACTGGCTATTGCCAGGGCCATTAACTGTGCCTACCACAGTGGCCACATCAGATTCCCAACTTTGCTGCCAGGGAGTTGACAAATAACTATCACCTTTTTCTAAAATGGACACGTTCTTACATTAGATGGATGGGACCATCAACTTATGGGTGAAGGGCATTATGCAAATGGGGCTGGGAGGGGTGGCTCACACCTGTAATCTCAGCATTTTGGGAAGCTGAAGTGGGAGGATTCCTCGAGGCCAGGAGTTTAAGACGAGCTTGGGCAACATAGCAAGACCCCGTCTGTACAAAAAATTTAGCAGGGCTTGTGGAGACCCTGTCTTTACAACAATTTAGCTGGGTATGGTGGTGCACACCTGTAGTTGCAGCTACTTGGGAGGCTGAAGTGGGGGAGGATCACCTGAGCCCAGGAGTTGGAGGCTACAGGGCTACAGTGAGCTATGATCACACCACTGCACCCCAGCCTGGGTGACAGAGCAAGACTCTGTCTCCAAGAAAAAAAAAAAAAAAAAAAAGGAAGTGGCAGGAGGTGTCTTTTCAAAACTCCCAGTGTAACTGACCAACTTCTTCTTTTTTTTTTTTTGAGACAGTGTCTCGCTCTTGTTGCCCAGGCTGGAGTGCAATGGCACAATCTCAACTCACTGCAACCTCCGTCCCCCGGGTTCAAGTGATTCCCCTGCCTCAGTCTCTTGAGTAGTTGGGATTACAGGCACACACCACCATGCCCGGCTGATTTTTTTTGTAATTTTAGTAGAGACAGGGTTTCGCCATGTTGGCCAGGCTGGTCTCGAACTCCTGACCTCAGGTGATCCACCCACCTCGGCCTCACAAAGCGTAGGGATTACAGGCACGAGTCACCGTGCCTGGCCTGGCCAACATTTTCTAAGCAGGATGGGCACATCTGTCCACATCCTTTCCATGATTGGTCCAAGGTCAGATGGACTTTCTCAAGTTTCCTGGCTCCCAGTATCTACACCACGGAGGAATGAGAACCGCATCTGCACTGCACAATGGTGTGATGTGGCTCAGCTTACACCACCAACGTGGGTTGGAATTTCAAATAGAGAAATGAATAATAAAACCTGTCCTGACTAGCAAAAGCCCTGGGGACCTAGCGGAAGTAAATATAAAACTGCTCTTTATGGACTTGGTCACAGTCCAAAGGGCATGAAATCCCATAGAAAAGACACTCCCCTCCACCTTGGAAGAGGAAATAATAACAGACATTATCACTCACGGGAGGGAGAGTCTCAGCTGTGAATGTATCAGCTTTCCAAGAACTCAAAATGAAGGCACAAGCTGGAAAATTCTATTGAACAGGTACATTTAATATCACTAAAATGGATAAAGAGAGAGAGAGAAATGGAAGATGGAAAACACAATGAAACTATGTGTATATATTATAAAAAGACTCAATAGAACTTCTAGGGAAAGTATTCACTGGAATGAACCATGATTTTTATTTTTTTCTTTCAGACAGGGTCTTACTCTGTCGCCCAGGCTGGAGTGCAATGGTACGATCATAGCTCACTGCAGCCTCCAGTTCCTGGGCTCAAGTGATCCTCCTGCTTCAGTCTTCTGGGTAGTTGAGACTACAGGCGTGCATCACTGACCGTCACTTTTTCATAAGTGCTCTTTACTTTTGCATTGATGTTCCCATCCATCAGATGCAAACACATGTCAGAGCAAGGCTACTCTTGGGGTCCCTTTTAATGAATGTGACGGGTTTGTAGGGCAGGGAAAAGTGTCCTAGACCTGTGTGTGAACAGCAGAATGATTCCCTGTGCGGGAAATCAAATTCTCAACCTTGGCCTAGAGAACTTCGCATTTTGCTTATATGATGGTGCAAACATTTTATACATATATATATATATATATATATAGAGAGAGAGAGAGAGAGAGAGTGCGAGAGAGAGATGACAGAGACGATGGAGTCTCGCCCTGTCACCCAGGCTGGAGTTGCAATGGCGTAATCTTGGCTCACTGCAACCTCCACCTCCGGGGTTCAAATGATTCTCCTGCCTCAGCCTCCCGAGTAGCTGGGATTACAGGTGCCAGTCACCATGCCCAGCTAATTTTTGTATTTTTAGTAGAGACGGGGTTTCACCATGTTGGCCAGGCCGGTCTTGAACTCCTGACCTCGAGATCCACCCAGCTTGGCCTCCCGAAGTGCTGGGATTACAGGCGTGAGCCACCACGCCCGGCCACAATTTTTAATATTTAAGTGTTCCCAGCCACTGTGAGTTTCCTCCCTTGCCTATGAAGAGAAATCGTCTTTGATGCATGCAACTTCACAATCCACAAGGTGACTCAGCCTTCATCAAATGATTTCCTGTAATTTTTAAAAAATGCTGAATTGTAGAATTTTCCTATGATGAGTGAGAGATAAGAAGCAAAGGCAAGGACTTGATGAGAAAGGCCCAAAACAGCTGCATAAGAAGGAGTCAGGAGAGGGAGGAAAAAAGCCACATGGGTAGGGTAGGTGCCTGGATGCGGGGGAGAGAGGTTTCTCTGAGTGTGGGGAAGACAAGTCTATTGGCAATGAAAATCTCTGCAGAATACACGAGCACTGGCCAGGAGAGGAAGACGAGCACACAGTAAGTGTTGCTAAAGCTAGGGTTTGGGTCCTCTGATATTTCTCAAGAGATGCTAACTAAAGATGAAAATTGCTATTTATTTATTTATTTCAAGGAGAGTTGTTTTGTTAAAATTCTGGGTGGCTCACACGATCCTCTGAGCGCGATTCTCAACAGAGATGGATGTCAGAGGTTTCCTACTCTCTATGTTCAGAGGTCCAGTGATCAATGCACATATACGTGTTAACTTGGAAATCCCTTGAACACAGGCGCACACATCTCCTTTCTTTGGTCTGGGTTAGTGAGGCACTCCTTAAGAGTAACAGCCCTTTTGATGGGGGAATACAAGTGGAAGGTAAACCTCAAGTTGATTGCGGCTATGATTTTGGGGGTATTTAAAACATTTTATTGTGAATTAACATATTGTAAAATGGACACCCCCCTGCCCCCGGTATACAGTTCTATGAGGTTTTTTGTTTGTTTGTTTTGTTTTGAGACACAGTTTCACTCTTGTTGTCCAGACTACACTGCAATGGTGCAATCCCTATTCACGGCAACTTCTGCCTCCTGGGTTCAAACGATTCTCCTGCCTCAGCCTCCTGAGTAGCTGGGATTACAAGCATGCACCACCATGCCCAGCTAATTTTTCTATTTTCAGTAGAGACATAGTTTCACTGTGTTGGCCAGGCTGGTCTCGAACTCCTGACCTCAAGTGATTCGCCCACCTCGGCCTCCCAAAATGCTGGGATTACAAGCATAAGCCACCGCGCCTGGCCGTATGATTTTTAACACATACGTAGATTGGTGCAGCAAAATGCAATCAGGACACAGAGCAGTTCCATCAACCTAGAACATTCCCCTATGCTACCTCCACTCTGCCCTACCCAGTCTTCAGCCACCTCCGATCTAGTCTCCATCACTATAGTTTGCCTTTTCAAGAATGTCAAATAAATGGAATCCTCCAGTATAAATTATTTTTAGCGTCTTTACTCGGTTTGTAAGCAAACTTTTATTTTTTACTTATTTTCAGTTCTTTTAATTTTTAATGTTTGTGGGTACATACTAAGTGTATATATTTACGGGATACATGAGAATTTTTGATATACGCATGCAATGCGTCATGATCACATCATGGAGAATGGGGTATCTGTCCCCTCAAGCATTGATCCTTTGAATTACAAACAATCCAATTATACTATTTTAGTTATTTTTAAACATAGAGTTATTTATTGACTATAGTCACCCTGTCGTGCTACCAAATAGTGGGTCTTATTCTTTCGAATCATATTTTTTGGTACTCATTAACCAACTTCTCTCCACAGCCCCTCCCTACCCTTCCCAGCCTCTGGTAACCATCCTTCTACTCTCTGTCCTGATAGGTTCAATTGTTTTGATTTTTAGATCTCACAAATAAGTGGGATCATGCAATGTTTGTCTTCCTGTGCCTGGCTTATTTTACTTAACATAATGACCTCCAGTTCCATCCACGTTTTTGCAAATAACAGAATCTCTTTCTTTTTTATGGTTGAATAGTATTCCATTGTGTATGCGTACCACATTTTTTAAATCCAATCATCTGTTGACGGGCACAGGTTTCTTCCAAACCTTGGCAATTGTGAACAGTGCTGCAACAAACACAGGAGTGCAGATATCTCTTCAAGGTATTAATGTCCTTTCTTTTGGGTATATACCCAGGCGTGGGATTATTGGATCTAATTGTAGCTCTATTTTTAGTTTTTTGAGGAACCTCCAAAGTTCTCCACAGTGGTAAGTGAACTTTTAAAGACTGGCTTGTTTCACTCAGCCTTTGAGGTCTATCCAAGTTTTTGTGCATAATAAGAGTTTATTCCTTTCTTTCTTTTTCTTTTTTTTTTTTTTTGAGACGGAGTCTCACTTTGTTGCCAGCCTGGAGTGCAGCGGCGCGATCTCGGCTCACTGCAAGCTCCACCTCCCGGGTTCCCGCCATTCTCTTTCCTCAGCTTCCCAAGTAGCTGGGACTACAGGCGCCCAACAACACGCCTGGCTAATTTTTTGTATTTTTAGTAGAGATGGGGTTTCACCGTGTTAGCCAGGATGGTCTCCATCTCCTGACCTCATGATCCATCCGCCTCGGCCTCCCAAAGTGCTGGGATTACAGGCGTGAGCCACCGCGGCCCAGCCAAGAGTTTATTCCTTTTTATTGCTGAGTAGTATTCCATTATATGGAGGTGCCACATTTTAAAAAATCGATTGACCTGTTAATCACTTGTTGAAGGACATTTGGCTCATTTCCAATTTTGAGTGATAATGAATACAGATGCTGCAAACATTTATATGCAGGGTTTTTTGGGTGACAACATAAGTTTTTATTTCTCTAAGATAAATGCCCGGAAGTGGTATGATTTCTTTATAAGAAATTGCCAGGCCAGCCATGGTGGCTCACGCCAGTACTCCTAGCACTTTGGGAAGGGGAGGTGGGAGGATCACTTGAAGCCAGGAGTTCAAGAGTAGCCTGACCAACACAGTGAGACCCTGTCTCCACAAAAAAATAAAAAAGAAAATTAGCCAGGTGTAGTGGCTTATGCCTGTAGTCCTAGCTACTCAGGAGGCTGAGGTGGGAGGATTGCGTAAGTTCAGGAGGTTGAGTCTGCAGTGAGTTATGATCGCACCACTGCACTGCAGCCCTGGTGACAGACTGAGAAAGAAATGGCCAAACTCCGGACTGGCTGTACCATTTTGCATTCTCAGCAGCAGTGCATAATGGTTCTAGTTTCTCTGCATGCTTGTCAGCACTTGGTCTTTTTTCTTTATAGCCATTCTAGGAGGTATGTCTCATCCCGGTTTTAACTTGTATTTCCCTAATAATCATAATGGTGAGTATTTTTTCAAGAGCTTATTTGACTTCTCTGTGTCCTCTTTGATGAAAGGTCTGTTCAAAGACCTTCGTCTATTTTTAATTGGGCTGTTCGTTTCTTAGTATTGAGTTTTGAGGATTCTTTGTATGTTTTGTGTACAAGCCATTTGTTGAATATGTGATTTGCAAATACGTTATTCCAGTCTGTAGCTTATCATTTAATTTTCTTAATAAGTTTGATGATGTCCAGGCCAAGTGTGGTGGCTCATGTTTGGGCGGGAGGATTGCTTGAGGCTAGGAGTTGGAGACCAACCTGGGCAACATGGTGAAATTCTGTCTCTATAAAAAATACAAAAATTAGCTGTGTGTAGTGGTGAACACCTGTAGTCCCAGCTACAGTAGCCCTGTTGAGGAAGGAGGATAATATGATCTGGGAGGTTGAGGCTGCAGTGAGCCGTGATTGTACCACTAGACTCTAGCCTGAGTGACAGAGTGAGACCCTGTCTGAAAAAAATAAAAATAAGTGATTTTGATAAAGTCCAGTTTATTACTTTTTTTTTTTCTTCCATGGATTGTGCTTTTGGTTTCCTGTCTAGAAACTCCTTGCCGACTTCAGGTCTTAAAAATTTTCTCTTATGTGTCCTAAAAGTTTTACAGTTTTATATTTTATATTGAGATGTGTCATCTATTTTGTGTTAATTTTTTTATAAGATATGAGATTTTGGTTGAGGTTCCTTTTGCGCATGGATGTCTAAATGTTTGATATCATTTATTGAAAAAGCTATCTTTCCTCATTGAATTGTTTTTGCATCTTTGTCAATTGGCATTTTGTGTAAAATTTGTGAGTATTGAGAAAAAAGGGTCAACTGGATATTTGTATGGGTCTATTTCTGAACCCTCTCTTCTATTGATCTATGTGTCTGTTGCTTCACCAATACCACACTGTCTTAATTACTGTAGTGATATAGTACATCTTAAAATTGGGCAGTGAGATCCCTCCAACATCACTTTTATTTTTTAATTGAATTGAATTGAATTTTTTGAGACAGGGTCTTGCTGTGTCACCCAGACTAGAGTGCAGTGACGTGATCATGGCTCACTGCAGCCTCAACCTCCCAGGCTCAAGCAATCCTCCCACCTCAGCCTCCCACGTAGCTGGGACTGCAAGTGTGCATCACCATGCCTGCTAATTTATTTTTATTTTTCGTATAGATGGGGCTCTCAACTATGTTGCCCAGGCTAGTCTTGAACTCCTGGGCCCAAGTGATGCTCCCGTCTCAGCCTCCCAAAATGCTGGGATTACAAGCATGAAGCACTGCACCTAGCAACCCTTCTTTTTTTAAAAAAAAAAAACAAAAAACAAAACAGTTTTGGCTATTCTAGGTCTTTAACTTTTTAATATACATTCACATATAAATTGATATTATTTTTACAGATTGGAATTGCAGTATATAGATTAATTTGGGAAGAACTGACCTGTCTACTATGTTGAGTCTTCTGACTCATGAACATGGTATGTCTTTTCATTTATTTATGTCTTCATTGATTTCTTTCATCAGTATTTTATGGTTTTCAGCAACAGGTGCTGTATGTGTTTTGTTAGATTTACACTTGAGCATTACATTTTTTTAGAGTTGTTTTAACTATTAGTTTTAAAATTCTGGTTTCCAAATGCTGATTGCTGATATGGAGAAAGATAATTGATGTTGTGGTTGATTTTGTATCCTACAACCTTGCTGAACTTACTAGTTTTAGGAGTTATTTTTATGGATCCCTTGAGATTTTCTATGTAGATAATCATGTTGTCTATGAATAAGGACAGTTTTAGTTCTTCTTTTCCAATCTGTATGCCTTCTGTTTCTTTTTCTTGCATTATTTTACTGATTTTAATTTTCAGTGTGATCCTGAATAGAATGGTAAGTGATCATCCTTACTTTGCTCCTAATTTTAACTGGCAAAACACTAACTTTTTTCCCATTAAATGTGAGGTGAGCTTGTCGGGGTTTTTGTTTCTGTTTTTTTATAGATAGCCTGTATCAGCTTGAGGAACTTTTACTTCTAGTTAACTGAGAGTCATTGTTTTTTTAAGAATCACGTATGGATATGAAGTCGAATATTTTTTCTGCATCCATTCATATGGTCACATGCTTTTTCTTCTTTCAACTGTACTTTGACCCATGTTTAGGTGGATACAGATGGAGAGAAGGGAAAATGAAGAATGGCAAGAAGGAGACAAAGAATTCAGCAGAAGTAGTGAATTGCAGCAAGAAGTAGCTACAGGTGTTAACTTTCCCCTCCACTAAATAATTCTGATATGTTGGAAAGATCCTAGACTTCTTGCTATATAAGGGATGAAGCTCAATGTTTTTATTGAAGTTCTAAAGGACGAGGTTGACTTCAGCAGTCTGGAGGACTTGGGGACACCTGAGGCAGATGACTTCTAGGGGAAATATGTCCCTCTACTGTCGGTTCAGCCTTTTGTGTGCAAATTCATCAATGTATTTGATGAAGCTTCCAAGACATCACCCAGGCCAGTGCCCAGCATATGACAGGTACTTTATATACACCTGTCAGATGAGTGACTGAGTGAAATGTCATCAACTAGACAGTATGACATTGTGATTAAAAGCATAAGTTAGGAGCCGAATACCTGAGTCGAACCATGGCTCTACCTCTGTAGAGGTTATACTGCAGCAGTTATTAAAGCTCTTTATAGCCCAGGCAACATGGAGAATCCCCATCTTTACAAAAAATATCCAAAATTAACCAGACATGGTGGTGTGTGCCTGTGGTCCCAGCTACTAGGGAGGCTGAGGTGGGAGGATCACTTGAGCCCAAGAGGCTGAAGTTGCAGTGAGGCATGATTACACTACTGCACTCCAGCCTGAGTGACAGAGCAAGACCATTTGCAGGGCTTAGTAAAGTGCCTGGCCCCTAATGAGTGCAATGTAAGTCTGACTGTTTTTATTATTATTCACATTCGTATTCGGGATTGAACACTCTGCCATTACTTTTCCATTACATTTCCATCATTTTCTTCCTTCCTTCCTTTCTGTCTCTCTCTTTTAAGGTAAAGCTTAAAATAGTTTCTCCTATAGCCATAGAATTGGAAAAAACTTAAGTGGCAATCTAATTCAAGCTTCCTGCTTTCTGTGTGAGGAAAGGGAGGCTCAGAGAAGCCAAGTGGTTCCCCTCATCTGGGGCATCTGGGGCTTCGGTCACCTGGAGCACCATTGCAAAGCTGAGCCTGAGCTTGCTCTCCTCTAGCCACAAATCAGTTGCAGCTCAGGACCCTCAAAACAACCCAAATATTTAATATCTGCTTTGTTGGAAGTTACAGCGCAGGTGCCCATTCAGAACCAGGAGACTTGTAGCTTGAAACATGGCAGTCACCGCATCCGTGTGCTGGAGAGCGGACAGGCAGATACAGTGCAAGGGCAGAGTCAGCAACAAACACTGTCCACACCTCCTCCACCAGGAGGAGGCTGTTCTGAGACCTGTAGGAAGCCTTCATTTCCTGACGGGTCCCCTGATAGGTCACACGTACCCAGAGGCTGCCTTTGTTGCCCCTCATCTTTCCAGGCCCCTGAAGCCATTTAGTTGCTTCTCCAGCAAAGGGCTGAGGCAGCAGCCTTGCAAATCTCTGTGACCCACCCAGAATGCATTTGGCATGTGTGTCCATAAATATTTTAGGCCGTGCTGCTTAGTTATTAATAGAGTGAAATGAAAGAGAATTCTTTAGCCTCTCCCCTTCTCTACAGATGGAAAACGAGAGCCAGAATTTGAAGGGCTGGAGTGACAGGTGTTTAGGGACTTGAGATGCTGGGATTGAAGCTTCAGATGAGTTTTCTCTGTCCCATCCTTATTGTGAAAAGAGGGCCCTGGTCCCTTGATTCCAAAGAACCACAGAGTTACCCTCATTCCCCTGATCCCTGGGAGGTGGGGTACAGATGTTGTCCTGTGACGCCTGTCCCCACTTCTTGCACGGAGCAGACTGCCCAGCATGCACAGATGGAATGGGATCAACTACAATGACCGCCTTTGGAAGAGTGAGCCTGGGGAGGCCCCCTGGAGCCCCAACTTGGGACGGGGGCTGGTGACCTGTCAGCCACTCTCAGACAGTCCCACCCTATGCCTGAAAGGGTGGTGGCCATGTAGTTGGATGACTTTCCTCCCTGCCCCCTCTTCCTTATTCAGTGTTAAAGAACCAGCATTTGAGGGTGGCCTTGGGTGACAAATTCCCCACTGTTAAAACCCCCTGTGGGTTGGCAGCAGCCAGGAAGAACTGGCTTTTTTTCTGGGAGTAGAAGCAAGGGTGATGATGGCTTATCTCACTGTTCCTTTTCATTTGGGACATAATACTTCCCACAAAGCTCAGGCCCCACACTGAAAAAATCAATCACGTTGCACAGCATTTTTAGTGCTCTGAGTCTCCGAGCAAAGGAAAGAGGTGAGACATTGTTGTCATGGTAGCTAGTCGCAAATTGTCTCTTAAAATAGTATTCACGCTCTGTAAGTAGGGGCTTGATGCTTCAAGATTAATAGCGAAGACATACCCTCACCAGGCCTCCCCTTGTGTTTACCTGGGAGCTGCCACTCGACCTGGCTCTGGGAGGAGCCTCCTTCCTGAATGGACTGAAGCTCCCAGCTCCAGGCCACAACCTGGGATTTAGGCTCAGGGATTGCTACTCTTGTCTATTCAATTCATTAAAAGATCCTCAGTGATGTGCCGGGTGCTGTTCTAGGCGCTGGAGGTGCAGCCGTGAACAAGATGGGCCACTGAGCTTCTAGAGCTTATGTTCTAGTGGGGATAGCTAATCATCAGCGGGATACAAAGACACAGCTTCGGGGAGTGAAGATGAAAGAGAGACCGACTGTGTGTGTATGTGTGTATGTGGGTCAGAGGGTGTTTTTTATAGAGAGTGCATCAGCAAAGGCCTCTCAGATCTGAGAGATGAGAATGAAGTGGGCATTTGGAGCCCTTGATTACTGGGGGATGCACTTTCTCTAAGTAGCGTAGTGCCATCACACACCTGGTGTCTCCCCGTCCCTTTCTTCACTATACCCAGGGCAGGGAGACCTACTGATCTGATTGGTAGAGTTCAGGAGAATACACAAGATACCGTCAACTCTCCCCCTTGGGAGCAAGCTGCTCATGGGGTGCAGGACTTCTCCTCTGCTCTGAGTCTCATCTCAGTGAGACTGGCCTGTGCTGTGTGGTTGGGCTCAGGTCTGGCTGGAGAGTCGCACTGGTTCTGGGGTGCAAGATTCAGGTTACTCAGTGTTTACCTCGAGCTCCACCCTCCAACCTGGCCTTCATGACTCATGAAAGGGAGTAATGAGCTTCTTTTGCCAATTTGGTGGGTCTTGTTTCTCCATTTGCTCAGACTCAAATTGAGAAGAGAAGGGCTTTTATTGAATCCCTTCCAAGTCTCCAGCTTTGGGGAAGGAGGTTCCACATGAATAGAAGAGAACGTGCAATGGTTCTGAGGTAGGAGCGAACTTGGCCCATTTGAAGATGAGAAAGAGGCCGTGTCTGGCCAGGACAGAGTGGTCAACTAGGAGAGTGTCAAGGAAGAAGAGAGAAATGGGGTAGATGGATGGTCTCAGAGTCTTGGGGTGGAGTTTTGTTTTAAGCCCATTTGGGAGAATTTTAAGCACAG
>NW_012104476.1:1633738-1635735 GCF_000951045.1 Mandrillus leucophaeus
TGGTCTCGAACTCCTGACTTCAGGTGACTGCCCACCTCAGCCTCCCAAAGGGCTGGTATTACAGGCGTGAGCCACCGTGCCCGGCCTGGTTTCTATTAAAGAGAACAAAGCAGAAAGCAAGGAGATCAGTTAGGACAAGGCAGTAGTTTTCTAGGTATGATGATGGCAGCTTGGAGAAGGTCTTAGTGAAGATGGAGAGAGAGGTCGCTGTATTCTGGAGGTAGACCTAAGAGGACTTGTTGAAAGGTTGGAAGCATTTGGGGAAAGAGGATTACAGAGAAAACCTAGGAAGTCAAAGTGGACCAGCTATGCTGACTCACATCCCAGACTCAGGGAGGCTGGGGTGGCTGATCCAATGGCCAATGGAGAGTCACAAGGCTTGGTGGGAGCACATGCCCCAGGAGGACACAGGGTAAAGAGCCAGGAGGAAACCTGGCCAGGCGTAGTGTCTCAGTCTATTTTCTGTTGCTTATGTGAGGTTGGTGCAAAAGTAATTAAAAGTAATGGCAAAAACCACAATCACTTTTGCATCAACAAATAACAGAATATATATATTTTTTGAGACGGAGTTTTCTTTTTTCCACCTAGGCTGAAGTGCAATGGCACGACCTCAGTTCACTGCAACCTCTGCCTCCCAGTTTCAAGTGATTCTCCCACCTCAGCCTCCTGAGTAGCTTACAGGCATGCACCACCATGCCCAGCTAATTTCATATTTTTAGTAGAGACAGGGTTTCACCATGCTGGCCAGGCTGGTCTTGAACTCCTGACCTCAAGTGATCCACCTGCCTTGGCCTCCCAAAGTGCTGGGATTACAGGCCTGAGCTACCATGCCCAGCCTAATAACAGAATACTTGAAACTGGGTAATTTTCAAAGAAAAGGAATTTCTTACAGTCCTGAAGGCTGAGAAGTCAAAGTTCAAGGGGTACATCTGGTGAAGGCCTTCTTACTAGTGGTGACTCTCTGATGAGTCCTCAGGCAGTACAGGGCATCATACAATGACATAGTTTGGATATTTATCCCTGCCCAAACCTCATGTTAAATTGTAATCCCCAGTATTGGAGGTTGGGCCCGGTGGAAGGTGACTGAATCATGGGGACAGATTCCTCATGAATGGCTTGGACCATCCCCTTGGTGATAAGTGAGCTCTCGCTCTGAGTTCACACAAGAATTGGCCATTTAAAAGCGTGTGTCATCTCCCCTCTACTCTCTCTCTCTTTCTTGTTCAGGCTCTGGCCTGTGATGTGCTTGCTCCCCCTTTGCCTTCCTCTGTGATTGGAAGCTTCCAGAGGCCTCCCTAGAAGCTGAGTAGATGTCAGCGCCCTGCTTCCTGTAAAACCTGCAGAGCCATGAGCCAATTACGCCACTTTTCTTGATAAATTACCCAGTCTCAGCTATTTCTTTATAGCAATGCAAGACTGGCCTAATACATGTGGCAAGGGGGCTAATTGTACTGATTCAGTTCTATCTTCTTCTTCTTATAAAGCCAACAGTACCACTCCCATGATAGCCAATTCATCCGTTAGCCCACTATTCCTTTCATTCATTAATCCATTCAAGCAGGCAGAGCTGTCATGATCTGATCGCCTCTTAAAGGCCCCACCACTCAATACTGCCACATTTGGGAATGAATTTCAATATGAGTTTTGGAGGGAGAAATATTCAAGCCATAACACCTAGGAGGAGGCCAAGGTACGAGTCTTCCTTCACACAAAGCCATGCCTGTTTGTTAAATGAGCAGACCCTCACACCTTATTCCATTAATGATGTTACGGTCTTTTGGGTCTACCAAGTTAGAACCCTCAGAATAACTATCAATGCCATTGTTCCCCCACCTCCTCTCTTCAACGCTTTGGCAGTCACTGCTCTACTCACTCCACCCCTACCCCACCCCAAATGTCTTTACCTTTTTCTTTTGTCATGCCTAGCATAAACTTTCTTTTTCATTATTTATTTGTTTGAGACGGAGTTTCACTCTTGTCGCCCAGGCTGGAGTGCA
>NW_012104476.1:1639605-1642132 GCF_000951045.1 Mandrillus leucophaeus
CAATATCATATCCTGAGAAGAGCAAAGAGGATGGGACATATACTAGTGCTGCCATTTCTGCAGAATGCACTGGGCCACGCAACCCCATCTTCCACATTTCTCCAGGCGCTCGGGCTTCACACGCTGGACACATGCTTTCACAACCTTGTTTCTTTCCTTTGCTGTCCCATTGAATAGGAATGCCCTCACCCACTTCATCATCCTTCAAGGGTAGCTCAAGTAACCCTTCCTGGATGACGTTTCCTTGATCCTTTGGGGGAAAACGAACTATTCTCCCTGTGCACTCCCTCTGCACCCTGGTTGGACCTCTAGTTAGTATGTTTTCCTCTCTGCTATATTATTACTATTATTATTTTGAGACAGAATCTCACTCTGTTGCGCAGGCTGGAGGGCAGTGGCATGATCTCAGCTCACTGCAATGTCTGCTTCCCAGGTTCAAGCAATTCTCGTGCCTCAACCTCCTGAGTAGCTGGGACTACAGGTGCAGGCCACCACACCAGGCTACTTTTTGTATTTTTAGTGGAGATGGGGTTTTCCCATGTCGGCCAGGCTGGTCTCGAACTCCTGACCTCAAATGATCTGTCCACCTCAGCCTCCCAAAGTGTTGGGATTACAGGCATGAGTCACCACACCCAGCCTCTGCTATATTATTTAAGTCTATCTCCCCACCCCCACCGTGAGACTGTTAAATTCATCTTCTAACCTCCATTGCCTAGCCCATGGTCTGGCCCAGAGGAAGTTCTGAATAATTTTGTTTGCCAAGTTACGTGTACATCTGAGAGATGGCCCAAGAAAGAGAGGCAGTCATGGCAGGATGGCCATGATTCTGTGTGGAGCATCAGCTTCTAGACCCATCAGGCTTGTTCTAAGTCAGGGACCTTCTGTTGAGGAGATCCTGCATATTGGTGTCAAAGCTGGTCCTGGTGTCCCAGATCCCAAGATTAAGGTAAATATGCAGAACCATGTCTGTGAAGCAGAATTGCCCCTGGCTGGGTCTGGAGTGAGGAAGTTGTGGAGGAAAACGTTCTTAGTTACAGTTACACTCACTCAGCCTTGACTACAGCCTGACACTGCAGATTCACGGTCTCAAATTTAACATATCTAAAATGTTCTGTTTCTCCCACCCAGTCTCACCCTGGCCCAGCCTCTGCCTCCCCCAGTCTTCCCATTTCAAAACACAGCCCCCTTTGCTCAGGCTGAAACCCCCCCATGACCACTCCTTGAATCCTTTCCTGTGTTCACACCCCACACTCCAGCCACCCTCAAGTCCCAGCAGCACCACCTTTGAATAAACCCTGAATCTGATCACTTCTCCTCTTCTGCCCCACCACCCTGGCCAAACCACCACCATCTCATCCAGATAGTTGCAGAGGCTCCGGATCATTCTCTACTTCCACGTTCTCCTCTCTCATCCTGACCATGTGCACAATAGCTCAAGCGACCTTTCTGAAACATACATCAGGTTGCATCACTCTTGTGTGCAGACCCCTTCCAAGGGCCACCCGTAACCCTGGGGGGTGAAATCCCAGCTCCATGCTTGGTATGAAGGCCCTGAGTGATGTGCCCTTTGGTCACCCCTTCCTCTCCTCATGGTCACTCTGGTGGCTCTCCAAGCTCCAGTCCCATTGGCCTTCCCCTCTTTCTCAAGCATGCCAGCCTTGTTCCCATCTCCAGCACTTTGCACTGGCTGTTCCCCATCCTTGGATGCTCTTCCTCCCATCTCATGATTGGCTCTTTCAAAGAGGAGCTCTAGCTTCTGGTCACCCTCTCCCACTGCCCTGCTTTTCCTTCCTCTGTGGTTCTCATCCCTACTAGAATTATGATATGTAACTATTGGTGGACTTTGTAAACCAAAAATCAAATCCTAAGCTCCCCAAATGACTGAACGGACCGCCCACCCCGAATCTTGGACAGAGGGGTCCCAAAGAAAATCTGAAAACCTAATTCAGGCCATGATGGGAAGGGAGGTTGGACACACCTCACTATACCCCTTCCATTTTGGAGTTTAGGCACAACTGACCAGCATTAACATTAAAATAGAGACCGTAAGACAGAAAAAAAAAAAAAAAGACTCTGTAGTAATAACGTACCCAACTCCAACCTGACCCTGGTACAGCATCACATGACACATAGCAGGCCCTGAAGGAAATCAAACTATTTTACCCCCAAATATATTTGTCTGACATATTTTGGAATGGCCCTGCAAAGCTGTCTCTTGAGGGGGAAAATTTTAACTCTGTAGAGAACACCCTTCCCTTCCTGGGTCTATTCCTGATCCAGGAGAGATTTAACTAACAATCTGACACCTTTTAAGGTCTGATAAGATACAGTTACCATCAATTTTCTCTGAAGCCTGCTACTCAGAGTCTTCATCTACATAACAAGAACCTCAGCTTCCACAACTCTCCTTTCCTTTCTCCTGACTTCAACTCTTCAGGCAAAGCTTAACTCTTTCAACCAATTGCCAATCAGAACATCTTTGAATCCACCTATGACCTGTAAGCTCCTCCTACCCCTTGAGATGCCC
>NW_012104476.1:1643842-1644905 GCF_000951045.1 Mandrillus leucophaeus
TGATTTTTGGAGTTTTCTGGACACTTGATGGTGGCTGGTTTCAAGGTGGCCCACTCACATGGCTGCAGAGTTGGTGCTGACTGTTGCCTGAGGGGATCTCAGTTTCTCTCCACAGAGCTGCTTGAGCATCCTCATGGTATGGCAGTGAGCTTCCTCCAGAATAAATGATCCAAAAGGCTAATCAGAAGCTGTAATGTCTTTCATGATTTAGCCTTAGAAGTCTCACCTTGTTAGAGTAGACAGATAGCTAGACATGAGCAAGAGTGGGGACATTACTGGGTATATACCCAAAAGAATATAGTTCTATTATAAAGGCACATACATGCATATGTTCACTGCAGCACTATTCACAATAGCAAAGACATGGAATCAACATAAATGCCCATCAATGATAGACTGGATAAAGAAAATGTGGTACATATACACCATGGAATACTATGCAGCCATTAAAAAAGAGTGGGATCATATTCTTTGCAGGGACATAGATGGAGCTGGAGGCCATTATCTTCAGTGAATTAACACAGGAACAGAAAACCAAATACCGCATGTTTTCATTTATAAGTGGAAGCTAAATGATGAGAACACATGGACACAAAGAGGGGAACCATAGACACTGGGGCCTGTGGGAGGGTGGAGGGTGGAAGAAGGAAGAGGATCAGGAAACATAACTAATGGATACTAGGCTTAATACCTGGGTGATGAAATAATCTGTACAACAAGCCCCCATGACACAAGTTTACTTATAACAAACCTGCACCTGTTCCCCCTGAACGTAAAATAAAAGTTAAATTAAAAAGAAAAAGAAGAAGAAGAAGAAGAAGAAGAAGGCCAGGCGCAGTGGTTCACACCTATAATTCCAGCACTTTGGGAGGCCGAGATGAGTGGACCATTTGAGGTCAGGAGTTAGAGACCAGCGTGGCCAACATAGTGAAACTCCATCTCTATTAAAAATATAAAAATTGGCCGGGCGTGGTGGCAGGCACCTGTAATCCCAGCTACTTGGGAGGCTGAGGCAGGAGAATCACTTGAACCTGGGAGGCGGAGGTTGCAGTAAGCCGAGATC
>NW_012104476.1:1647705-1652483 GCF_000951045.1 Mandrillus leucophaeus
ATCCTAAGCTCCCCAAATGACTGAACGGACCCCCCACCCCGAATCTTGGACAGAGGGGTCCCAAAGAAAATCTGAAAACCTAATTCAGGCCATGATGGGAAGGGAGGTTGGACACACCTCACTATACCCCTTCCATTTTGGAGTTTAGGCACAACTGACCAGCATTAACATTAAAATAGAGACCGTAAGACAGAAAAAAAAAAAAAAAGACTCTGTAGTAATAACGTACCCAACTCCAACCTGACCCTGGTACAGCGTCACATGATACATAGCAGGCCCTGAAGGAAATCAAACTATTTTACCCCCAAATATATTTGTCTGACATATTTTGGAATGGCCCTGCAAAGCTGTCTCTTGAGGGGGAAAATTTTAACTCTGTAGAGAACACCCTTCCCTTCCTGGGTCTATTCCTGATCCAGGAGAGATTTAACTAACAATCTGACACCTTTTAAGGTCTGATAAGATACAGTTACCATCAATTTTCTCTGAAGCCTGCTACTCAGAGTCTTCATCTACATAACAAGAACCTCAGCTTCCACAACTCTCCTTTCCTTTCTCCTGACTTCAACTCTTCAGGCAAAGCTTAACTCTTTCAACCAATTGCCAATCAGAACATCTTTGAATCCACCTATGACCTGTAAGCTCCTCCTACCCCTTGAGATGCCCTGCCTTTCTCAGTGAACTAATGTATACCTTCCATGCATTGATTTATGTCTTTGGCTCTAATTTCTGTCTCCCTAAAATGCATAAAACCAAGCTGTAACCCAACTACCTTGGGCACATGTTCTCAAGAGCTCCTGAAGCTGTGTCATGGGCCATTAGGCTTAGAATGAACCTCTTCACATCTTTTACTGAGTTTAGATTTTTCATTTGTATTTTTTGGTCACCAACTTGTTTGTTGTATGTCTCTTTCAGTAAAATGTCAAGTCCAGGAGACCAGAGACTATGTCTATCTAGGACTGTGTTGGTCCTTGGCACCTCTCCTGTCTGCAGCATGCTTTGCACTGGGTGTGGATTTGGGGAGGCAAGTGGCAGGAGGACCCTTACTCACCTAAAACAGGCAAGGAAAGAGGCAGTACAAGAAGCAACAAAACAAAGAGAAAAAAAAAATAAAGCAAAAAACAAAAACAGCTGGAATCAGAAAAGAGTGGCTGGTCTTCCTGAAGGAGATCTGCTGCCTTCTGGTGTATCGTACTCCTAGCCTCTGCAGAAATGGGGTCCTTATCCTTTGGGGCTTGTTCCTTGGGATCTTGTATGTGTGGGGGCCTCAGGGTTGGGGAGCTTCCAGGGAAATACAGAACTGCCCCCACATGTTCTGCAGCCCCTTGCCTGTTTTCTGCCTTCCCAGAGGAGCCTTGGAACTGGATCTCACCCAAACATAGCTGCCCCCTCAGCTTCTGTTCATCTTTTGGCAGGGGGATTATATTCATCAAGCTGAGCAACTAGCGACCTCCTTCAGCACCCACTGGGGAAGAAATCATTAATGCCAAACACAAAGAAACTCCAATTTGCAGTTCCTTTACAGCCATTCCCAGCATTTGGATAATGAATGTGTTTTGCACACAGTTGTAGTAGGTAGGGCTTCAGCAGATGGGAGTAAAGAAGTCCCAGGTCTTTGAGCACCGGCAGCTCTGCCGATTTCAGGCAGTGTGACCTGTGACCTGAAGTCTTCCTCTGCGAAATCGGGGTGGTTGTACATACCTTGTACATACCTGCTTACCTGGCAAGTGTGGTGGGAATCACCAATTATGACAATGGAGGGGTCGCTGCTTGGTAAACAGTTTCATTGCACTCTATCTTTGATTGCACCTCACTTGGATATCCCCTTTGCAATGTAAGGAACTTGGCTCCAGTTTTCCTGAAAGAGCTTGAACTTGGCTTTCCCTTAGCACAGTCATGCTGTTCATGATTGTTGTAACCACCTTGGTAACTCCAAATAACAAGACGGCCAAGGCTCATATAAAGAACTCACTTGCCCCTTAGACTTGGAGTTGATGTTCAAGAGGAACATAGGAATATGCTGTGGACTTTTCAAGGGTCCCTAGAACCCTCCTCTTCCCTTCTTTTCTTGTGAATCTCTAGGCAGAGGGAGATGGTCAGGTCCTACTCTGTCCAAGTAAGTGGATGAGGCAGGGGAACCAGGGGGTCTCCACAGGGGATGGTTAGTGGCTCGAGGAGAGGTTGGGAAGGGCACAAAGACAGGCAGAAGAGGGTCTGGCACCTGGTGGGTCTAAGTGGTGGGTCTATTCCTCAGAAAGACCATGAGAGACACACAGCATTCCTACTTTTCAAGAGGAAAATTGAGTGTGCTCTGTCCCAGAAATGTCCTGGATGAAACAGCTTCTCATCTTTGCCCTGCAGTGACTCTGGGCCCCAGCCTATTCTTGGGGACTGGAACCCTTGCACTGAGAATGCTGACCAGCAAGGCAAAAATTATGAGTTTGTCTTCCTGATAACCTGAAGGAGTGTGTGTGTGTGTTTGAATGAGTATCTGTCTCACACTCATTGTCCATCCATCCATCCATCCATCCATCCATCCATCCATCCATCCATCCACCCATCCATCCATTAATGGATGGATCTACCATTCGATCATTAATCAACAAACTTGTACTGGGCTCCTAACATACAGGACTTCCACTCCTGTTGCCTTCCGACCTTTTCAACCCTGTGAAGTCAGGCCACTCATCCCATCTTACTACCAGTGCCACTGAGGCTTAGGGAGTCTAAGAGCTCCCAGGGTCATGCAGTGACATCATGTAGGGTTGGGATTAGAACCTAGATATTCTGTCTCAAAGTTGACTGTTCTATCTAATGTAATAACAGCTATCGTTATGTCCAGTTTGTGCTTTGTGTTAGAGCCCGAACTAGGGGTTTTATGCATATCTTACTTAATACCCGCTGCTCTGGTTTGATCGTGTGTTCCCTCCAAAATTCATGTTGAAACTGAACCTCCATTGTGGTGGTATTGAGAGGTGGGGCCTTTTTGGGAAGTGATTAAGTCATGAGGACTCCCACTCTTATGAGCAGATTAATGCCCTTTACTTCTCTTATTCTTCTGCTCTTCTGCCATGTGAGGACTCAGAGTTTGTCCCCTTTCCATCCCTTCCTCTATGTCAGGACACCTGGATGGCCCCATCTATGAGCAATGGGCCTCCTCTAGACACCAAACCAACCGCTGTCTTGATGTTGGACTGCCCAGCATCTAGAACTGTGAGAAATAAATTTCCGTTCTTATAAATTAGCCAGTCTATGGTCTTTTGTTATGCCAGTTGAACAGTTTGGATATTTGTCCCCTCCAAATATCATGTGAAAATGTGATCTCCAATGTTAGAGGTAAGGTCTGGTGGGAGTGTTTGGGTCATGAGGTTGGATCCCTCATGAATGTCTTGGTGCCATTTTCTCAGGAGTGAATGAGTTCTCACTCTTAATTCCCATGATAACTGATTCTTAAAAGGACTCTGGCAGTTCCCTCCTCTCTGTCTTGCTCCATTTCTCATCATGTGATATGCTGGCCCCCTTCACCTTCCACCATGAGTGGAAACTTCCTGAGGTCCTCCCCAGAAGCAGATGCTGGCACCATGCTTCTTGTACAGCCTGCAGAACTGTGAGCAAAATAAACCTCTTTTCTTGATAAATTACCCAGCAAACGGACTAAGACACCCACCTTTTGAGGTGAACAGTATTCACCCAACTTTACAGCTGAGTCAATAGAGGCCAAGAAGGGTTAAATGATTTGCCCAAGGCTATTCAGTGTGGAAGTCTTGGTACCCTGGGTGGGACAGACCAAGCAGCTGGCAGCTGCCATGGAGCCTGCAGCCTGGGGATAGGGAGAACTTTGCCTTGGAGAACAGAGGGTGTGGTAGCTCTCTCAGGCCTCCAGAGGTCCAGCCAGCCCTAGGCTGAAGCATTCTGCAGAAGTCTTTCATAGAGGAGGTCCTGTGAGCCAAGGGGCCCAGGGATTTGAAACTGGGATTTGAACTCTCATCCTTCTGAATTGAAGGTCATGTCTGTGCTACAAATCCCACCCTCCACCCCCTGCTTACAATGCATAGTTAAAAACCAGCTTTATTGAATATAATTCACGTGCAATGCAATTCATTACACAACTCATTGGGTTTTAGTATATTCACAGAGTTAATTGTCACTAGAATTTTAGAACATTTTCATCACTTGAAAAGGAAGCCCCACCTTTTATCTGTCGTCCCCCAAACCCCATACCACTGGGCCCTAGGCAAGCACTAAACTACTTTCTATCTCCATAGATTTGCTGATTCTGGACACTACGATACAAGTGGAATCATACGATATATGATCCTTTGTGACTGCCTTCTTTCACTTCATGTGATGTTTTGAGATTCATCTACATTGTAGCATGCATCAGTACTTCATTGTTTTTTCTATGGCTTAATAATATTCTACAGTGTGGATAGTCCACAGTCCACATTTTGCTTATCCATTCATCAGTTGATAGTCATTTGAGTTGTTTCCACTCTTGGCTATGGTGGATAATGCTCATATTACATGTTTAAAATTTTTTATTTAATTTTTAAAAATTTTTTATAGATGTGAGGGTACACATGCAGTTGTGTGTTACCTGAATATATTGCATAGTGGTGAAGTCTGGGCTGCTAGTGTATCTATCACCCAACTAGTATATATTGTACCCAATAGGTAGTATTTCATCCTTCAGCTCCCTCCCACCTCCCCACCTTTTGCAGTCTCCAATGTCTATAATTCCACTCTGTATGTCTGTGTGTACCCATTGTTTAGCTCCC
>NW_012104476.1:1653292-1663295 GCF_000951045.1 Mandrillus leucophaeus
AAAAAATATATATATAAACCACAGAAGATAAAAGAGACCCAAGGCCTGGGCAGTTCACATTGCCTACTTGCCCATCTCAAGAATGGACAGTGTGCTGGGTGCAGTGGCTCACACCTGTAATCCCAGCACTTTGGGAGGCTGAGGTGGGCAGATCACCTGAGGTCAGAAGTTCGAGACTAGCCTGGCCAACATGGTGAAAAAAAAAAAGGCCAGGTGTGGTGGCACATGCCTATACTCCCAGGTACTCAGGAGGCTGAGGCAGAATAATTGCTTGAACCCAGGAGGTAGAGGTTGCAGTGAGATCCCGCCACTGGGATCTCAGCTCTAGCCTGGGTGATAAGAGTGAAACTTCGTCTCAAAAAAATTAAAAAAAATTAAGAATGGACAGTGTGAGGGTGGTCATGGTGAGGACAGAGAGCTGGCCTAGCTGCCACCCACCCTGAGGCCATGCCTCTGGGCTTAAATAACCTCCTCTATGAGAGACTTCTTCAGAATGCTTCAGCCTATGGCTGGCTGGACCTCCAGAGGCCTGAAGAGAGCTGCCACACCCTCTCTTCTCCAAGGGAAGGTTCTCCCTCTCCCCAGGCTATAAGCACCATAGCAGCTGCCAGCTCCCTGGTCTGTTACACCCAGAACAGGGATCAGGGAGACACAGGGTGCTGGCATTTTCTCTGTACACTCCTATAGCCAGACAGCCCCAGGCCCCTGCCTCTCCTGACACAGTCACACACCTCAGCCTTTGAATCAATTTAGCACCAGCCAGGGCACCACTTAGCAGGTTCGTTAGGTCTCTGTTGCTCTGCTGGAGAGGAAACTCATTTGCAGGGTAATTTAAAAAGCCTGTTACATGCATCTGATTCCAGAAATGAACCTTTTGATTCCTCAAAGAAGAAAAAGTAAAAAAAAAACTTGAAAGGCGTTTATTACTTTTTTAATGAAATGGGCAAGATGTGGATTCTCACTTCAGGAGAAAAAGAGCAGGAGAGATTGCTGGCTCAGTGGGGACCCCTACCTTCAGCCCTTGCCCTTCTGGTGGCTGAGAGAGATCAAGTGTTGGTTATCTCCTTAGAAAGGTGCCCTGCCGTCTTGGTGGCAGCCACTGTGAGTGAGCCTTGGAGATACTGAGGTAGGATAGGTTTTGATGGGAGCTGGGCCAGTGTATGTCAATGGGGAAAAGTACCAGGAGCTAAATGTGCGAGCTACAACAGAACAGCATGTTCTGGGCAGCATCATGGGCCTCATAGTTGCAGAATCATTTAGAAGAATGAAGGCAGAAGGACAGGAGACTCCGAAGTAGATAGCATCAACGTTGACCCGCTCCAAGTGGGAAGTGGGCTCAAACTCAGGAACAGAGATTTTCTGGGCCAGCACGTTACAGAATCTGAAGATTTCTTGGAACAAGAAGATGTGTTAGATCTGTGGCCACCAAATGAACCACGGTTACGGAGGCCGAGGCGCAGGCAGGACAGGGAAAGCAGAAGCCCTCTTAGTGCCACCGTTAGAAGGACAGAGATGAGTCAGTGGTTTGGGGGGACGTATCAGTAATAGGACATGTCCTGTTACTCACAGTTCTGCCTTGCTGGAGACACATCTACAGAGCAGGCCTAGGTTAGCAAAGGGACCAGATGTCCTTAGGGTTTCTACCCCACACCTGTCTCCTTACACAGGTGTCCCGGTGTGACAACAAGCTGGTGATACTCGACGTACTCCTGCATCTGGGGTGGCTTGCTGTGCACTACCCAGTGATGTGGACTTGGGACCATGGGAGAGGATGCCTCCTCATTCCAGGGATTCCTGGACCCCTCTGCTGGCCTCAGGCAGGAAAGGGCTGGGGAGTTGTGATGGGGTACATGAATGATGGGTTCCGAGATCCAAATTTGGGGAAACGGTGAATCAGGGAGATTGAAGAAAGAACTTCAAGTCGTGGGGAGCTGCAGAGTTTACGAGTCTTTGGGGCTCCCTGTTGAGGCAGAGCTAGTCTGCCTCTCAGGGGCTCCCTTTGCCTCTGGGTCACCACCTAAACAGTTGGAAAGCGGTTTGTTCTCCAGGTGCCCTGGGACCCATTTTGATGCAGTATCAGAGCGTGGCATAGCACAGCTGGAAACTGTCTTAACAGTGGGGTCCTGGGGTTTTAAACAGATCCCAAAACCCTAAGGGGTTGCTTAAAAGGAGTCTCTGGGAAACTAGAGGGAAAGAGGGCATGACAGAATTGGCCACCAGCTGGCCTACATAGAGTCTTTGTGCAAATTAGAAAAAGCAGCCCTACTGGGCAGATGCATCCCTTTAGGCGCATGCCTGGTACCAGATAGAATCTCTTTGCAAAGAAAAAGATATATGATTCGGCAGATGAACTGCAGGCTGGATTTGTGTTGCCTCTGTGCAGTCTACAACCTACTCAACCATATGTAGGCTGCGAAAAATCTCCACGTCTTCATACCTGGAACCTGTAAATGTTATCCCTCATGGCAAAGCAGACTTGCAGATGTGATTAAGTCAATGATTTTGAGATGGGGAGATTAGCCTGGATTATTGAGTGGATGCAGTGTAATCACAAGGGTTCTTATAAAAGGGAGGAAAGAAGGTGAAAGGAGGAGGTAGGAGATGTGATTCTAGGAATGGGTCATGTGCCAAGGAGTGCAGGTGGGGGACGCTTCTAGAAACTGGAAACGGCAAGAAAACAGATTCTCCGCAAGAACTTCCGAAAGGAATGAGTCCACCAATACCTTGACTTCAGCCCTGTGAGATCTGACTTTTGACCTCCAGAACAGTAAGTTAATAATATGTGTTGTTTTAAGCCACCAAGTCAGTAGTAATTTGATACAGAAGCAGTAGTGTATTAGTTCATTCTCACGCTGCTGTAAGGAACTGCCTGAAAGTAGGTAATTTATAAAGGAAAGAGGTTTTATTGACTCACAGTTCTGCATTGCTGGAGAGGTCCCAGGAAAGTTACAATCATGGCGGAAGGCAAAGGAGAAGCAGGATGGAGTGAGCGGAAGCAGGGGAAATGCCAGATGCTTATAAAACCATCAGATCTCGTGAAACTCACTCATTATCAATGAGAACAGCATTGGGGAAATTGCCCCCAGGATCCAATTACCTCCAGCTGGTCCTGCCCTTGACACGTGGGAATTATGGGAACTACAATACAAGGTGAGATTTGGGTGGGGACACAGAGTCAAACCGTGTCAAGCAGGAAATAGCTCTTCCATTGCCTCCTTCCTCAAGCAAGCCTTCTATTTTCATCTGTGAAGTACGTTGGAATTCCAAGTAAGATTTTATTTGAAGAAGCAGGACTGCTGCTGAAAGCATTTGAAAAATACATTGCTAGATGGCAAAGTATTGTTTCAATGTTAAATTTACTGAAGTTGATAACTGCACTGGAGTTCTAAGAGAATCTCCTTATTCTTAGGAAATACACACAGAAACATTTAGTGTAGTGCATGGAACTTATTCTGAAATGGTTCAGAAAAATGTGTGTGTGTAATGTGCACATACACACATATATGAAGAGACAGAGTGATACATAAAACTGGTGGAAACATCTTCACAATAGGTAAATCTCAGTGAAGGCATATATATGCATGTTCTTCGTGTTCTTACAACTTTTCTATAAATTTCAAGTTATTTCCAAATAACAAAGTGAAGAAGAAAACCTGTGATCCAATTTGATATGATTTGGTTGTGTCCCCACCCAAATGTCACCTTGAAATGTAGCTCCCATAATTTCCACGTGTGGTGGGAGTGACACAGTGGGAGGTAATTAAAGCATGGCAGAGTTTCTTTCTTGTGCTTTTTCTCATGATAGTGAATAAGTCTCATGAGATCTGATGGTTTATAAAGGGGAGTTTCCCTACATACGCTGTCTCTTGCCTGCTGCCATGTAAGACGTGAGCTTGCTCCTTCTTTGCCTTCTGCTATGATTGTGAGGCCTTCTCAGCCATGTGGAACTGTGAGTCCATTAAACCTCTTTTATTTTATAAATTACCCGGTCTCGGATATGTGCTTATTAGCAATGTGAGAACAGACACAACTTCTCTCCGGTTAGGGATGAGAACTTGGAAAGTCATAGGATCTCAGAAATAGTTTGTAGCTAAGCTGAGACCACTGGCCCCTGATGTTAATGGTGTTTTTTGAGGCAAACACTCCTGGGAGTTGTAGTATATTAAACCAGTTTATTCTAAGGTGTTGATGACTTCCCAGGGGCTATTCTTCTGACTATAAGACTTTGGTTGCCCGATGGCTTTCTGACCGTAGACGGAGCAGGGAAATGATCTCAAAGGGTGACAAAAAGCCCAGAAACTTTCCAGTTTTCTTCATGAGTGGTCTTGTCCTAGAAACATTACATCGTGACATTCTTTGCCACTATCCTGAGCATATAAAGGTATTGGAATTCACGAACTGTCTTTCCAGTGTCTCAGGGAAGACTCTGATCATTCATTCATTGATTTATTTAATCAATAAACATTTATTGAACACATGCTATGTGGTCAGTTTATTATAAGTGCTAGTCACACAATAACAAATAATGTAGCATGAATAAGTGAGAGAGTTTGCATGGAGCTTACATTTTAGGGGAGAGAAAGGATTAAGAAGTGAAACAAAAGAAAAATTTTGTTTAGTGGTAAAGAAGATAGCAAAAAAGGGTGTTATTATAAGACAGCACTTCCCAACTATTTTGATTGCATGTCTCTTTATCAAAACATTTTGAGCAGGCTGGGCGTGGTGACTCATGCCTGTAACTCCAGTGCCTTGGGGAGGCTAAGGTGGGAGGATCCCTTGAAGCTAGGAGTTTGAGACCAGGCTGGGCAACATAGTGAGACCCCATCTTTAACCCCCCAAAATTTTGAGCACTTACCATAATACATGCACACATTTAGACATATGCATAATTGTTTATACCTAATATGATGTACCATTGTACTAAGGCATTATAAAACACACAAAATAGAGATGTTATAAAAGTCGGGTGAAACATAACAGAGATGAAAATTCTATCACTTTCTTCTTGTTCCTCATTATGTCATATTTGGCACCCCAAGGGGGTGTCTGAGGCCCCCTGAGGGAGAGGAAAGGGATCAGAATGGCCAAGGAAGGTCTCTCTGGGAAGGAAAAGGAAAATAAAATATTGTAACCCCAAGCTCACTTGCTAAAGGGAAAGTTAAGCTTGGAAAACTGATTCAGTAAAACTACCTTCCTTTTGTTCCCAGACAGCTGTAATTTCACACGCTTACTTTATCTTATGTAAAATGTAGATCTACCAAGAGAGATGAATGCAAAATTGACTTTTCCCCCAACTCGGCTCTTTTCACATGTAAAATGTGGATTCAGTCGCGCTCTTCAAAGCCTCACAATGATGTGACCACTTGCCTCACGGTCTACCTTCCCCCTCCTGCCCACTCTTTTCCCTTGAAATATTGAAGTTCACAAAATCCTCTTTGGAAAAAGCACGGGCCACAGATCTGACTGTAACTTGTGTTTCATTTTCCCAGGTGTGTCCTCAACCAAGGCAAATTAAACCTCTAAATCCACTGAGACTTGTCTCAGTCACTTTCGGTTTACAGGGGAGATAGCATTTGCTTTGAGCCATAACCATGGAGAAGGAGTTGCCAAGAGGTCTTGGGGAGAAGCTTCTAAGTAGAGGGACCGGTAGTTACCAGACCCAGAGGAGGGAGTGGGCTTGGTGTTTCTGAGGAAGAGACAGAGGGTCAGGGTGGCAGAGCAGAGGTAATGCAAGGCAGAATAGCCAGAGTGCAATCCAAGAGGAAGGCAGAAGCCAGATCCAGGAGACCTGCAGGCCCTTCTGGGAGTGTGGATTTCATTCTAACATCCCAGGAAGCCATTAGAGGGCTCCTAGCAGGAAAATGATATAATCACCTGTATGTGTGTGTGTGTGTGTGTATGTCTATATATAGACAAACACATATATATAGACACATACATACATATATATACATACAGATGTAGACACATGTACATATATACATATATATTTTTTGAGTGGGGGAGAGGGACAAGGTCTTATTGTGTTCTCCAGGCTGAAGTGCAGTGGCACAATCTACTCACTGCAGCCTCAAACTCCTGGGCTCAAGCCATCCTCATGACTCAGCCTCCCGAGTGACTGGGACAAAAGGTGCACACCACCATGACTGGCTAACTTTTAATTTTTGTAGAGATAGAGGTCTTGCTATATTGCCCAGGCTGGTCTTGAACTCCTGGCCTCAAGGGATCCTCCCACTTTGGCCTCCCAAAGTGCTGGGATGACAGGCATGCGCTACTGCACTTAAACCATGTGTACATTTTAAACAATTTTACCAGCTGCTCTTAGAGAAGACATTGTAGGCTTGGGAGCAGAAATAGGGAGAGCAGGCAGAGCTTTCTGCAATAGTCTGGGTGGGAGATGATGGTGGTTTGAATTAGGGTGGCCAAGGAGCAAGAGGGGAGCGGATAGATTGGGATCTATTTTGGAGGGAGAGTTGACAGTTTAGGTGGGCTGTGAAGGGGTGAAGGGTCAGGGCTGCCTCCTGGATTTCTGGCCCGAGTAACTGTGTGAAAGGGGGTGCCCTTCACTGACATTGGAACTCGGGGTGAAGGAGGGGCTCAATGCCAATCCTGATGGGAAAGAGAACAGGCAGACTCTTTTTTTTTTTTTTTTTTTTGAGATGGAGTCTCGCTCTCTCACCCAGGCTGGAATGTAGTAGCGCGATCTCGGCTCACTGCAATCTCCGCCTCCCCAGTTCAAGCGATTCTCCTGCCTCACCCTTCTGAGCTGGGATTACAGGTACGGGCCACCACACCCAGCTAATTTTTTTTTTTTTTTTTTTTGGTATTTTTAGTAGAGATGGAGTTTTACCATGTTGGTCAGACTGGTCTCGAACTCCTGACCTTGTGACCTGCCAGGTGGACTCTTATATGTATGACTCTGTATACACATGCAGGGAAAGTCAGGACTGTGGGTGTACATTTGAGCATTGTGGAGGAGACAGGTGGAGGCTTCTGGGCACGGCTGGCCTGTGCATGGTGTCAGAGAGCAGCGTGTAAGTAGCAGGGGGCAGCACGGGAATCCAAGACAGAAGAAAGCTGCAGAAAGATAGCAAAACATCACTAGACGGGCACTGCACCCTCATTCAAATTTTGCCCCCATTCAGTCGAAATTGTTTTGCGTTGTGAAGTGATGTAGCTTTTTTGCAGCAGCAGCCATGGGGTTCTGGAGCTGGGAGGCTCGGAGGACCTTTGCTACGGAAGAATGTCAAGTTCACTCTCTGGCAGCAGGTGGCTGGCTCAGAAACCTCTGCATGCAGGAGCCCGCAATGGTCCCTGAGGAAGCACTTGTGCAGCGCCCCGGACTCGCCTCCCTGACTCCTCTCTTCCTCTGCATTGCAGCTGGTTCCCAGGGCCTGGAACTCATGACACCTTGACAAATGATGCAGCCCAGCAAAGCAAATCACTATTCCAGCAGGAGAGACGTAGGCTTCTCCAGGAGGGCCAAACGCATTTTCACACGTTTGTCGGTAGAGCTGGTACACTGCCCAGTCACAGATTCCTGCAGTAAGCAATAGCATTTGATTTTCTTATAATAGCACTTAATGTGTCTTTTTTTTTTTTTTTTTTTTTTTTTGGAGACAGGGTCTCACTCTTGCCCAGGCTGGAGTATAGTAGTGAGATCATAGCCCCCTGCAGCCTCCAACTCCTGGGCTCCAGTGATCCTCCCATCTCAGCCTCCCAAAGTGCTGGGCTTACAGTCATGAGCCCACCCTGTCTGGCCCAGTATTCTCATCTTAACTTAAACATTATTTTCTGCTAACTCCAAGTTTTAAGACAAAGTTTTGCTCCTTTTTAATGAATTGCAGATTGAAGACTCATCTCTGAAGCCACCTATGACTTGTAAGTTCCTACTTCAAGATTTCACCTTTTTGAGGCCCAACCAATATATACCTTCCATGTATTGATGTATGTCTTTGCCGACAACTCCTGCCTCCCTAATATGTGTCAAACCAAACTGTAATCCGACTGCCTTGGGACCACCTACTCGAAGCTTCTTGGGTTTGGGTTTTCCCTGGGCCATGGTCACTCATATGGGCTCAGAATAAACCTCTTTAAAACATTTTACAGAGTTTGGTTTTGCCATTAACAAGTTCAAAATACTAATTTTTGAGCTAGCTCCCAGGCATCTAATTAACTGGATACTGGAGGCCCCGGGTTGGCAAGGACCCAAATGAAAACTGAGGACATCTTTCTCTGCTGAGCCTGAACCCCCATAACTTCCCACAACACCTCCTAAGATAGGGAGCTCGCTGCCATAATCTTCAGGTGTTTCTCGCTTTAGAAAATTCTTCCTTAATCCAAGGCAAAATTCTGCCTCTTGTCATTTCCATTTATTGATCCTGACTCTGTCCTCTAGATAGGAAACAAAACAAAGCTTTTCCCCATGAAAGCTTAGGAGGAAGTATTCAGTGTTCTTCATAATCTTCAAGAGCTAAACCTTTTTTTTTTTTTTCCAGACAGTGTCTCACTCTGTCACTCAGGCTGGAGTGCAGTGGTGTAATTTCAGCTCACTGCAACCTCCACCTCCCCGGTTCAAGCAATTCTCATGCCTGAGCCTCCTGAGTAGCTAGAATTACAGGTGCATGCCACCACGCCCAGCTAATTTTTGTATTTTTAGTAGAAACAAGGTTTCACCATGTGGCCAAACTGGTCTTGAACTCCTGATCTCAAGTGATACGCCTGCCTTGGCCTCCTGAAGTGCTGGAATTACAACGTGAGCCACCGCCCCCAGCCCAGCTAAACCTTCTTGAAACTAAATGTTCCCAGGTTCTCTGATGGCTCTTCTGATTATGGCATTTTAGAAGTTTGTCCTTCCGGTCACAGCCTGGGGCCAGGCTGGCCTTAGCTGGTAATGTAGGAAGAGAGGGACCAGATCTGCCCCCTGGGGACCCAGGTGGTATGAACAGGAGGTGCCTATCTGCAGGGCAGAACACAGGCCCCAAGGGGTAATAATGGCTAACATTGATCAAGTGACCAGTATGTGCCAGGATTCAGCTAATTTTTTTTTTTTTTTGAGACAGAATTTTGCTCTTGTTACCCAGGCTGGAGTACAACGGCACGATCTCAGCTCACCACAACCTCTACCTCCCAAGTTCAAGCGATTCCCCTGCCTTAGCCTCCTGAGTAGCTGGGATTACAGGCATGTGCCACCACACCTGGCTAATTTTGTACTTTTAGTGGAGACAGGGTTTCTCCATGTTGGCCAGGCTGGTCTCGAACTCCTGACCTCAGGTAATCTGCTCACCTGGGCCTCCCAAAGTGCTGGGATTACAGGCATGAGCCACTGCGCCCTGCCTCAGCTAATTTAATGATCACAACAAGCCATTCGTCCTTATTCCCACTCAGCAGATGATGAGACAGTGGCATGAAGAGGTTAAGTAACTTGCCCCAGGTAACAGAGCCAGGATGTGGCAGAACCAAATACAAATTTCTCTGTTCTCTCCAGGTCCCCTCTGCTAACCACAATGCCCCTGCAGCAACAACAGATGGTGGCCAATGGATTACTCAGAAATGGGGGGTGAGATGGGAGGACTCTCAGTGGCCTCCACATTCTCGCTGCCTGCTTATAAACTCAGACTTGATTCAAGGCCTCCTGGGACTCAAGACCCACTTTGCAGAGCTCAGGAGTTGATGTCACCCAGCAGGAAGCTGCAACTAGAGCAACGGCTGCTTGGGAGGAGCTGGGATACAGAGGGAGGGGCTGTCAGTGTAAATGGGAAGCCCAGAGAAACCTCACCACTGCCAGAGGAGGGAAGGGTGGGGATGCACCCTGATTGCTCCTCTCCTCCTCTCTTCCAAGCTTCTGTTCGTTACTTGCACTGGCAATAGGGCCTGGGAAATGTTGTCTGCAGGGGTCACACCCTGTGACAGGAGCAGAGCAGAGAAACAAATCTTGGAGCATATAGGCAAATGACTGGCACATTTGCAAATAGGTGACCTCCAGAAAAGAGGTCTCAGCAGA
>NW_012104476.1:1668346-1669200 GCF_000951045.1 Mandrillus leucophaeus
GCCACAGTTAAGGTAACAAATACATCCATCACCTCCAAAAGTTTCCTTTTGTCCCTTTGCTTTTTGTGTGTGTGTGGTAATAACACTTAAAATGAGAACTACCCTCTTACATTTTTTTTTGGTTTTTGAGACAGGGTCTCACTCTGCTGCCCAGGCTGGAGTGCAGTGATGCAATCCTAGTTCACTACATCCTTGAACTCCTGAGCTCAAGTGTTCCTCCTGTCTCAGCCTTCTGAGTATCTGGGACTACAGGTCTGTGCCACTATGCCTGGCTAAATTTTTTTTTTTTGTAGAGATGGGGTCTTTCTATGTTGCCCAGACTGGTCTGGAACTCCTGGTCTCAAGCGATCCTCCTGTGTTGGCCTCCCAAAGTAGTAGGATTCCAGGCTTGACCCACTACACCTGGCTGTCTCTTAAATATTTAAAAACACTTCCAGCTTGAGTGGGAGGCTTGTGTCCTCTGGGCAGTCACAGATGAGAAGAAACAGGACATCTGGTGCGTCTCCTCAGTCCTGGGGGAACCCGTGTTGTTCTCCCTGTGAAAAAAGCAAAGCAGAGAAATCTGGTGGGACCACAATTGTTCCATGAAGTTCTGAGGAAGTCCTGGAATATTTGGACCCTCTTTAGGGACTCTGATATTCACTGAGCTATGCTTCTAAGTGGCTAATAAATATGAAGAGATTGATTCCTTCACTTAAAAAGTATTTATTCAGCCTGGACAACATAGCGAGATCCTGTCTCTATGAAAAATATTTTTAAAAATTAGCTGGGAATGGTAGTTCATGCCTATAGTCCCAGCTAGTCAGGAGCCTGAGGCAAAAGGATCACTTGAGCCCAGGAGGTCAAGGCTACAG
>NW_012104476.1:1669955-1695523 GCF_000951045.1 Mandrillus leucophaeus
TTTTAATGTTCTCTTTTGTAGCCAAAGCACATAGGTTGCCACCCAGGTGGATCTAAGAAAATTGTCCACTTTAGGTCGCCCCAGGCATTTCATCGCTGAATCAAGCTGGAGGGACTCCCCATGGAGAAACTTGTCCTGCAGATGGGACACGTATTCCCCCCAGGCACGGGGCGGGTTGACCTTTGTGTATCCCATCTAAGAGGGGATACCCAAGAGGCTCCTCTTGCCCATCTAAGAGGAGCCTCACAGTTGCCTAGGTCCACTCCAAGTACCAAGTCTCCCCCAGCTCAGGACCTCAGGTAGCTCTAGATTTTGGCATATTCTGCATTGTGCAGAGACTGACTTTATGTGCTTACAAGGGCCTGTTGGACCAATCCTACCCTGTGTCTCCAGGGAAAAAGCCTTATTTGAATTCAAACCTGCCCTCACATCCTGGAGCTTGCACCACTTTTATCCTCGTGTGCTGCCTGGAGGGTCCACTTTACTCAACGCTCAAGACCATTCTGACCCTGGACACTATACACGCATACACGTATGAGATTTCCTGATTCTGTGGCCTGCCTGACATCAGTCTTTCCCACCTCCTGGGGGCCTCTTAAAGCTTCCTCTTGAGAACAGAGAGCGTTCCTTTTATCTTCCTCTTCCCAACATCCAGAACAAGACTGAGAATATAATAAATAACTCATGCTTGTTGAATAAATAAATAGATGAATATGACTTTCCCCACCTTTTTCCCAAAGAAGCAAGTATACCCCAAACTGGAAGATTCCCACCTGAAGCCAAAATAGCTCTTGCATGGCAGCCAGAATTTTTCGTGAACAAACTTGTCCACAATAGGGTCTAGACCAAGGCAAATAAGTAAGAAGGATGAGATGGAGATATATAATGCCAGCAAATGTTGGTTGAGAACTTGCCCTGCCACAAAACTGTTTGCCTTTTTGGTTCCAGTTGGGCTTGGTTAAGGCAGAAAACCCACCTTCATTTAACACTGGTTAACGACTTTTTGGTGAACTTCACTATTTATCCTTCTGGCACATATCATCTCACTGCTCCGTGTACACACCCTACCTAGGACTGGTGGCTTTGACTTTACCTGTCTCGGATGAGGTATCAGGAGGTTGCCACAAATGTTCTGAGGGAAAAAACTAAAAACAGAACTACCATTTGACCCAGCAATCCCATTACTGGGTATATACCCAAAGGAATATATATTGTCCTATCAAAAAGACACCTGCACCCACAGCACTATTTGCAGTAGCAAAGACATGGAACAAACCAAGGTGCCCATCAACAGTTGATTGGATAAAGAAAATGTGGTAGATATACACACATAGTGGTAGATCCAACATCCAACATTTGATTGGATAAAGAAAATGTGGTAGATATACCCACATTTTATGCAACAATAAAAGAGAACAAAATCATGGCCTCTGCAGCAATATGGAGGCAGCTGGAGGCCATTATCCTAAGTGAATTAATCCAGAAACGGAAAACTAAATACCACATGTTCTTACTTACAAGTGGGAGGTAAACAATGGGTACACATGGACACATGGAACAATAAACACTGGGGATTCCAAAAGGAGGGAGAAAGAGCGGGAGGGAGGGAAGGGAGCAAAGTTTGTAAAACTACCTACCAGGTACTATATTCACTACTTGGCTGATGGGATCTTTAGAAGTCCAAACCTCAGCATCATGTAATATACCCATGTAACAAACCTGCAGAGGTACGCTCTGAATCTAAAAACTCCCCACAAACCAAAAAATCCCCAAAGATATTTTCAGATTCCCTAAGTATATCGTCTTTCTCTTCCCTGTCAATCAACATATCAGACATCTTTTGAGAAATAGCTTCTTCGTGTATTCATGAATACTTCTAGCTAAATGTATGACTATCCCAGCCATTTTCTTTGGATTTCCCTTCAGTCTTATAGGGATTGGGTTCCTAGAGTTTAAAAGGAGCTGTAGAAGGCCACCCTCATTGCCAATAATAATAATCAGCCAAAAGGGCCGCTGATTTTCTGCTAGGTCTTTCTCTTCTACCTATCCTAACTACAGAACTCTTGCAGGAAGACTAGAGGGGTCATGAAGTTGTAGCAAGGAGCATGTAACTTGAGCTACTGCTTCTTGGGAAAATGTCCAAATTCCTTTTTGCAAGAACTAAGAGGGACTCAACCTAAGATGCTGGCCAGGGGTCAAAGTGAAGGTGGGATTCTGTTCTGTGACTCCCAGGAGTGGACTAAGTCTGAGAATGGATAAGAAGGCACTCAGTAAAATCAGTGACCAAGACCAAAGCCCAAATCCATAAGGCCAGGACACAAGCATGAGTGGCCAAACTGTAATGAAGGGAGAGTCAAGCCAAGGGGTGTCAGGGGGAGTTGCAGAGACTGGGATATTACACATTGAATTATGTTCTCCCAAGATTCATAGGTTGAAGCCCTCCCCACCACCAACCCAGTACTTCAGAATGTAACTGTATTTGGAGATAAAGTATTTAAAGAAGTGTTTTAGTCCATTTTGTCTTGCTATAACAAAATACCACAGACTGAGTAATTTATAAAGAAAAGAAATTTATTTCTCACAGTTCTGGAGGCTGGGAAGTCCAGTATCAAGGTACTGGCATCTGATGAGGCCCTTTGTGCTGTGTCATCCCATAGAAGAAGGCAGAATGGTGACAGAACACACTCAACAGAGAAAGGCAAGAGAGGGCCAAACTCATATTTATAACAAATCTACTTTGTGATAATGAATCCACTACCATGACAACAACATTAATGCATGCATGAGGGCTCTGTCCTCTTAAAGGTTCCACCTCTCAACATTGTTGCATTGGGCATTAGGTTTAGCTAATGCATTGGGCATTAGCTCATTAGCAACATATGAGCTTTGGGGGATACATTCAAACCACAGCAAGAGACTGATTAAGTTAGAATGAGCTTGTCAGAGTAGATCTCTAATCCAATCTGACTGGTGTCTGCATATGAAGAGAAAGAGACATCAGAGATGCACTCACATAGAGAAAAGTTCATGTGAGGATACAGGGAGAAGGTGGCCATCTGAAAGCCAAGGAGAGAGGCCTCCGAAGGAACCGACCCTGCCAACACTTTGATCTTGGACTTCCTTCCTCCATAACTGTGTGACAATATATGTCTGCTGTTTGGGACTCCCAGGTATTTTGTTGTGGCAGCTTAATGTAAGGCTAAGGTGTCCCTGCCTCAATGTTGCTGGTCACCAGTCAGGTGGATCAAAGCTAGGTTGGCCTGAGTTAAGGATACAAAGTTGGGATTAGGTAACTACCATGTGACTTCCTTAAACTTAAGGAAAAGGGGACAGAAGGTGGCTCTAGATGTTGACAGAATCTCCTGACCCCTCAGCTGGAGGGAGAACAAGCTTGAGTCGCCTTGTGGTTTTGTTCTCTAAGGAGAGGTGGCTTCACCTCTGTTAACCCCACCCTGGGTCTGTCCCTTTACATTTCTCAGGTTGTTGAGGTTCTAAGAGGTTCAGGTCTCTCAGCCTGCCCTACTCTGACTCAGCCTCCTCATCTACTTGTCTGCAATAGGGTCTAGACCAAGGCAAATTAGTAAGAAGGATGAGATAGAGACATATTATGTTAGCAAATGTTGGTAGAGAACTTGCCCTGCCACCAAGGTGTTTGCCTTTTTGGTTCCAGTTGGGCTTGGTTAAGGCAGAAAACCCACTTTTATTTAACACTGTTTGCTTGGGTTAGGTTAAACAATTGCGTTATTGTGGTTCACTTTGTAATAAATTGAGGTGAGTGATTTCAGTATGTTGGCAAACTGGGTCTGATGATACCTACATATGTAGTTCTAGATGAAAGTTAGTGTGACAAAAGGATTTTTATCACAAAACTCTCTTTATGCTAAATATGTATTTTGCCTAAAAAACCAGTGACAACTTTTAATCCAACATAATAATTCACTGTCATGCAAAGTCCTATAAGTTATTAATGTGCTGTATCTACATCTTTATTCAGGAAACATAAACACCCTAAGAGACAGGCAGGATACGTATTAGTTAACTCTGTCTTACCAAGAAGGAGAAGTAATCACTGGGTCTGAAATCTGAAGCTCCCTTCTCTGTTCTGGCATTCTTTCGGTTTCTTGGTGTTTGATTTTCATGAATAATAATATTTTCCCACCGAACTGCCTGGTTTTGCAATATATACCCTTATGGAAATAGGGTACATCTTCACCTACTCTTTGGCCTGATGTAGACATGGCCTGGAATGCATACTGACTCTCCTATGTTCTGCAGGTGTAGGAGAAAATCCTTGTTATATAAATTTTTGTCCAGCTCTGGGAGATGAAAAAAGGACTCCAGTACTCCAAAGTGAGTATCAATCTCACTGTTCATCAGAATCATCTGGGAGCTCTAAAAAATGATGCATGTCTGGGTCCCACCCCAGTGATTTGGTTTTGATTGGTGTTACTTTTAAGTTCCCCAGGTGATACTCACATGCAGACAGAGTTGAGTACCACTGGGCTAAAATAGGATCCATTTTACGTATGGTCACCAGTTAAGGAAGCATCCCCTTTCCAGGTATTGAACATTAGGAGCATTATTTCTCCTCAACAACAGCATTGGCTGCTCCTTATACTTAAACTCTTTCTCCACTGGGTCTTCTGCAGTGTGCCTGATTCCCATGGGTGAAATCAGAGAGGATGTCATCTGCTCTCACTTAAGAACTGAGTTATAGCCAAAACTGAATTATAGCCTTCACTGGGGGGACAATGTGAGATAACAAATCCTCAGGGGGCTGGCCAGGGAAATGGAGACTGGGTTGATGGCTGCTACAAATAATACATGTAAGCCCCCTCATCTATGTCCCATCTGGGATCTTAGGAGTTTACTTTGTATGGGAGACCCTGAAGGGGCAAGCCAGGCTGCTAGTCTGGGAGGGATGAATCATATTCTGGGTTGCTGACATGGTGGCTTGTCCCGGGCCTGGCTCTCAACAGACCCCGAAGCACTGGTCCAGTGTGAGGGAGCACAGAGGAAGAAACAATGTCCGTGGGGGACACTCACAGGGAGTTGGAGTTCGCTCTGGGCCTTGTGAATTTCTTGATCTTTCTTTATCATCATCATCCCGTAATCAGAGCTTAATGCTGTTCAGTGTTCAATGCCTCTCTCTGCATGTAAGTATCACCTGGAGAACTTAAAAGTAACACCAATCAAAAACAAATCACTGGGGTGGGACCCAGACATGTATCATTTTTTAGAGCTCCCTGGTGATTCTGATGCACAGAGAGATTGATACTCACTTTGGAGTACTGGAGTCCTTTTCTCATCCCCCCGAGCTGGACAAAAATTTATACACAGAGGAAGAGGAGCAAGTGATCCTTCTCAGAGGAAGCAACATATGAGCTGGACTTTGGAGGCTAAGCAGCAGATCATAGAGGCTAAGATGGCAGGAAATGAGAGCTTGCTAGTCCAAGGGCAAAACAATTTCTCTCCTTACACTCACATATCATCAACTCAGTGCAGGAGAAGTGGGGAATTGGTCAATTTGGGCCCATGCAAAAAGTTTGGCAGGCATTTGAGTTTTCTCGGGTGCCATATGTAGCTGTAGCTGTGGACGCCTGGGAACACTGAGCAATTGCAGATACTACAGAAACGATCAGGGGACACCCACAGGGCCTTGGGAGTTCACTCTGGGCCCTGTGGATTTCCTGGTCTTTCTTTATCATTATCATACTGTAATCAGAACTTAATGCTGTTCAGTGTTCAAGGGTGTCATTGTCTCATAATTTTGTGAAGTGAACAGAATGGGGATCACTGTCACCATCTGACTGATACAGAAACTGAGGCGTTTTGATTGATGTTACTTTTAAGTTCTCCAGGTAATACTGGAGAACTTAAATGACATGGCCAAGGAATAATAGAATGGCAACTAGAAACCTAATTCTGGGCTCTGAACACCAAGGGTTTACAAGTGTTACCCAACCAGTCTGGGTCTGTTAGCCTGAGTGCAACAGAAAGCCAAACATAGAAGCATCAGATTTTTGCATTAAGAAAGGTTTATTGCAAGCCAATGGGCAAGGAGACAGGAGGAAATGCTCAAATCTGTCTCCCCGAGCTGGGGATTTGGGCAGGTTTTATAGCCAGAGGGTAACGAGACATAATCTGGTTGGATCTTGCAATGAGATGATGCCAGGAGGCGTGATCTGATTGGATTTTGTAATGGGGTGATGCCAGGGCTGGATCTGATTGGATCCTGGATCCTGCCATGCTGTGTCCACTGTATAATTCAGTCCCTGATCCTCAATTCAAGCCCTTAGGTTCCATCCATGTATGCACACTTGGTTCATCTGCATGCTCAGGTTATCTGACCTTCAACTTGGCAGCCACAGAAACTGAAAAACAACCCAGAACTTTGTTACATAAAAGTTGAACCAGATTGGTCTGATGAGGTTACATGGACTCCTTTTTAGACCTCAGACACATTTGTGAATGGGGTTAAAATATCTTTTAGAGACATTACCATCAAGACATCCGTACTTTGGCCCCGTGGTTCACTGACAACACAATAAAATGCATACTATGATCTGTTCTGAGCACCTTAGTCTATTAATTAATTTCATCTTCACAATATCTCCATTTTACAGATGAGGAAACTGATGCATAGGGGTTGAATAACTCCCCACAGAAGAACCCTGCTCTTCATCATGCTTCCTGGATACAGCAGGGGCTTAAGAATCAGACAAATGTGAATGAGAGTCTGGTGTTGCTACAGGTTTACTGCAATGATGTACCCATTTGAGCCTGCAGGTCTGCAGTTGTGGACAAGGTGGACCAGGGCAACGCTGTTCTGAAGGTGAAATGAGGTCACTTCTGCAAAGCACCCAGCACGGTGTCAGGGACCTGGTAGTATTCCATCTGCATTAGGGTAGTCCTTTTTTTTTTTGAGGAGTCTCGTTGTCTCCCAGGCTGGAATGCAGTGGTGCGATCTCGGCTCACTGCAAGCTCTGCCTCCCGGGTTCACGCCATTCTCTTGCCTCAGCCTTGCGAGTAGCTGGGACTACAGGTGCCCACCACCATGCCCAGCTAATTTTTCATATTTTTAGTAGAGATGGGGTTTCACTGTATTAACCAGGATGGTCTCGATCTTCTGCCCTCGTGATCCGCCCGCCTCGGCCTCCCAAAGTGCTGGGATTATAGGCGTGAGCCACCGCGCCCAGCTGCATTAGGGTAGTCTTACTGAGCAGGTCACAGGAGACAGGAGCAGGAGATGTGATTGCTGGGGAAGGCTTCTCTGGCTCAACGACGTGATCATGCCCTTCTCAGGGCCTGTGTCATCCACCATATTGTACTCTGCAAAAGCTGCTTCCCTGGCCCATGCAGAATATTAATGGCCATGTGGCATTTAAAAAAATGGCCATGGCAGAACCAGCAGCAGCTGAGGAGTCAGGGAACAATAAATTAAATCATGCTTCCAGCTTATATGGCTTCATGGTGACCTCCCAGGAACACATTTCGATATAGATAATTTACCCGGTAAAGGGATATTGAGCCCGCCACTAGGAGCTGCAGGGATACTAATAAATTCTTTATTTTGTGAATCAAAGGGAGGCATCCCATAATAAAAGTGAGAACCCTGGACCAGGAGCCTGGAGTTCTGGGCCCCTGTCCTTGGTTGACCACAAGGCAGCAACCCTGAGCCTCTTTGTCCTGTCTGCTCAGGACAGAAAAATCTCAGAAATATTTCCTCAACATTGTCTTACCTCTTGTGCACATTGTCTTACCTCTTGTCCACAGACATTGAGCACTTGGACAAGTCAGACCAACCGCTAGTGGTTTGAGTGGCATTTCACACCCACAGGCACATACACACGCATGTGTCAGAGAAAGAAAAGTGTTACTTTGGACAGATAAAAATAATTCAAGTGATTTTTCAATCCAAGGGAAGCCAGAGGCAAGTGGACAGGAGGGCATAGTGGAAATGATAAGTGCCAGAGCTCCTGCCTTGGAAACATTAACTGTCCCCTTGGGATGGCTTGGGCAGAGGAAGCAGCTACTATGCAATGAAAGGAGCTGGGATTTGTTCTTGCCATGGGCTCTGCAAACCTACCTCCTTTTGTTTCAGGCTAGGTTGGCTTCCCAGGCCCAAAGATCATTTTCTCTTCTTTCATCAGGACAGCCTCACTCTTGTTGAGCTGGACTCCTCTTGCTGGGCCACCATGCCAGACCTAGTGACGTCTGACCCAGCCCTTCACTTCCAGCACTTGCTCAACTTCAGGTTATCTTCTGCTCTTGAGAGGCTGTTTTCATTGTTACCACTGCACAGAGCTGAAAGTGTGTGGCATCTCTCCCCTCTTTTGCTCCTGCTCTGGCCATGTGACATGACTATCCCCACTTCACCTTCTACCATAAGTTAAAGCTCGCTGAGGCCTCCCCAGAAGCCAAGCAGATGCCAGCGTCATGCTCCCTAAACAGCCTGCAGAACCGTGAGCCAATTAAACCTCTGTTATTCATAAATTACTCAGTCTCAGGTATTCTTTTATAGCAATGCAAGAATGGCCTTGCACACAGTGTCTCACTCTATCACCTAGGCTGGACTGCAGTGGTCAGGAGCTGAATGCCAGAGTCTACAGGGCTAGCCAGCCACATCCATCTCAGCTAGGAAATAACCTGAGAAATGAAAAACTGTCCATCTCCAGATTAAAATTTAAAAAGCCTTAATTTCTAACCATACCTCCATTATGAAAGATAATATGTTCCACAACACATTTTGTGGTCACAAATGTATACTGGTGGCATAGAAATTCACCTTAGGGCACAAGAATTCTCTCTCTCCTTTCCTTCTTTCTTCCATTTGGAAATATTTCTCAAGTACCTATTGCAAGGAAGAAACTCAAAGAGACTCATACAGGGGTTGGAGAGAGAGAAGACAGAGCCTGTGCTCCCTAGTGGGAGATACAGAAACACAAACCAAATATTTCAAGGTGGTGCATTAAGTCCTACAACAGAGGAAAAACAGGAGGCCACAGGACAAGGACAGGGGACATCTTACTCAACCGTGAAATGAACAGGGGAGCAGGGTCAGCAAAAATTATAGAGGAGGAGATGGTTGAGCTGAGCTTTGAGAACAAGGAAAGGCATGGGGTAGCTTTCCAGACAGAAGGCACACAAAGCAATAAGCCAGAGAAGGCGGTGCTGCAGCCACATGCAACAAGACCTGCAAGGTTGGAGCTCAGTGTGCAACCTGGACCACATCCAAAATGGACACATGGGTTGGACAGGACTTCATGGATTCAGAGCACCATGCAAAGAGATTGGAGCTTTACCTGGAAGGCTCTCTGGAGCTGTGTCAGTCCAGGTCCAGTTGGGAAGACTACAGACTCCCACCAGGTATTTCAAACGAGGGTATTTAATACAGGGAATTGGGTTGGGTACAGTGGCTCATGCCTGTAATCTTAGTGCTTTCAGAGGCTGAGGAGGGAGGATTGCTTGAGGCCAGGAGTTTGAGACCAGCCTGGGCAAACTAGAGAGACTCTTGTCTCTGCAAAAAATAAAAAAATAAGCTGGACTACTACACAAGCCTGTAGTCTCAGCTACTAGGGAGGCTGAGGTTGGAGGCTTCCCTGAGTCCAGGAGTTCAAGGCTGTAATGAGTGAACCATGATCGCACCACTGCTCTCCAGCTTGGGTGACAGAGTGAGACCCTGTGTTCAAGGCCATTCTTGCATTGCTATAAAGGTATACCTGCAACTGAGTAATTTGTAAAGGAAAAATGTTTAATTGGCTCATGGTTCTGCAAGTTGTACAGGAAGGATGACACTGGCATCTGCTTGGCTTCTGGGGAGACCTCAGGGAGCTTTTATGCAGTGTGGCAGGCTGGCATAAAAAAAGGAGATGGGATGTCACATGGCCAGAACAGGAGCAAAGGAGGGGAGAGATACCACACACTTTCAAACAATCAGATCATGTGAGAACTCACTCACCATCTTGAGGACAGCACCAAGCCATGAAGGATCCAAGCTCATGACCCAAACACCTCCCGCCAGGCCCCACCTTCAACACTGAGGATTACAATTCAACATGGTACTTAAAGGGGACAACATCCAAATGTTATCACCCTGTCTCTAAAATTAAAAAAAAAAATCACATCAATCCTATCTATCTATCATCTATCTATCTATCTATCTATCTATCTATCTATCTATCTATCTATCATCTATCTTATCTATCATATCTATCAATCTATTCTATCTAATCTATCATATCTATCTATGTAATCTATCATATCAATCTATCATATGAATCTATCGTATCTATCTATCCGATCATCTATCTATCATCTATCTAGTCTATCATCTATCCCTATCTATCTATCATATCCATCATCTATCTATCTATCATCCACCTATTATCCTATCGTCTCTATCATCTATGTATGTATGTATCTATCTATCTATCTATCATCTATCTATCTCTTTCATCAATCAATCAACCAATCAATCAATCATCTATTGAATTAGTTACCCATTTGCTGGAGGGGCTAGAAGAGTAGAAAGGAATGGTGGAAACTCAAAGATAAAAACTGCAGAACATGGCTACCAGTTGCAGGGCTTGGGGAACAAAAGGAAGAGGTTTCATGAGGACCTAGAGGCTCAGAGGAGGGGGCGCACAGAGTGAGTGCTGGAACCTCTGAAGAGGGGTTGCTGCCCAACTGGTGCTGGTGTCTCAGAAGCCACATGTCCGGCTGGTTCTGGGAGGGTCAAGAGAAGCCACACAACTGCCACATGGGGCTCAGTGTCACTGCTTGTGAAACTCTGTCCCCAAAGAGTTAAAGAAACCAGTGACTGATACAAAATTCTTGAGCTTGCAGGATGGCAGATAAGAAAAGAGACAACTTGCTGAAATGCTGAAACTCCCTCTGTTTGTGAGATTTAAAAACTGGGTAAAATCAGTTAGAACCAATATGCCCAATTGAAGTCTGTACAGAATGAGCTTGCTGATGTCACAGCCTGATTTCCACCCCATGTTTCACACTAACTCCCCCTGAATTTTCGCTGACTCCCCCCAAAGTTGCACACGTGACCCACAAGGAGGCACAAAGAGATAACTGTGCATGCCTGAGGACTTTCGAGACCTCCCCTTTCCTTCCTTTAATCAACTGCTAACCTCAGAATCCACCCGCTAAGACTTTTCTGATAAAATTACTTCCTTGGCTGGGCGCCATAGCTCATGCCTGTAATCCCAGCACTTTGGGAGGTCAAGGAAGTAGGATCACTTGAGCCCAGGAGTTTGAGACCACCCTGGGTAACACAGCGAGGTCTCATCTCTATAAATTGTTTTTTAAAAACATTAGAAGAGTGGTGCTTGCCTGTGGTCCCAGCTACTTGGAAGGCTGGAGCAGGATAATGGCTTGAGCCCAGAAGGTGGAGGCTGGTGTGAGCTATGATCACACCACTGCACTCCAGCCTGGGCAGCAGAGCAAGACCTTGTCTCAGAAAAAAATTACTGCCTTAAAGCCAGCACAAGGAGACAGATTTGAGCTGGACTCCTATCTCCTTGTTAGTCAGCTTGTAATAAAAAGCTTTCCTTTTCTCAAAGACCTGATGTCATAGTATTGGTTTCTAGTGTATCAGGAAGCGAGTCCTTTTTGCTTGGTAACAATTGGGCAAAGCTGATGGGAGCAGCAGGTGCACAAGAAAGAGAAAGGCCCTTTTCCTCATGTACAGCCTCATGGGAAGTTGGCTGGCAAAGCAGAAATGTGATCTGCAGAGCCTCAGCCAAAGCATCCCAGAGCAGAATCTAGAAGGTGGGTGTGAAGCTGAGAGATAATAGCTAAAGCATTGTGCATTTGGGTTTTGGGGAGGCCACTCTGGATGCAGGGTAGGGAATGAATTGGATGGGGAGGGAGGCCAGTGAAGAGGCAGATGTCTTACCCCAGGAGGAGATGGTGAGAACCTAGGGGAAGGGTGAGAAGAGGTGAATGAACTTGGGGCTCAAACCACCCATTGGGTGTGGCAGAGAAGTGTTACCAGAAAAGGGTCTTGATCCAGACCCCAAGAGAGGGTTCTTGGATCTCATGCAGGAGGGAATTCAAGGTGAGTCACAGAGTGCAGTGAGAAGAGACGGTTTATTGAAAACCACTCCATTAGAGAGTAGGAAGTCCTCAGAAAGCAAGAGGAAGAATGCCCTAGCTTTGTTTTTAAGTTTTTCTTATACATGAGTCTTGTCTCTGTAAAGACTACACTAAGCTGTGTCTGTGTGCAGATGGGCTGACAGCATGACGAAATTTATCATTCTATTGATTTAAAGACACTTATCTGTATTAGTCTGTTCCAGTATTGCTATAAAGAAAAACCTGGGACTGGGTAATTTATAAAGAACTAAGCTTTAATTGACTCACGGTTCCACAGGCTGTAAAGGAAGCATGATGCTGGCTTCTGCTTGGGTTCTGGGGACGCCTCAGGAAACTTACAATCATGGAGGACGGGGAAGGAGAAGCAGGCATCTCTTACACAGAGAAGGAGCAAGAGCGGGTGTGAGAGATGCGACACACTTGTAAACAATCAGATCTAATGATAACCCACTCACTACCATGAGAACAGCACTGAGGAGACGGTGCCAAACCATTCATGAAAGATCCAACCCCATGATCCAATCACCTTCAAACAGGCCCCACCTCCAACACTGGGATTACAATTGAACATGAGATTTGGGTGGGGACAGAGATCCAAACCATATCACTATCCTTGACATTTCAGTGTGTAAATACATCAAAGCATTAACTATAATGATGTTGAAAGCATATATTTTTAAGGGTTTGGGGATATCTGGACTTTCTGTTGTTGTAGGAGTTTGTCCTTGCAGGCATTGCTAAGCTGCTCCCTTAGCTGCAGATGTCTTAGAACCATGGGTCATGACTGGCAAGGAATGTGCCTTGTTAGTCTCAAGATGCAGTTGAACTGGAAATGGCATTACTCTGCCTCTTGTAAGCTCCTGCTTCCTTAACAGAAGGAGAGATGAGAATCGAGGGCGAACTCCGCACACCTACATGGGCAGGATGAGCAATGTCGTACTGTTTCCAGCGTTAGTGCACATAGCAGGAAAATAAAGAATAAGAAAAAAATAGGGGAGAAAGGAGAAGAAGAATACAGTCATTCTACCTCTGCTTGTCAACTGCTAAGAACAGGAAGGTCATTTCTTTGCAAGACATACCATTCTAATGTTAGCTATAAATGCTAACAACTTTGCCCTTTTACAGAAGAAACAATTGCCTTTCCATAATTTCCACATACAGGCCCTAATGCTGTCCTCTGGAGTGACACAGGAGGCTTATCTTCCACCAGACAAATATTTGAAGACAATAGTTGGCAAAAAGAATGAATAAGAGGTGTGTAAAGCATTGTAATTCGACAGAAAAAAGCCTGGAATATTTGGTTTGGGGCCAAAAGCAGCACTCACTAAGCAGGTGTTAATAGCAGGCTTGTGGCTTGAGACCAAAGGGATAAGTTGACAGATGTCTCAGATTCTAGACAGGGACTTTTCTGGGAGGGTGCTGAGCCTCCTGGAATAATGGAATTCCCCTGGAGGCTACATCAGTCTCTGTGTTATTTTGTTTTGTTTAGAGACAGGGTCTCGCACTGTTGCCCAGGCTGGAATGTAGTGGTGCCATCCTAGCTCACTATAACCTTGAACTCGTGGGCTCAAGCGACTCTCCCACCTCAGCCTCCCAAGTAGCTCTAGGAAAGCAGGTGGAGGTTTGTGCGGCAGAGTGAGAATACCAGGAGATGCGTGGGGAGATCGGAGAGAGTCCCAAGGATTCCCAAGGGAGATCAGTTCATATGTGCTTGTTGAGAGAATGAAGGACTGAAGACTCTTTGGTCAAGAACAGAGGGCTTTCCAGGTGCAGTGGCTCACACCTGTAATCCCAGTGCTTTGAGACACTGAGGTGGGAGTATCTCTTGAGCCCAGGAGTTCAAGACCAGCCTGAGCAATGTAGCGAGATCCTATTGCTACAAAAATTTAAAAATTAGCTAGGTGTGGTGGTGCACTCCTGTAGTCCCAGTTACTTGGGAGGCTCAGGCGGGAGGATCCCTTGAGCCCAGGAGTTTGAGGTTATAGTGAGCTATGATGGCACCGCTACACTCCAGTCTGGGCGATAGAACAAGACACTGTCTCTAAACAAAACAAAATAACACAGAGGACTGAGGTAGCCTCCAGGGAACGCCTTCCTCATTGGGGAAGTGACAGAGACCAAAGGAGACATAAACCCCACCCAATGTCACCTTGCATGATCAGGTGACTGGGCCAGAGGAGACCCTGGAAAGAAAACCCACGTGCCTGTAGCCACGGATGATGCAAATAATTGAGATTGTGGAAGGCAGAAGACTCGGGGGAATGACAATGATAAAAAATAATAAAACTGATGAATACCTTGTATTAGTTTGCTGGGGTTGCGATAACGAAATGCTGCAGGCTGAGTGACTTGAAGAACAGAAATTTATTTTCTCACCATCCTGAATGCTAGAAGTTTGAGATTAGCGTGTCAGCAGGGTTGGTTTTTACTAAGGCCTCTCTCCGTGGTTTGCAGTTGACCATCTCCTCCTTTTATCTTCACATGATCTTCCCTTTGTGTGTCTGGGTCTTAATCTCTTCTCGTAAGGACAACAATCATATTGGATGAGGCCCTGCCCTTATGACCTCATTTTAACTTAATTACTTCTTTAAAGACCCTATCTCCAAATACAGCCCCATTCTGAGTTAGGAGTTAGAGCTTCAACAGATGAATTTTGCAGGGGACACAATTGAGCCCATAACACCCCCTAAAATCAAGGACCATGTCTCATATTTTTAATGATTGATTAATTGATATTTTTAGAGACAAGGTCTTGCTCTGTTGCCCAGGGTGGAGTTCCGTGGTGCAATCACAGCTCACTGCAGCCTTGAACTCCTGGGCTTAACTGATTCTCTTGCCTTAGCTTCCTGAGTAGCTGGGACTACAGGCACACATCACCACACCCAGCTAATTTTGTAGATTTTTTTGTAGGGATAGGGGGTCTCACTGTTTTGCCCAAACTGATGTCAAAAATCCTAGCCTCAAGTTATCCTTCTGTCTCAGCCTCCCAAAGTGCTGGGATAATAGATGTGAGCCACCAAGACCAGCCTAGTTTTTTTAAAAAAAATACAGCTCATTCTCAAGCCTCAAATGTAATCGGACTATGTTAACTGACCAGAAAAAAAATGGTCAGCCCAGGCCCAAAGCATGCCTCATTTATTCTGTTGACATCTGATCACTTTTTCAGGACTTATATTGACCCACAGCATTCTTCCAGGCTCTGTCTAAAAATACAGCTTGAGTTAATAACTCTCAGTAAACCACAAAGTATTTGTGAATGAAATTTATCAAAACTCAGCAAATTAATTATTCATTCAGTTTCCATGTATAGAATGATAATCTTGTTTTTTTCTTTAAATTTTTCCTGGAAGCCTAGTTAGATTTTTCTTTTTGTTTTGGTCCAGTGGGAGGCAGATATTAACAATCTTCAGGAGAGAAGGTTAATAATTCATTATGATGCATTATACTCAAATCCATACAAATGTATATCTGTCAATATTTTAAGAGGTAAAGGAGGAAGTAATGTGATATGTTATTTTGCCATTAGGTCCTCTAGGGAAGGCAAAAGAAAGCCTGAGCCAATCAAGAAAACTGCTGGAGTTCTTTCTAAACTTTGAAGCGTGAATACCCAATATAGACATCTTTATATTTTCCCTGTTGGATTTCTCAATTTAAATGGGCTTGAAGACTTGTTTCTTATTTCACTGGAGATATGAAATATATGATGAAGCTTGCTGTTATACCCAAACATAAAATATCATACATTTTTAATCTCATATGCCTTTGAAAACCAAATTCATCAAAAACTTATTAATTCAAACTTGCCTTAGAGCTCATGATTGCCAAGGGTTTTAAAAAGATTACAGTTTTGCTCTACATGCCTATGGAGGAACCTTCATATTATTAATAATAGTGGCTAACATTTATAAATCTTTTACTCTGAGCCAGGCACTCTGCTGTGTATTTTACATTGCATCACCTTGTTTAATTCTCACAGTAACTTTATGAAGTGAGGGTGATTATTTCTCCATATTCCCAAAGCTATAACTTGCCCTCCGTCCTGTAGCTAGAATGTGTTGGAGCTGGGCTGGGTGTGGTGACTCATGCCTGTAATCCCAGCACGTTGGAAGCCCAGGGTGAGAGGATCACTTGAGGCTGAGGGTTTGAGACCAGCCTGGGCAACTTAGTGAGACCCCATCAGTAAAAAAATGGGCCGTGTGGTGGCACGTGCCTGTAGTCCCAGCTACTTAGGAGGCTGAGGTGGGAGGATTGCTTGAGCCCAGGAGTTGGAAGCTGCAGTGAGCTATGATCATGCCACGGCACTCCAGCATGGATGACAGAGTGAGACCTTGTCTCTAAAAGATAATGATAAATAATAATAAAATAAAAAGAAGCCAGTGATGAATCTGTGGGCTTATCACCTGGATATTTGTGCCATTTTCCTGATAGCACTTGGTGATTTTGGAGGAAAAGAAAATAAAATGAACAGTTGGATTGGCCCCAACATGGGGATTTACAGGCAGGGTGGTGGGAAAGCGGAGAGGCATGAACTTGCGAGTACTGGCTGCTGTGTTGCTGGATGTTTACCTTGGACGTCACACTGGGTAGGAAAGAGATGGAGCCAAAAGTGGTGGTGAGGGGCGAAGATCAGAAAGAATCAAGGTCAGAGCTCTAGATAATATGTAATAATCATACTAGTAAGGGCAGGCAGAAAACAAGAGGGCTGAACTGGCAAGGTACATTTTAATTTTTTTTTTTTTTTTTTGAGACAGAGTCTCACTCCGTCGCCCAGGCTGGAGTGCAGTGGCATAATCTTGACTCTCAGCAACCTCCACCTTCTAGGTTCAAGTGATTCTCCTGCCTCAGCCTCCCGAGTAGCTGGGATTACAGGTGCATGCCACCACACCTGGCTAAATTTTGTGTATTTTTTAGTAGAGACAGGGTTTCATCATGTTGGCTGGGCTGGTCTTGAACTCCTGACCTCAAGGGATTCGCCCACCTTGGCCTCCCAAAGTGCTGGGATTACAGGCATGAGCCACTGCACCCTGCCTGTTTTAAAAGTTTTAAGAAAGAGCATTCTGGGTAATGTTGGGGTCCAGGATATGACTGGGGCTGGGGAGGGGAATGTCAGGCGTGGAAGAGCTGTTTCCCTTAGTGACATCCTTTCCCTCTTACAAACATTTTCTCCAAGCGTACGTCTGGTCCAGTTTCCAGGGGAAGATAGAGGTGCTGGCCGAGTGGATACCAGCAATGTCTGTGGGGTTCTCCCAGCTCTGCAGCCTGCAGCCCACACAGGCCACTGCGCCAAGACCTGGGCTCAGCCCCCAGAATCAACTTTTATTGGCTGCAGCAGCTGCCAAACAAATCTCCCATCCCCAGATTTGGGGAGGTTCAGTTAATTAAATGGAGATGGGTACACTGTTTTACTTATTTATTTTTTTTTAGAGATAAGGTTTAGCTCTGTTGCCCAGGCTGGAGTGCAGTAGTGCAATCACAGTTCACTGCAGCCTCAAACTCCCGGGCTCAAGGGACTCACCCACCTCAGGATCCTGAGTAGCTGGGACTACAGGTGTGCACCAGCACGCCTAGCTGATTTTTAATTTTTTTTTTTTTTTGTAGAGATGAGGTCTTGCTATGTTGCCCAGCCTCAACTTGAACAGCTGGCTTCAAGGGATCCTCCCACTTTGGTCTCCCAAAGCACTGGGATTACAGGCGCGAGCCACTGCGCCTGGCTTCTTTTCCTTTTGAAAAGTAAAACATGCTTAGATTATTCCATGGAAAGAGAGTTAATGCCGCATTCCACTGAGATCACGGTCATGGGAGTCACTTTTGGTCACAGGTGCAAAAGCAGGTTGTCAACCTGCCCCTCCTCCTGGGGCTGACCACTCAGAAAGCCTGACTGGGATTCTCCGGCGCCAGTGCCCCCGGCTGTCCTCTGGCCTGATGGGAGGGTGGCAGGCCTGTGAACACGTGCCTCTGTCAGGACGCTGAAGGTGTCTCCCTTCCCCCAGCTGCGACATCGATTCGTCTGTCTCAGCCCCACACCTGCCAATAACCCCAGCGCCACTCTCGGTGGGCTGCAAATGTCTAATGCACTTGTCACTGTCGCTGAGTTCGGGGAGTGTCAGGGACACCATCCCGGCAGTCCCAGCGCTGAATCAATGAGGATCATCCACAGAATACTGAGTGTGCCAGAGGACAGAGGGTCAGGGGAGAGGAAATAATTGCTTGCGGCTATACAAAGGTCCCTGGCTGGGAGAGTTAAGGAATATTTTTGTCTCCAAAGACTCTGTGAAAGACTCAGACAGCAAACCTTCAAGAAGCATTCATAAGCATTCAGTTTCTCTGCTCAATAGGGCCAGCATGTCTCTGCTCCATCCTAGTGGTCTGTGTGGCCAGGACTGATTAAGAATAGTCACGAATCTCCCCTGCTCCTGCCCCCAAGACAGCTTGGTTTTTACATTTGCGCTGAGACATCCAGACAACCAGACCAGAACGTTCTGGTTTCTTCCTGCTCTGTGATTCTGTGTCTAAAAGGTAACACCCTGGACTCCATTGAACACGCTGTATTGGATTTTTCTTTCCGTGAGTGAGTGAAAGTGCAATGGAGGTAAAAAGTGCCATTAGTCCTCTCAACTAGAGCCTTCACTCCAAAAAATGACTTTGCTTTTTGGCAAGAGGTTCCAAAAATAAAGTTGTTAAAAGTGATGTCTTCAGGGACTTTTAGGCTAGCAAAGTGACTCTAGACTATGACTACTCTAAACACCATTGCTCTTAAAAAATTACTTACCAAAAAAAGCAAGGGCTCTCGGCTTTTTGACATTTCCTTAGTCTCTCAAATATGCCAGCTTGCCAATGGTAGGGAGTGGTAATGTTGCAAGTTGCTGATGAGCTTCTCAATCAAGAACACACAGTCAGCCATTTCTGGCGGCTCTGGACTCTGTCCTCACTGGTTTGACCCAGTACACTCAACTGAGATCGTCTGACTTCTTAGAGGATTCCCAAGCTCCTGTGTTCTTGTTTGCAGGATAGAATGACCGCCTCTATTGTAGATGAAAATCTATTACTTACAAAACCCCATTATTAGCTAATCGCCAACAATGTCACACATATATAGGCAACTAACACCGGCACTTCAGAAGACAAATATACCTTTCCCTAAATCTGCAACTGCAATGACACATTAAGGCATTTTGTTGGGTGCCCAAGAGGAAGCAATTATTGACTAAAAGCATTTGAAGATCTCTCTAGGTGCTATTATGTCTTAATATAAAAGTGATCTTTTTTTCCAATATGTGTTTTTTGTTAAAGCAACACTGTAACAACATTAAGGTTATGAAAAACAGAAACAGCCAACTTATAATATCTTCACCTGAGCACAGCTGTTATAAATAATATCATAAGTATGTCTTAGTCATACATCTTTGTCCACTTTTCTGGTTATTTCCTGAGAATATATCCCTAGAAGAGGCAGGATTGGCTATGTGAGCATACGCATTTTTAAAATTATTGCTACATTTTGCCAGATGACTTCCCAGAAATAGTAGTTTACTGTCTCATTTTTATTTAATATATATTTCTTTGAATATTAATGATCTTAAGTAATATTTTACATAGTTATTAGTTATGTATATATCTTCCTATGATTTTTTTTATTATAAATTTTATTTCATAGAGACAGGGTTTCCCCATGTTGCCCAGGCTGGTCTTGAACTCCTGGGCTTGAGTGATCTGCTCACCTTGGCCTCCCAAAGCGGCAGGATTACAGGTGTGAGCCACTCTGCCCATCCCCTATGAATTATTGTTAATTTTTATTTATTTATTTAGATTTCTACAAACAACACTGACCTATAAATTATAGTCTTTTGTCCCTTTATCCACTAGGGACTTTATATTTTTCAATCAGTTTATATAAACTATTTATTTATTTTTCTCTTTTATTGGTATATATTATAGTAATTTATATCTTTATGGAGAACATGTGAGTGTTTGTTACATGCATAGAATGTGTAATGATCAAGTCAGGGTCATTGGGATATCCATCACCTTGCATGTTTATCATATTTATGGGTTGGTTTTTTTTTTATGGGTTGGTATTATTTTATGGGTTGGTATTAATGGGTTGGTATCCTATCTTCCAGTTACTTTCAAAGATACATAATATTGGCTGGGCGCCGTGGCTCACACCTGTAATCCCAGCACTTTGGGAGGCTGAGGTGGGTGGAACAAGGTCAGGAGTTTGAGACCCACCTGACCAACATAGTGAAACCCCGTTTCTACTAAAAATACAAAAATTAGCTCCGTGTGGTGACACGCACCTGTAATCCTAGCTACTTGGGAGGCTGAGGCAGGAGAATCATTTGAACCTGGGAGGCGGAGGTTGCAGTGAGCTGAGACTGTGCCATTGCACTCCAGCCTGGGTAACAGAGCGAGACTCCATCTCAAAAAAAGAAAAACAAAAAAAAAGATACATAATATTGTTGCTAAGCATAGTCCCCCTAGTCTGCTATCAAACATTAAGACTTATTTCTTCTATCTAACTGTGTGTTTGCACCCAAAACCAACCTCTCTTTATTCCTCCCCAGCCCTTGCCCTGTCTCCTGGTATCTATCGCTCCATTATCTGCGTCCACAAGATCAAGATTTTTAACTCCCATACATGAATGAGAACATGTGGTATTTGTCTTTCCGTGCCTGGCTTATTTCACTTAACATGACCTCCATTTCCAGCTATGTTGCTGCAAACGATAGGATCTCATTCTTTCTTATGGCTGAATAGTATTCCCTTGGGTATATTTACCACATTTTCTTTATCCATTTGTTTGTTGAAGGGCATTTAGGTTGTTTGTATATCTCTGCTATTGTGAACAGTGCTGCCATGAACATGCAAATGCAGGTACCCCATTGATATACTGATTTCTTTTCCTTTGGGTAGATTCCTGGTAGCAGGATTGCTGGGTTGTACGGTATAAACTTTTTCTTTAATTAAGGCTATCATTTGTTGCAAAAATTTTCCTGTTTGTCTTTTATTCTTACTAATGTTTTGGTAGATACAGAACTTTAACATTTTTATGTATTCAAATTTATCCAACCATCTGTGTTATATATGCTTGATAATTGCTACGTATTATTTAATAATATGTATTATTTGATAATGATATATTCATATTTACATTATTAACACGAATATTCAATTATTAATAAAACATTCATTTTAACAATATGAATGTGAATATATTCATATTAGTGATATTAATATATGAATATTAATTAATAACACGAATATTATTTCTTGAATAATATATAGTATTTACCAAGCATCTATACTATGTGCTTGAGGATTTATGCTTATATTCTATTTGATCCTTATGTCAAGCACTAGAGGTAGGTGATAATATACCCATTATACAGATGAGACCATAACAATAATAAAGTAAGATAATAACAAGAACAATAATAACGGCTAACATTGAGTAATCACCACGCTCTAGGTATTTTTAATAAGCACTTTTAATGCATTCTTAGCTCATCTAATACTCAATTCAACCTCATAATGTAAGTATTATTTTCATTCTTATTTTGTAAAGAAAACTGAGGACAAAGACACTGAGTTAATTGCCCAAGGATACACAGCTGGAAAGTGTGGCAAGATAGTGGAGGGCAAAGAACTGGCTCCAAGTCACAGAACTGGCCAATGGTAATTGCACGATTTAACTCAGGGTCTAAATCCACAGCCTAGGCTTGCTCTTTTATGCTAAAATTCTTGTCTACTCAACCTTAACACTTGGCTTACTTTATGTTATCCTGGGTTTCAGATCTATGTTTATATCATTCTTGTTGTCTTCTTTCTCTTATGTCTTTTGTTCCATGTATTATGTCCTACTTTCTTTCATCTGATACACAGTTTTGGAAGATAAACATCCTATATTTTATCCCATAGAATGAAACCTCACAGTACTTGGAATTTTGCTACTTAAGTGCCATGAAACCAGCCCAATTGAGCTACAGAACTGAGGTTTATGACTCCTTTTGAACAAACATAGAAATTAATCTTCCTAGTCTTGAAACTTGAGAAAGTTGCATTTGTCTTAGTTGAGTTCCTTTCTCCAGAAACCAACCATTAGGCCTACCAGATAGTATCAAGGAATGGAAACTTACCAGATCATTGCTTCTAGACAAAGAGACACCAGACCCCTCACCCATCATGATTGCCTAAGTAACCACCTGCTTCATGTTGACCGACTCCCATTTCTTTCCCCTCCCTAATTCCTATTTTCCCACACGATTACATTTCTTCCTTGCTATATAATCCCATAATTTTAGTTATCAGGGGGATGGATTTGAGACTGATCTCCCAACTCCTTGGCTGCAGCACCCAATTAAAGCCTTCTTCCCTGGCAATACTTGTTGTCTCAGTGATTGGCTTTCCGTGTGTTGAGCAATGGGACCTAGACCAAACTCCTGGCATTTAGTAACAGATACACAATGTTCTAAACAAAGTACAATAAAAATAATATTTTAAACCATCAAGACTATGCTTTAAAGGGGACATTATGTCTCTAATGTTAATTACATACATCTTTTTGTGTGTGTGATGAAAGCTATGATCACTTCCAGAAGTCATGTTTCTCTGCAGTTAACATAAAGTGAGTAGTTGCGGCATTTAGACTTCTCCAATTTTTGTTTAGCAAAGACATATGAGACCCGAAAGAAGAGAACTGGGAGGCAGAAGGAGCTGCCTATGTACAAAGGAAGGAGCACATGCATAGAGCACATTGCAAATCAAAGAACCAGCATGGAGTTAGGTTTTTAGGCAGTGGAGCAATGTTGTGTCCCATTCACCTACCGCAAATTTGACTCTACACATCTCAGGGAGAGCATATGAGAATATGTTTGCCTGCTTCTTAGAATGTCAAATCATATTTTACTTTGTTTTCTTCCTTCCAATAGTGTTTTGTCCTCGGCAGGCAGGTAAGTTACTTGTAGATCACTTTGATCCCTTTGAGCTTTGCTGGGGTAGGTCTAGAGTAGCCTTCACTTCAAAGACAGTTGAGCCTTACCACTGGAGTAGGGTCTTTGGGCTCTCCACTGGATGACCCAGTGATCAACAAACACCAGTCTGGCTGGTTGGAGCTCAGATGTCTTTCCATTTTGTGTGAGCTCTGGCAATTGTTCAGCTTGCACATCCCAAGTCATTTTTTATTTAGCCTGGTGCAGTTTTACTTTATACAGCCTAGTACTCAGCAAAGAAACAAGGGCATTCCTATGCAGATTTATGAAGCAGTTTAATTGCATAGGTCCCTCCTTTCCAGAACTCTGTCCCGAATTTCCAACTGCCTCAGCCTCTCCAAGCTTCAAGCTCTATATTCTCTGCTAAGAGGATCCTGTTGCATTGCCCTCCCTAGGTCCCTGGTCTGGAATGGAGCCTGGGCAATTTTAGGGCTTACTTCCTTTGTTTCTCTTCTCCAGCGTTCATAGTCCTTTGCCATCTATGGCCCAAGGTCTGAAAACAGTTTATTCAGGCTGGTTGTGATGGTTCACACCGGTAATCCCAGCACTTTGGGAAGCTGAGGTGGGAAGATCACTTGAAACCAGGAGTTCAAGACTAGCCTGGGTAACAAAGCAAGACCCCCTGTCTTTACAAAAAATAATTTAAAAAATAGCTGGGCATGGTGGCATGCACCTGTAGCCCCTGGTACTCAGGAGGCTGAGGCAGGAAGATCCCTTGAGCCCAGGAGTTTGAGGCTGCAGTGAGCGATGATCATGCCACTGCACTCCAGCTTGGGCAACAGAGCAAGATCCTGTTTCAAAAAAAAAAAAAAAAAATCAAAATAATAGTTAAAAACGGTTTGTCTAGTTTTCAAGTTGTTTATGATGGGAGGGGAAGTTCAATACTTATTACTCCAAAATAGTTGGACAAGAGTGAGAATGATTTAAATACCATGGGCTATTTAAATATCAGGTCCACCTACTGAATGTGTGCCCCAGCAGGCTGTGTGTGAAGGGAGGTATGAATCTGCTTCTTCTATTTGTCTTCTGGTCCCAGGGCTACGCTGGGCTGAGTGTTCATCTTGTGTTTCAAGAGGTACATTTTTCGTAGGCCAGGTGTGGGGGCTCATGCCTGTAATCCCAGCACTTTGGGAGGCTGAGGCAGGAGCACTGCTTAAGGCCAGGTGTTCAAGATCAGCCTGGGCAACACAGAGAGACACCATCTCTTAAAAAAAAAAAAAAAAAGTAAAACTTAGCCAAGCATAGTGGCATGTGCCTGTAGTCCCAGCTACTTGGGAGGCTGAGGCAGGAGGATCACTTGAGCCCAGGAGTTTGAGGCTGCAGTGAGCTGTGATCGTGCCATTGCCTGAGTGACAGACTTTGTCTCCCACCTGAAAAAAGGTATATTTTTCATAGAAAATGGCCCCTCAGTGCAAGTCAATTATGTCATCACGTACTCATCCAAAAAACAATAATTCGGTGTCAAAATATCACATGTACCCCATACATATGTACAAATATTATGTACCAATGAAAAACAATGCTTAAGAAACTGGAAGCCTATTTTAAAAATCCCAAAACAACAAACCAAACCAAACGCAAAAAGTGAAGTTCTGTCCTTATAGGGGAAACCTTGCCTGCTTGGAGTTACTGAGATGCAGAATGTTAATCTCATTGGACAGACTTTTCAAGGGCCATTTTTACATGACACCATTCTCATCTTATAGGCTGACTTTAGAACCTACCCTCCTCCTAAGGCACAACTCCACCATACTTGGATCAACTTTTAGAGGTTGAGTGAACCTTTCTTTTGCTTAGGAGACCTGAGGTGAGGTGTTTTGCTCTTGGCTTGGTTCCAGTCTCTTCTCCTCAGCTGGAATTCCCAGAATCCTCTGCCACCAGCAGTGTGCTATTTATGAGCAGTTGTTCCCACTTTAACCCAGGCCCTGCTTCTACCTGATGACATTTTTATACCTATTAGCTGTCTTTAATGGAAGACTCCGAGCGCTGTAAATCTGGGCAGGCTTGGCATTAAATTTTTCACTCTTCTCCTGCAATGTAAAAACAAAGGCACATTGTTTACAGCTCCGAGCCTTGATCTCCTCATTTGTAAGTGATGGTGATGATTCTCACCTTATAAGGTAGTTTGAATCATTAATTGAGTTCAGGCCCATTTACTTTCAACTCTCCGGTGTGGCTTTCATACTCATTTCGCCATGGAAACAGCCCCTGTCAGAGTTACCAATGTCCACCATGTTGCAAAATCCAAAAGACTTTTCTTGCTCCTTATTTTACTAGATTCCTCAGCAATATTTGATATTGTAATCACTGTGTTTTTGAAACACTTTTTTTGGGATGGAGTCTCACTCTGTCACCCAGGCTGGAGTGCAGTGGCATGAACTCGCCTCAGTGCAACCTCCACCTCCTGGATTCAAGCGATTTTCCTGCCTCAGCCTCCCAAGTAGCTGGGATTACAGGTGTGTACCACCA
>NW_012104476.1:1696508-1697753 GCF_000951045.1 Mandrillus leucophaeus
GTTTCAGTGAACCAAGATCACGCCACTGCACTCCAGCCTGGGTGATAGAGCAAGACTCTGTCTCAAAATAAATAAATAAATAAATAAATTTAATTAAATTAAAAGAGCCTGGCACCTCCTTCCTCTCTCTCTTGCTTCCTCTCTTGCCATGTGATGTCTGCACATGCCAGCTCCCCTTCTCTTTCCACCATGAGGGCAAGCAGCCTGCAGCCCTCACCAGGAGTAAATGCTGGTGCTGTGGTTCTTTGTAGCCCACAGAACTGTAAGCCAAACAAACCTCTTTTCTTATCTTTTTTTAAAAGACAGTGTCTTGCTCTGTTGTCCAGGCTGTAGTACAATGGTGCAGTCATAGCTTACTGTAGCATTCATATCTTGTGCTCAACGGATCCCCCTGCCTCAACCTCCTGAGTAGCTGGGTCGTCAGGTGTCTGCCACTGAAGGAAATAATCTATACAGTAGTCAATTTCCAAGACAAAGTGCCTTAACTTGGCACTTGGTAAGCAAACTACAGAAGAAACAGGGTATATTAGGCCCCTGCTTGGATAGCCAATACCTGCTTGTTGGCACCCCCACCCCTGTAGTTGCCCTTATTTGAACCAAAAAAGTTTAGTCTAAGATAAAAGTTTGCTAGCTAGCAAAATAGCTCACTTTGTCCGTTCTTATCAGCCTGCCCAGCTGCTTAGGTCAGAAGCCAAAAAGCCCCTGAACTAACTAGCATTGCAATGCATTGTGGGCTGCACAACATGCAGCAAGACAACCCTAAAAATACTACTACTACTACTACTACTACTACTACTACTGCTAATAATAATAATAATATTAACGAAACACCTAAAAACCCCCTACCCAACAATCAATAGGCGATGTCCGAGAAGATTGTGATCCCACAGTACTCAGCCTAGGAGGAACAGAGGAGGGACCTGCACGCTAGGGGATAAATTATTTGTTGAAACTGTGCTGGGTGTGCCTGCCCATCAAACACCTGATCTTGCAAGACTGTCCTTAAAAGTCTCACTTTCGCTGTTCTTCGATTCTCTGAGTACATTCTTTGGGTTTGGATGGATGAGTTTGTTTCTCACAAAACCATGGCTGGTCAACTCTTCCTTCCTTTCCTTCCTTCCCTTTCCTTCCTTCCTTTCCTTCCTTCCCTTCCCTTCCTTCCTTTCCTTCCTTCCCTTCCCTTCTTTCCTTCCTTTCTCTCTTTTTCTTTCTTTCTTTCTCTTTCTCTCTCTCTTTCCTTCCTTC
>NW_012104476.1:1699178-1720421 GCF_000951045.1 Mandrillus leucophaeus
TTTTTAAGACAGAGTCTCGCTCTGTTGCCAGACTGGAGTGCAGTGGTGTGATCTCGGCTCACTGCAGCCTCCGTCTCCTGAGTTCAAGCAATTCTCCTCCCTCAGCCTCCCGAGTAACTGGGACTATAGACGCCCGCCACCATGCCCAGCTAATTTTCGTGTTTTTAGTAGAGACGGGGCTTTACCGTGTTGGCCAGGATGGTCTCGATCTCTTGACCTCATGATCTGCTCGCCTCAACCTCCCAAAGGGCTGGGATTCCAGGCATGAGCCACCGCTCCACTAAACTTAATCATCTCAGCTGAATATGCTCTTCTTCCAGCTTTTCCTCAGTCGATGTCACATCCATGTATTTTTGCTGGTTCCTAGAACACACCAAGTTGTTTCTGGTAGCCATGTACTCATTCCTAGCATCTTCTTGGCCTCTAATGTCCACTTGCGTATTTCTTGATTATCTTTCAAGGGTTAGCTGAAAGGTCACTCCTCGAGAGAGTCACTTTTCCTTTCCAGCATCTCATCCTCCTCTTCTGTTGGTACCAGTACTCCAATTTTTCCTTGGCAGGCAAGCAGTCTTGATAAGACAGGCTGTCAAGGTATCTAATTTCCCCAATCCATTCCCAGAACCCTTCCAAGGAATTTGCACATGACCAAGGTAAACCCATTGGATTCTGTTCCAGAAATTTGAGTTTTTTCCAAGGGAGTAAAATTGTGAGAACCCCTTCCTTCCTTCCTTCCTTCCTTCCTTCCTTCCTTTCTTCCTTCCTCTCTCTCTCTCTCTCTCTTTCTTTCTTTCTTTTTTTGAGTTGTAGTCTTTCTCTGTTCCCCAGGCTGGAGTACGGTGGTATAATCACACCTGGGCTCCAACAATTTTCCTGCCTCAGCCTCCTGAGTAGCTGGGACAACTGGCACATGCCACCACATCCAGTTAATTTTTTAATTTCTTTGTAGAAATGGGGTCTTGCTATGTTTCCTAGGCTGGTTTCCAACTCCTGGTCTGAAGAGATCCTCCCACCTGGGACTCCCAAATTGTTGGGATTACAGGCATGAGCTACTGTGCCTGGACAGGAACATTATATATATATATACACACACACACACGCGCGATATATATATGTGTGTATATATATGTGTATATATATCATATATACGATATATACACATGTATTATATATAATTTTAGTTTTTAATTTTATATCTTATATATAATTTCAATTTTTTATTTATTTTTGGTTAATAGTTTTAGGGGCGCAAGTGATTTTTGGTTACATGGATGAATTGCATAGTGATGAAGTCCTGGTTTCAGTATACCTGTCACCCAAATAGTGTACGTCGTACCAAATAGGTGATTTTTTTCAATCTCTCACCCCCCTACCACCCTGCCCATTTCTGAGTCTCCAGTGTCCATTATACCACTCTGGATGCCTTTGCATAGCCATGGCTTAGCTCCTACTTATAAGTGAGAATATGCAGTGTTTGGCTTTCTGTTCCTGAGTTACTTGGGTTAGGATAATTACCTTCGGTTCCACACAGGAACACAATTCTTTTGATGGTGGTACCCTCAAAAGTCTGCCCAGTGACTCCTGCTCCCAGATCCCAGAACTTCCATGGTTTTTATCCTTCCCATGGCTTAGTTGTTCAGCATTTACTTTGATTCTCTACCCCATCTCCTTTGAATAAATTCCTTATGTTTACATAAATTAGCACTTTTCTGTAACTTACCCTCAAAGAAGGCTAATTGATACACATTCCATGCTAAATTAGGCTGCACCTGTTATTCTGTGTCGCATAACACCTCTGTTAGTTTCCTAAGGCTGTCCCAAACAAGGTACACAAACTCAGTGCCTTAAAACAACAGAAATGTATTCTGTCATGGTTCTGGAGGCTGGAATTCCCAAATCAAGGTGTTAGCAGGACCATTCTTCCTCCAAAGCCTCTGGTGGAAGATCCTTGCCTACTTCTCCCTAGCTTGTGGTGGTCCCAGGTGTTCTCGGGCTGGTAGAATCACAACTCCAATCTCTGATTCCATTCTCATATGGTCATCTTCCCTCTCAGCATCTCCGTCGTCATATTGCATCTTCCTCTCTGTATCTCTCTTGTAACAGCACAGTCATATTGGATTAAGAGCCCACTCTACTCCAGTATGACTGCATCTTAACTAATTATACTGTCATGACCCTATTTCCAAGCAAGGTCACATTCTGAGTTGTCAGGGGCTTAGGATTCTAATATACCTTTTGGGGGACACAAATCAACCCATAACAGCACCCAATTTTTGCAGCATTTTCACTGTTTACAATTATACGTATATTTAAAACAAATTTTTAGAGATGGGATCTTGCTGTGTTGCCCAGGCTAGAGTGCAGTGGCACAATCATAGCTTACTGCAGCCTTGAACTCCTGGGCTTAAGCAATCCTCCTATCTCAGCCTCCTAAAGTGCTGAGATAATAAGTGTGAGCCATCATACCCAACCATTACAATTATATTTTTAATTTGTAGTTTTGTTTAAAGCTCGTGTTTCCTATTAGTCCACGAGGGCAAAAAACTGTATAGGCTTTATCATCTCTGTCTAGCCAGTGCCTAGCATCCCTGGCATAACTATGATTTCTACACAGCACCTAGCTAATGTCTGGCGCATCAAAAACTTCAAGAAATAACCATTTCTTTAGATTGTTTAAAATTGTTGGAACACTTTACATTGTAAGCATCTTGTCAGAATCTATCATATTCTGTACATGTGTAAGGAACAAGGGAAAGAGGCTTGGGTTAAAATACTCAAGGGCCATGTGTGTTCTTTAAATATTAGGGGTCATGTTTGGCTGTGGAATGGAATGGCCGTGCCTGCCCCCAGGTGTCTCTTAAGGGACTGCCAGCTGCTGTGTAAGAACGAGGCCCCATTGTGATGCTGCGATGCACAGGCAGCCACCGGGCCGTCTGGGGAGAGTGTCTGCATCCCTGCCAATGCTCATCTTTTACCTCTGTCATCCATTTCCCACTGGCAGGGCTTTCTCTGTCTGGCTCAGGGATAGAATATGAATCAGGCCATCCCTGGTATCCAGAATTAATCATTTCTCCTTCAAATTGATTGTGTACCCCCAGAGCCATTGAATTGGGCCAGAAACCTCTGAAATCTATTTTCTAAAAATATTTTCCAACTTGGCAAAAATGTTTCTGTTGGTGAAGAGGAAAAGCAGTGAGTTAAGGAAGAGATTGTTAAAGTTATGAAATAAAGGGAACTATTGTGAGGAGTTGAGATGACATCTGACTGCTGACCAGTAGGAGAATGACCAAACAATAGTTGGAGAGGTGGGGACACCAGTTAGGATGGGGTATTTTAAATTTCTAGTGGCACCTATTAGGGGGTAGGTGGTCAAAGTTTCTCTCGCAGGGCTCAGTCACCAGAGAGGTAGAATGTGGAATGCATCCAGGAGTGGGTTCATTTTGTGCTGCTATAACAGAATACCTGAGATTGGATAATTTACAAAGAATAGAGATTTATTTCTTACAGTTCTAGAGGTTCGGAAGTTCAAGGTCAAGGGATCAACATCTGGCAAGGGCCTTCTTGCTGTGTCATCCCATGACAGAAGGAAGAAGGGTAAGTGAGCACACACAAGAGAGAGAAAGGGAGCTGAACTCATCCTTTTGTCTGGAATCCACTCTCAAGATAACTAACCCACTCCCACAATAACAGCATTAATCCATCCACGAAGGCACAGCCCTCATGATGCAATTCTCTCTTAAAGAACTCACTTCTCAACACTGTTGAATTGAGAATTAAGCTTCCAATACATGACCTCTGTGGGATACATTCAAATCATAGAAGGTGGGTTTTTGTTAGGTGTGGTGTGACCGCCTGGGGGGCAAGGGATTGTAAGGAAGAAAGCTAAAGGGAAGAAACTAAAGAAAGCTAGTGTACTAGAGGGAGAAATGGAGGCGTCAGGGGAATGGAAGTCTCCAAATAGCATAATAAAGCATGTGGTAGCATAAGGAAGGGAGCACTAAAAGGAGATGAGGTTATGATGCAGAGTTTTAGGGCTTAAGATTTCAGGAGTGCAAGGGTTCAGGGCAAAAAGAAAGATCCATTGGTATTGGTGGCTGAAATGGAGTGGAGGTAGAAGTCACTGGAATTGAAGAAGTCCAAGATCCATAAAGTGAGGGTGGCAGATGTGGAGGAGGGACAAATCTCCTTCCTCAACATCTAAGTTTCCCAGACACTCCATTCTGCCCACGCTTGTGAGAAATGGCTCTTGTCATTGTCAACAATGAACTCCTATTGCCAAATATAATGGCCAATGCTCATACCACACCTCTTGGCAACATTTGACAGGTTGACTACTGTCTTCCTTGAAATATTTCTTTGCTTGGTGCTTGGACACCTCGAGCTTTTGATTTCCAGTTCTCCTGGCTATCCTCCTCCACTGACCACAAGTTGTTGCTGGTCTCCCTTCCTGGCTCCTCTTCCAAGCCTTCTAGTGCTTACATGCCCAGACTCCATCCTCTTAGCTCTCCTTTACACTCCCTAGGTGACACCTTCAGTACCATGGCTTAAATGCTGTCCATATCTGATGACTTCCAACTTTATCCCTATTCTCTATCTTGCTTCTGAACCCCAGGCACCTGTATCCAAAGGCTTTCTGGATATTTCCACTTAGGTGCCTGTCTTAGTTTATTTTGTGCTGCTGTAACAGAATACTTAAGACTGGGTAGTTTATAATGAACAGAAATTGAATTTTCATGGTTCTGGAGACTGGGAATCCAAGATCAAGGCACTGATAAGTTTGCTGTCTTGTAAAAGTCCAGTCTTTGCTACCAGGATGGTACCATGAACACTGCATCCTCTGGAAGGAAGAACACTGTTTCTCACATGGTAGAAGAGCAGAAGACAGGAAGCTCACTCCCACTAGCCCTTCTTGTAGCAGTATTAACTCATTCATAAGGGCAGAGCCCTCATAACCTAAACACCTCCCATTAGGCTCCACCTCTCAACACTGTTGCATTAAAATTAAGTTTCAACAGGAGTTTTGAATAGGATGAAAACATTCCAGACATAGCAGTGCCTAATTGACACCTTATATTTAACACGTCAAAAATAGAAGTGATAGAAGTCGTCACTTTCCTCACCCAAATTTCTACATCCACTGTTCCTCATCTTAAGAATTTGCAACTCCAGCTGGGTGTGGTGGCTCACACCTGTAATCTCAGCACTTTGGGAGGCCGAGGGAAGCAGATCACTTGAGGTCAAGAGTTTGAGACCAGCCCGGCCAACATAGCGAAACCCCATCTCTACTAAAAATACAAAATAAATAAATAAATAAATGAGCCAGATGTGGTGGCATGCACCTGTAATCACATCTACTTGGGAAGCTGAGGCATGACAATTGCTTGAACCCAAGAGGTGGAGGTTGCAGTGAGTCAAGATCGCACCACAGCACTCCAGCCTGGGCAATAGAGCGAGACACGAGACTCTGTCAAAAAAAAAAAAAAAAAAAATTGCAAATTTATCCTTATAGTTCTTTAGGTTTGGGGTAAAATGCTTAGCTTCTTTCTAGTTCTATTTCTTATCTACAAAACAGAGTAAATGATGGTACTTACTGCATAAGGCTCCTATAATGACTAATTGAATTATTGCATTCACTGCACTTAGCGTTGTGTCCCAACTCACAAAAATGTTCAATAGTTGTTACTTATTATTGCTATTTATATATTTATGCAAAATTCTGACTCTGAATTGCCTGCAGCTAACTGATAATGAGCTAACAATAATGTAAAATGGAGTTGTTGTTCTTGCTTAACAACCATTAAGTCTGGCTTAATAAAAAAGAGTTTAAGATCAGTGCAGGCATGTAGGATTGGGAGAGGTAAGAAATTCCTTATTGTTGTCTCTGATTTTGTTTTGGAGGTCAAAACATCTGGATAAAAAATGAGCATTAGTCTGTATAAAAACAAATATTTATACATTCAGAAATTCTGAGCCCATGAGGCCAAAATGTCTGGTCTTTGGCAATCTTTGGAAAATCTGTTCCCCAGGCAGCCCATGTACTGCTGGGGCCTCAGCATAGTTTTGTAGCCAAAGGCCCAGGATACAGGGTGAGTGGGTGGTGAAGACAGATCTCTGGCAAAGCTTTACTCCAGAGTCTGGAATTTAAATAAATACTGTTTTAAATTATCCAAAGAGTTCCTAGCAAACAGATGTTTAACATTACATAGCTGTAATATAACAATAAGCGGCTAAATTTTCCATGTAACCAATAGAAAAGTGAAAGAGAACCATCCGCTTCTCTTGGAGTATGGCTACAAAGGTTTTGCTGCTAGTATTTTGCACCTTTTTTTTTTTTTTTTTTTTTAAGACGGAGTCTTGCTCTGTCATCCAGGCTGGAATGTAGTGGTGCGATCTCGGCTCACTGCAAGCTCTGCCTCCCGGGTTCACGCTATTCTCCTGCCTCAGCCTCCCGAGCAGCTGGGACTACAGGCGCCCACCACCACGCCCAGCTAATTTTTTGTATATATAATTTTTTTTTTTAGTAGAGATGGGGTTTCACCGTGTTTAGCCAGGATGGTCTCCATCTCCTGACCTTGTGATCTGCCTGCCTCGGCCTCCCAAAGTGCTGGGATTACAGGCGTGAGCCACTGCGCCCGGCCGAAAGTAGGCTTCTTACTGCTATTCCTGGAGAATTTCTTTCTTTATATAAAAAGGCCATCCTTCTCACCAAGATGTGGTATTGGGTTTTGAAGCCTTTAGAGGATGGAGGAGAACTGGGAATCACCCTCTTGGGCAATCCAATCAGTTGCCTCATTCATAGTGGTCCATGGGGTGATGGATGTCCCAACAAGGTTCCCCTCATCTCCAGGCTGATATTTATAGCAACCCTGGGGAGAAGGCTTTACATTTTAAAAAGAGAAATCAATACGCCCAGAGCTGCTAAATTTAAACATTAGGTGGAAATCAAACATAGTATCTAAGAGAATAAAAACAAATAAATGAAGAGATGAACTTCCCAGGAGACACTGCAATCCATTTATCTGACTGCCTTAAGTCACTGTTTTTTATAGTCATGAATATTTTTTGCCTCAAAGACTCTTGCCATTGAAGTGCTGATGAGGGGAAAGTTTTGGTGGTTTGGATAGGCAATAAAGCCAGTCACAACATTCCCCTAAGCCAGAGCCTAATCCACAGCAAGGCCCTAATGCTCTTCAATTCCCTTTTTTTTTTTCTTTTTTTTTGAGATGGAGTCTCACTGTCCCTCAGGCTGGAGTACAGTGGCGTGATCTCTGCTCACTGCAAGCTCTGCCTTCCAGGTTCACGCCATTCTCCTCCCTCGGCCTCCCAAGTAGCTGGGACTACAGGCACCCACCACCACGCCCGGCTACTTTTTTGTATTTTTAGTAGAGACTGGGTTTCACCGTGTTAGCCAGGATGGTCTCGATCTCCTGACCTAGTGATCCACTCGCCTCGGCCTCCCAAAGTGCTGGAATTACAGGCGTGAGCCACCATGCCCAGCCAACTCTCTTCAATTCTATGAAGGCTGAGAGAGGTGAGGAAGCAGCCAAAGAAAAGTTGACACTCAGAGGTGGGGTCATGAGGTTTAAGGAAATAAGCCACCTCTATAACATAAAAATGCAGGGTGAAGCAGCAACTGCTGATGGAGAAGCTTTAGTAAGCTATCCAGAAGATCTAGCTAAGATCATTGATGAAGGTGGGCTATACTCAACAACAGACTAGAAGCTTTAAAGCTTCAAAATACACATTGACTCTCTTGTTAAGGGCTAATGGAGTTGATGACTGTAGGTTGGAGCCAATGCTCATTTACCATTCTGAAAACACCAGAGCCCTTAAGAATTATGCTGAAACTTCTCTGCCTGTGCTCTAAAAATGGAACAACAAAGCCAGAATGACAGCACATCTGTTTACAGCATGGTTTCCTGAATATTTTAAGCCCACTGTTGATACCTACTGCTCAGAAAAAAAAAGGATTCTTTCCAAAACATGACTGCTCATTGACAATGCAGCTGGTCACCCAAGAGCTCTGATGGAGATGTACGAGAAGACTTTCCCCTCATCAGCAGTAAGTCTGTTTCAGGTTCTTACCATCCACGTGTTCACTGGAGTAGCACTTTTAATTTCCATCAAGAACTGTTCCTTTGCACTACTTGGCTTGTTGTTTGGTGTAAGAGGCCTAGCTTCCAGTCTGTCTTGACTTGATGTGCCTTCCTCACTTAACGTAATCATTTCTAGCTTTTGATTTAAAGAGAGATGTGTTACTCTTCCTTTCACTTGAACACTTAGAGGCCATTGCAGGATTATTAGTTGGCCTAATTTCAGTATTGTGTCTCAGGGAATAAGGAAGCCCAAGGAAAGAGAGAGAGAGATGGGAGAATGGTCGGTTGGTGGAGCAGTTGAAACACACACATTTATCAATTAAGTTCATGATCTTATATGCGTATGGCTCATGGAACCCCAAAATTATTATAATAGTAACATCTTAGATAACTGATAGGCCGGGCACAGTGGCTCACGCCTGTAATTCCAGCATTTTGGGAGACTGAGGTGGGCGGATCACGAGGTCAGGAGATTGAGACCATCCTGGCTAACACGGTGAAACCCCGTCTCTACCGAAAATACAAAAAATTAGCCGGGTCTGGTGGTGGGTGCCTGTAGTCCCAGCTGTTTTCATGTCTGCTGACACAACGGCCATCCTGCAGCTCATGGATCAAGGAGTAATTTTGACTTTCAAGGCTTACTATTTAAGAAGTGTGTTTTCTAAGGCAATAGTTGCCATAGATATTGATTCCTCTGATGAATCTAGGCAAAGTGAATCGAAAACTTCATAGAAAGAATTCACCATTCTAGATGCCAATAAAAACATTCATAATTTATGGGAGGAGATCAAAACATCAATATAACAGGAGTTTGGAATGAGTAGATTCCAACCTTCTTGGTTAACTCTGAGGATTTGAAGACTTCAGTGGAGGAAGGAACTGCAGATGTGGTGGAAACAGCAAGAGAACTAGAATTAGCCTGAAGATGTGACTGAAACTTATTATCTCATGATCAACCTTGAACAGATGAGGACTTGTTTCTTATGAATGAGCAAATAAAGTGGTTTCTTGAGGTGGAATCTACTCCTGGTGAAGATGCTGTGAACATTGTTGAAATGACAGCAAAGGTTTTAGAATACTCCATAAACTTAGCTGATAAAACATTGGTAGGATTTAAGGGAATTGACTCCAATTTTGAAGGAAGTTCTACTTGGGTAAAATGCCATCAGACAGCATTGCATGCTACAGAGAAATTTCATGAAAGAGTCAATCAATGTGGTAAATGTTATTGTTGTCTTAATTTAAGAAATTGCCACAGTCACTGCAATGTTCAGCAACCACCACCCTGATCAGTCAGCAGCCATCAACACTGAGGCAAGACTCTTCACCAGCAAAAAGATTTATGACTTGCTGAAGGCCCAGATGATTGTTAGCATTTTTCATCAATAATTTTAAATTAAGGAATATACATTGTTCTTCTAGACATAATACTATTGCACACTTAATAGACTACAGTATAGTGTAAACATAACTTTTATATGCACTGGGAAACCAAAAAATGCGCATGACTTGTGTGATGGTGAATATTGAGTGTCAACTTGAATGGATTGAAAGATGCAAAGTATTGTTCCTGGGTGTGTCCGCGAGGGTGTTGCCAAAGGAGATTAACATTTGAGTCAGTGGGCTGTGAGAAGCAGACCCACCTTTAATCTGGGTGGGCACCCTCTAATCAGCTGCCAGTGTAGCTAGAATAATGCAGGCAGAAAAAGGTGGAAAGAGCAGACTTGCTGAGTCTTCCGGTCTTCATCTTTCTCCCGTGCTGGATGCTTCCTGCCCTTGAACATCAGACTCCAAGTTCTTCAGCTTTTGGACTGTTGGACTTACACCAGTGGTTTTCCAGGGACTCTCAGGCCTTTGGCCACAGATTGAAAAATGCTCTCTCAGCTTCCCTACTTTTAAGGTTTTTGGGACTTGGACTGGCTTCCTTGCTCCTCAGCTTGCAGACAGCCTGTTATGGGACTTCACCTTGTGATCGGGTGAGTCAATACTCCTTAATAAACTCCCCTTTATATATACATCTATCCTATTAGTTCTGTCCTTCTAGACAACCCTAATAGAACTTGCTTTATTGAAATATTTGCTCTACTACAGTGGTCTGCAGTTGAACCTGCAATATCTCCAAGATGATTCTGTAATTTTTAGTCATTCCTTTACTAGAAACCAAATTTAGTGGTCTGTAATTTGATTTTGCACCCAAAGATGTGCATCTTGACCCTCCTTGTGCTTTTGAATTACCTGGTGAGTTTTGAAAAAATACAGGTGCCTGGGCCTCAACGCATACCCTGACGTGGAGCCAAAAGTGTAAATGGTGGTGGAGATTTTTTGTATGTCTGTTTTAAGCTCCCTAGGTGATTTGAATGCACAGTCAGATTGGAGAAACTCCAGTGGATTTCTCAGCATGACTGAATCACACTCTTCAGGACTAACTCAAATTTTACTCCCACTGAGAGACTTCCTTATTTGATAAACCCCTGGCCCATACCCCACCCCCAATGCGTCTTGTATTTTTCTGTTTGACTTTCTTCCAGGTTTACTATCTATCTTTCTCTCTTACTCTTTTTCTCTTGTAGGACTTTATTTCATTATTTTCTCTTTGGTCTTTAATTCTGAGGGCCCCATTTATTGTATGGGGTGAGGGTTTGGGGAGCATGTGTGATGGAGTGGTGGGTGATTGGTTGCTGGTTATTACAACTCTAGCTAGAGAAACCATTGAGAGTTCTGGTGGCTTCGATGGCTTCCCTTATTGACCACAACCATAGTCAAGGATGCCGTCTCCATGACTATGGTGGCTCCATGATTCACCTAGGACAGGCTCTCCAGCCTCTTGGGTCACTGCACATATATTTGGGGGATGCTATAAGAATTTCCCAGGCTTTATTGGCTCACCACTCACCTTCTCCTCCCTTTCCCTCTCTGGTGGTAGCTGCCTGGTTAGAAACCACACTGGGATATGCTCACCAGAATCCTCTCCAGCTACCACTTTCTAAAGTGTAAGCCAGGAAGTTGTGCCCCTTCTTATTTACTGGGGAGTTTGAGGTGGGTTTTCACTCTGAAATTATTTCTATCCTCTTTGGTTCATTTCGTTAGCGTGGGAGAGGAAGAATCACTAAGCCTGCTTGACTCCACTATCTTTATCATGACTCAGCAAAGTCAGTTTAATAACACAGCATAAAGCTAATGTCATGGTGTTCAGTAAAAATCCCAGGCCCCAATACGTGGAGTTTATATGATATTGACCATATTTAATCTAAAAAGATGAGAAGAAACACAACAAAAATATAACAGGAATGGACTTTTACGAAGAGATTATAAAAGGAGTTGATTTAAAACTTCACTAATTGTCAAGTTTTTCAAAACATTCCTATTTTGCTTTTATAGGGATAAAAACACTGTGTGGGGATTAAAGAAAACTTTACAAAATGAAAAGCACAAAGCAGTCCTCTCTAGAGACCATACCCTTTCTCATATAGTTCTGTCATTGGTCAAATAGTTAACTTCTCTTTTTCATAATTGTCTAGATTCTGTGGTCTATTTTCTAATCGAAGCTCATCTTCATCTAAAGACTTGTGCCAAATTTGGTGAATAAATGAGTGATTAGGCTGGGAAATGCCATGTAACCCCACAGAGGGTTAAAAAGTATGGCTTTGCAGTTGACTTTGGGGTCCCCTCCCAGGGACAAGCCCAGAGATGCTTTGCACACTCTCTTAGTCCATTTCATGCTGCTATACAGAATACCACACTGGGTAATTTATAAAGAACAGAAAATTTTTTCCTCACAGCTCTGGAGGTTGGGAAGTCCAAGATCAAGGCATCAGCATCTGATGGGGGCCTTCAGCATGGCAGAAGGCAGCATATGGGAGAAGTGGAGGTGAGAGAGAAAGAGAGACAGAGACAGAGAGAGAGAGAGAGAGACAGAGAGAGAGAGGGAGAGAGAGGAGCTGAATTCATCCCCACTCCCATGATAACAAACCCATTCCCAAAATAACAACATTAATCCTAATCACCTCTTAAAGATCCCATCTCCCATTATTGTTGCATTGGGGATTAAGTCTCCAGCACATAAACTTTGGGGACTACATTCAAACCATAGCAGACACTGACAACAGCTAAAATGCCTCAAGTGCATACTCTGGGCCAGGCGCTGTCCCAAGTGCTTTAGACACCCAAGTGTACTTAACATATAGGGCAACCCTATACATATGGAAATACTTCAATTCCAACTTGCAGATGAGAAAACTGAGGTTAAGTAACTTGCTTAAGATTAGAGGACAAGTGACAGAGTATGCGATCTACCATGATGGGTACTTCTTTCTACCACTTATTACTATCAAGGAGCCTAAAATGTAGCTGCAGAAATAAAATAATTGAAACAACTATAAAGCAAAGCAGAATCTGACAAAATGGTTCAAGAGTAGAATAAATCCAGGGCTGAGAAAAGGCTTCTGTCCAGGGGAAGGGGTTTGGCAAGGGAGGACATAAAATGGTCGTGGAGAATGTGCTGTCTTAAGTCAGAACATGCACTGTCTTAAACATGCTGTTTTGACTCTGAACTTCTGACTCACACTTTCAACAGCTGTTCTCTACTAATACTTGCGGCAAGATGGCAGCATCATTAGGAAGATCCAAGGTAATGTCCCCAGAAGACAACTTAGAGAGAGCAACAGAAAATTCACATGGGTGTGAACAGACCTGATAGTAATTTTCCAGGCAGATTGGTTAGCCACAGAGTGATGTGTAAGAGTGCTGGGGAGGATTGGAGTGGCGGTGTGTTATCCGTATTGGGTACTGACTGATTCTCAAGCACATGAACCACTGACCATGGCTAGCACCCAGCAAGGTCAATCCTTACTGCTGAGAGTGCTTCAGAATTAATCCAGTGCCATCCTAAAGACTCTCCTCTGCCATTCTGCTGTGACTGGGGAAAGTGATCAGGCAGGGCAGGATTGAGGTCGTGCTATCATTTGTCCCCTTAGGACTCATCATCTCATAAGCATGCACCTGCACACACACCCCTGTCCCTGAGCATTAGCAGCCTGTTGGGAACTAGCGCTTAGCATGTTTTGGAAACAAGGATCAGACTTCTCTGCTTCCCCTGAGGACCACTGTGTAAACATGTAATGTGGAATAGTTCTTATGTTTCTCACATTCCTCCTTTCCTCTCTCTGTTTCTAATCGCTTCTCACTTTCTGTTACCTTGCTGGCATTCCTTCTTTTCATTCCCCTTTCTTCATTCATCCATCTCCCCTTCAAACTGTGGTTCTTAGTCTTTTGAGAGGTCACAGATGCCTTTGAGACTCCGGTGAAAGCTGTGGATCTCCTCCCCCTTAAAATAGACAGATCATACACCCATTCCTGAATGTGTATGCATGAAGCTTTTCCATAGACCCATTATGAGTCTCTCTATGCCAGCAGAAATCCCTGGTTGATATGGTTTGGCTGTGTCTCCACCCAAATCTCATCTTGAATTGTAGCCCCCTTAATTCCCACATGTCGTGGGAGTGACCCAGTGGGAGGTAATTGAGTCATGTGGGTGGGTCACTCCCCTGCTGTTCTTGGGATAGTGAATAAGTCTCATGAGATCTGATGGTTTTACAAAGGGGAGTTCCCCTACACAAGCTTTCTCTTGCCTGCTGCCATGTAAGATGTGTCCTTGCTCTTCCTTCACCTTCCGCCATGATTGTGAAGCCTCCCCAGCCATGTGGAACTGTGAGTCCATTAAATTTCCCTCTCTCTCTCTTTTTTTTTTTTTTTAATAAATTATCCAGTCTTGGGTATGTCTTTATTTAGCAGCATGAGAATGGACTAACACTGGTCTATAGGTGGAATTCTTCCTTCATCCCTTTCATATGCACTGCAATCAAGAGCATGGGCTTCACTCAGGTCCTCTCCATTGACCAGCGAGTTAGCACGCTAGGTCCCACTTTTCCTTTCCTCTCAGGCCCTTCTCATGGCCAAGTGATTGAAGGCATGGACCTTGAGGACAGGTTATCTGGGTGAAAATTTAGGTTCTGTCCTTTTGTTATGTGCCCTTGGATGGGCAAGTCTCTTCATCAAAAAATTGAGACTAACTGTATATTCCTTATAGGAATTTATTATGATGACTTGCATTAATAAATATCAAAGCCCTTAGAACAATGCCTGGCAAGGATTAAATGATATCAGTCCTTGTCATTTTTATTATTTGGGTGCTCAGTATTGAAGGAACGGGAAGGGGCTTTGCTTTGAGGACCAGTTATACCTTCCTCCTCTTTCTTCTTATTTCTGGAGGTAGTAGAACCAATAAGTACAGTCCCACATAATATAAACATCCAGGAAACATTTAAGTCCTTGGCGGATGATTAAGATAACACTTGTTACCATCAAGGAGCTTAAAATTAAGCTGCAGAAATAAAGTAAAACAATCAAAACAACTATAGTGCAAGGCAGAATCTGACAAATGGTTCAAGAGAAGAATAAATCCGGGGCTGAGAAAGGGATTCTGTCTAGAGGATGGAGAGGGATTGGTAAGGGAGGACATAAAACTGCACCATGGAGAATGTGCTGTCCTAAGTCAGTAACAGAATAATATGGAGAGCAGGGGCTTTTGCACAGAAGGAGTGGTATTCAGAGGTACTCAGGCAGCCAGTGCTGGAGGTGTCTGGGAAACAAGGAAGCCTGAGGAAGGCTCTGTCCTGGGGGATGTTAGGAGAAATGGCTGGAAAGGCAGGGTGAGCCAAATAGGGGAGAAATCTTTAAAAGATGCATGTTTTGGAGGTAACTTCATTGCAAGAGCAGAAACTCACTCAAGTCAGCTTACCTAAATGGAACTTTATTTCAGGATGTCATGGTTTCTCACACAGCTCATAGGAATGAAGTAAAGCCAGGTCACTCCAAGGATTTAAACTGGAAATCAGAAAGAAGTGCCCATTGGGGTGTGTCTCACACTCTATCTCCACCCATCGCCTTATCTCTCTGCCTTTCTGTGTCTCTGTCCTCAGTCCCCCTCCTGGGTGTCTCTTTCATTCTCGCTCCAGCACTCAGGGGCCCAAAATGGCAGCCCTAAACCCATGTCCATATGATCCTTGGGGTTCATAAACGTACAGATCAACCCCATCTCAGCAGGACTGCTATGTATGGTTAGGCAGGTTGGACCCTGCACAAGGCTACTGGCCAAGGGGGTGAATGCTGGCTGAAATCCAGTGTAATTCCCTCACTAATATTTCACTGGCTAAAGCATACCACACAAATTTCAAAGGGACGTGTGTTCCTACCATGTTCCAGAAGGCGGAAAAGCCAGAGTTTTGGTAATAGTTCTAAAGTTTACTACACAGAAAAAAAGAGGCCTTTAAACTGCACAAACTGGTATTTTCTGATAATTTCTAGCATCTACCATTCTATTTAACTTCTGCATAATGTTCCATCTCATTCCTTTTAACTACTGTACTGCACAGCTCATTGTCATTAAGATATGCTGCATAATATTCCATTGTACGACTGCATTATGGCTGATTTCTGCCATGCTAAGGGACTTTTAGGTTTTTCTAAGTCATTCTTTCTAGTACAAATAATGAGGTAATACATTTCTCTCTCTCTCTCTCTCTCTCTCTCTCTGTGTGTGTGTGTGTATATATATATATATATCTGTATGTGTGTGTGTTAGGGGAATACATATACATGCATATATACACAGTCAGGTGCCTCAAAAAGACATTGTGGTCAAAGATAGCCCACATATACAACTGGGTCCCATAAGACTATCATGAAGTTGAAAAATTCCTGTTGCCTACAGTTGTCATAGCTGTGGTAACGTCATAGTGCAATGTGTTACCTTTTCTATGTTTAGGTAGGTTTAGATACATAAATACTTACCATTGTGTTACAATTGTCTACAGTATTCAGTACCATCACATGCTGTACAGGTTTGTAGCCTCAGAGCAATAGGCTGTACCGTGTAACCTAGGTATGTAAATTACCTGGTAGGCTAGATCATCTAGATTTGTGTAAGTACATTCCGTGATGGTCAAACAATGACAAAATTGCCTAATGACACATTTCTCAAAATGAATACACATTATTAAGTGATGCATGACTGATTTTTTTTCCTTTTGTATTTGAAAGTACATCTTTGGGATATGTAGAGAATTTAAAGATCAGCTCCTATTGTTACAAGATAAAAGCTAGACAGGCATCACATTAATGACTTTTCGTGAACCCATTAGAGAGCTGAGATTAGAGAACAGGTCACAGGACACACCGCCATCTTGAAGAGAAACAGGTGCTTGCAGGGAAACTCCTGACCTGCTTATTTGCTTACCTGGGGGAGAAGCAAAGAAGAAGCCACTGGGTATCATATACACTCATAGAAACACGAAATGAGAAATTCTGCTTCCTATTAGGCTAGTATGACAGTGTGAGGCTCCTGGAGGCTGTAGTCATGGGGGCAGGAGATTCCCTCCTCCCTTTTCAGGTTTTCCTCCAGGAACTCCACCAGGATCTCATAGGAAGTGTTACGGGTGGAGGGTCTTGACTACGAATTGTCCCAGTTCTTGGCATTTTGAATAAAGAACTGGACAAAATGCACAAACAAAGCAATGAAAGAAGGAAGCAACAAAAGCACAGATTTACTGAAATGAAAGTACACTCCACAGAGTGGGAGTGGGTTCAAGCAAGCAATTCAAGAGTCCTGGTTACAGAATTATCTGGAATTTAAATACCCTCTAGAGGTTTCCCATTGGTTACTTGGTTTACACCCTATGTAAATGAAGGAGTGGTCTTTGATCAGTCTGATTGATTGCAGAAGGCAACCAATCAAAGGCTGAAGTGAAGTTACAAAGTCACACTTCTATGCAAATGAGACTCTGTCTCAAAAAAAAAAAAAAAAGAAAAGAAACTAGGCAAGAAAGAAGGAAGACAGTGGAGTAATTCCTTTTAAAGTGGTGAAAGAAAATAGTGTGAAGAAGGGTCTCTGTGGAGTTCCGTCAGTGGCTGCCACTCCCCTTCCCCAGCCAGTGCCTCTGGATTATCTCCATCTGTCTGAGGCAGGAGAATAGGGTCTAGAGTCAGGGAACCTAAGGCTGATTCACACTCACTTCCTAGAACTAAATCAAAAGGAAAACTTCAACTTTCTATGCCCAAGTAACAAAGAAAGAGGTTTTTTGTTATTAAGGAAAGAAACTTGGATATACACGAAGAAATGAAGAGCATTGGAATTGAGATGAATAAAAGTAAAATATAGCTATGAAAAATTTTAGTTGCTATAAAAAAAATCACTGACTGTAGAAAGAAATAACAGTAGTGATGTATCGGTGCTTATATCATATGTAAATGAGAAATATATGACCACAGTAAAACAAGACATGGGAAGAAGGAACTGGGATTCGCGTATTTTAAGTTCCTTTCACTATGCATGAAGTGATATGATATTTTGATGAAATGTTATTATAATCAGAGATGGACGTAGATTACTTAAAAATGTATATTGTAAACCATAAGGAAACCACTAGAAAAGTTAAAAAGTACAAACAGTAAATTAATAGAGAAGATAAAACAGAATCATAAAAATGCTCATTAAAACCAGAGAAGGCAAACAAAAACAAAAACAAAAAAAACCCAGTAAACAGGAAACGAAGAACAAATACAACTAAAAGAAAAGAGCTTGGAAATGTAAGTTTTAGTCCAAATATATGAGTCATTGCTTTTTTTTAATTTAATTTTATTTTTTGAGACAGAGTCTGGCTCTGTCACTCAGGCTGGAGTGTAGTGGTGTGATCTCTGCTCAGCGGAAACTCCACTTCCCAGGTTCAAGCAATCCTTCTATCTCAGTCTCCCAAGTAACTGGGATTACAGGTGTGTGCCACCACACCTGGCTAATTTTTGTATTTTTAGTAGAGATGCGGTTTCACCATGTTGACCAGGCTGGTCTTGAACTCCTGGCCTCAAGTGGTGATTCACCTGCCTCAGCTTCTCAAAGTGCTGGGAGCCACTGTGCTAGACCATTATTTTAAATGTGAATGATCTAAACACACCAGTTGAAAGACAGACATTATCAGATTGGATTTAAAAAAAAAATCAAGCCTCAACTATATTTTATTTTGGATACAATGTACTCACTTTAAATATACTGCAAAGACATGGATAGTTTTTTCTTTCTTTTTTTTTTTTTTTGATGGAGACTTGCTCTGTCACCCAGGCTGGAGTGCAGTGGTGCGATCTTGGCTCACTGCAGCCTCTGCCTCCTGTGTTTAGGCAATTCTCCCACCTCAGCTTCCCAAGTAGCTGGGATTACAGGATTGCGCCACCACGCCCAGCTAATTTTTGTATTTCTAGTAGAGATGGGGTTTCACCATGTTGGCCAGGCTTGTCTCGATCTCCTGACCTCAAGTGACCACCCAACTCAGCATCTGCAAGTGCTGGGATTATAGACATGAGCCACCACGCCCAGCCCATGGATATGTTTTTTTAAAAAAAGGATGAAGAAAAATATACCGTGAAAACATTAACCGAAAAAAGCAGGAGTCATCATATTAATGTTGGACAAATCACTAACAATCAATTTTAGACAAAATGTAATCAACTGACTTAACCTAACTGACATTTATAGAACACTTTATTCAACAATAGTAGAATACACATTTATCTCAAGTACACAAGCAGCATTCATCACAATAGATCATATTCTGGGCTACAAAACAAACCTCAAAAAATGTAAAGGAATAGAAATAATACAGTGGACATTCTTGCATCATATCCAAATTGCACTAGAAATCAATAAGACATAGTAAGAAAAGCCCAACGATTTGGAAATTAAACACTATACTTTTAAATAGCCCATGGGTCTAAAAAGAGATGTCTTAAGGGGAACTTCAGTCTTCTGAAATAAAATAAATCAGAATTTGTGGGATCCAGAAAAAGTAGTCTTTAGAGGGAGAAGTATAGCATTGAATACTTATATTCGACAAAGATGAAAAATCACAAATTTGCCTAAATTTCCACCTTAGGAAACTCGTGAGAGAAAGAAAACCTATTTCTGAGGCCAAGGGGAAAGAATTGCTTGAGGTCAGGAGTTCCAGACAGCGTGGGCAACATAGCGAGACTCCCCAAAAATTTAAAAACAAAATTAGCTGGGTGAGGTGGCATGTGCCCATAGTCCCAGCTACTAGGGAGGCTGAGGCAGGAGGATCGCTTGATCCTGGGAGTCTGAGGCTGCAGTGAGCTATGATTGGGCCACTGCATTCCAGCCTGGGGGGCACAGCAAGATCCTGTCTTAAAGAAAGAAAAGAAAGGAAGAAGAAAAGAAATAAAAAGAAGAAAGAAAAAGAAAGAAAGAAAGAAAGAAAGAAAGAAAGAAAGAAAGAAAGAAAGAAAGAAAGAAAGAAAGAAAGAAAGAAAGAAAGAAATGAAAGAGGAAAGGAAAGAAAGAGGAAAGGAAAGGAAGAAAGAAAGAGAAAGAAGAAAGGAAGAAAGAAGAAAGAAAAAGAAAGAGGAAAGAAGAAAAGAAAGAAAGAAAGAAAGAAAGAAAGAAAGAAAGAAAGAAAGAAAGAAAGAAAGAAAGGAAGAAAGAAAAGCAAATCTAAAGCAAGCAGCAGGAAGAAGATAAAAATTAGAGCAGAGCTCAACCAAATCAAAAACAGGAAAACAATAGAGAGAATCAAAGAAACCAACAGCTGATTCTTTAGAAGAATATCTCTAGAATAAATTCCCAGAAGTGTGTGATGGCTCAAAGAGCTTGTGAATTTTAAATTTGGAAAGATAGCACTGCATAGATCAATTTCCCACCCCAGTGTGTGAAAATCTCAGTTTCTGCATATTCTTGTCTGCACTGTACATGATCAATATTTTTATTCTTTGACAATCTAATACAAATAATAGAAACGGTGCCTTTTCTTGTAAAGTTTTGCCTTCCTTTTCATGTGTTTCTAAGTTAAGTCTATCTTTTTCTGGGAAGTATTTCAAGTCCTTTGCCCATTCATTTTTCTATTGATTAGTTGCTATTTTTTCTTATTGATTCAAAAGTAGTATTTAAATATTTAGTTTAAGGGAACTAACCATTTTAACATACAACAGATTTCCTCTACTTTGATTTATTTATTTATTTATTTAGAGACAGGGTCTCACTCTTTCATCCAGGCTGGAGTGAGGTGGTGTGTTCACGCTCACTGCAGCCTTGACTTCAAGGGTTCAGGGGATTCTCCCACCTCAGCCTCATGAGTACCTAGGACCACAGGTATGTGCCACCGTGCCTGGTTAATTTTTAAAATTCATCATGTAGAGATGGCGTTTCACCACGTTGCCCAGGCTGGTCTCAAACTCCTAGGTTCCAGTGATCCTCCCGCCTCCACCTCCCAAAATGCTAGGATTACAGGCATAAGCCACTTAGTCCCATGTATTTTGACTTTGTTCACTGTATTTGCTGCCACCAAGTGTATTGGATGAACCTATCTTTCTCAAACCTCAAAAGCCACAGAAAAGTCTCAACTACGCCAATATTCTTCTAATTCTTTTATTGCTTCATTTTTTACTTTTAAATTTTTGATCTATCCTTTTGATATATAAGGAGTGATGTGTCATTGAATTTCAAGGTTATTTCTGAACATCTGAAAAGCAGTTTGCTGCCTTTTTTCTGAAGCCTGAATTTTTTTTTACACATAATTCATGTTCCTTAAGAAAAATCTGAAAATAGATAAAAAGAATTAAAAACACCCACAATTGCATCGTTTAGATATACCTTCTGTTATTTTATTATATAACATTTCTCAATGAAAAAAATATGTAAATATAACGCTTTTTAAAACAAGAAATGGAATTGCAGTACACATCATGTTTTACCATCTGTATTTTTTGATTCACAACATATTGTGATGATCTTTCCAAGGGCATCTTTTTGGTCATGCTTTGGGTTGAAATCATGATTACGAGGGTTGAGGAAGGTGAAGGAGCAGAGGTGTTTGGACGAATCTTTCTTTCTCCAAGTTTGCTGGTAACAGGAAGGAGAACTGAAGGGCGGCAGCTTGAGGACCATCTGGGTTGAGGAGTCATATTTTCCTTGGGATGGAACAGTCCTGCTCTAGACACCAAGGAACAACTGGGAAAGTGAAGGGGAAAATGGGAGGGGGCTGGAGGCAAAGGGGAGGGATTCTCTTGCCAGGAGAGGAGAGAAAAGGAAGACAGGAGG
>NW_012104476.1:1720471-1722813 GCF_000951045.1 Mandrillus leucophaeus
AAAAAATATGTAAATATAACGCTTTTTAAAACAAGAAATGGAATTGCAGTACACATCATGTTTTACCATCTGTATTTTTTGATTCACAACATATTGTGATGATCTTTCCAAGGGCATCTTTTTGGTCATGCTTTGGGTTGAAATCATGATTACGAGGGTTGAGGAAGGTGAAGGAGCAGAGGTGTTTGGACGAATCTTTCTTTCTCCAAGTTTGCTGGTAACAGGAAGGAGAACTGAAGGGCGGCAGCTTGAGGACCATCTGGGTTGAGGAGTCATATTTTCCTTGGGATGGAACAGTCCTGCTCTAGACACCAAGGAACAACTGGGAAAGTGAAGGGGAAAATGGGAGGGGGCTGGAGGCAAAGGGGAGGGATTCTCTTGCCAGGAGAGGAGAGAAAAGGAAGACAGGAGGGTGAGGGGATGGATATTAACAAGCAGAAGGGATGGAATTTAGAGTTCACGCAGCGTGGTTCCAATCTCCCTGAAGCAGATGAGGTCATCGGCTGAGAGTGAGGAGGACTGGAGTGAGTTTGGCGCCTCCAGGAAGCAGGAATGTTGGAGCAGAGGCTCTGGGAACTTCATCAGGGAGAAGAGCAGCGGCAAAAGCCAACTAGGGGAATAGTCGGAGCAGTCACTTGGCTCCACCAGCCCCACTCTGGATCCAGGAGCGGAAAAGAGAGGAAGGAGGCTTGAGGCATGGCCAGGGTGGAGGTAGGGGGAGGGGGGACGGGTACAGCAGGCCCCCTGAACTGCAGCAAGCACCCTTGGGTGTCCAGAATGGAGGCCAAATGCAGGGAAGGTTGCCTCTCATCAATACCTTGCTCTCGGATGGGCTCGGTGGCTCACGCCCATAATCCCAGCACTTTGCGAGGCTGAGGCGGGCGGATCATTTGAGGTCAAGAGTTTGAGACCAACCTGACGAACATGTCGAAATCTCTTCCCTACTAAAAATGCAAAAATTAGCTGGGCATGGTGGTGCAGGCCTGTAATCCCAGCTACTTGGGAGGCTGAGGCAGGAGAATCACTTGAACCCAGGAGGTGGAGGTTGCAGTGAGCCGAGATCATGCCACTGCACTCCAGCCCGGGTAACAGAGCAAGACCCCGTCTCAAGAAAACAAAAACCAAAAAACACCACACTGCGCCGTCTGCTCAGGTGGTCTTATTTCTGTCTTCCTACTCTAGGACTCCTATCTGTAGCCTCCCATTCATTTGCCACCCCGCTGGCCACCAGGCTCATCATCCCCTTCTCCTCGAGCTGGGGCCTCCTGATCTTCAGAAACAGACTCCCTCTCATCTCCAGATTCCAGGGAGCAGGAGAAATTCAAGCACTGGCCAGCACTGCATCCTTGAATTCCTCAGCAAGGCACCACAGTTCTCCGTGTATCACTGCGCAAAAATGTCCAGGCAGCCTCCCATCTCCCCAGGGTCCTAACAGCATGACTGTTCAAATCCACAGTGTCTTGAACATCTTGTGCAGAGATGGATCAAACCATGCTGCTGTCTGAAGGAAGTTTGGAGCAGGTGTCTTAGTCCCTTCGGGCTGCTGCAGCAAAGTGCTATAGGCTGGGTGGCTCAAAAACAACAGCAATTTATTTTTCATAGCTCTGGAGGCTGGAAGTCCAAGATCAGGATGTCAGCATGGGCAGGTCCTGGTGAGGCCCCTCTTCTGGGTTGTAGACTTCCATCTTCTCTCTGTGTCCTCACGTGGTGGAAGACAGTTGGTTAGCTCTCTGGCCTCTTCTCATAAGTGCACTAATCTGGCCGGGCACAGTGGCTCATGCCTGTAATCCCAGCACTTTGGGAGGCCAAGGTGGGAGGATCACCTGAGGTCAGGAGTTTGAGACCAGCTTGGCCAACATGGTGAAAACCTGTCCCTACTCAGAATGCAAAAATTAGCGGGGTGGGGTGGCTCATGCCTGTAGTCCCAGCTACTAAGGAGGCTGAGACAGGAGAATCGCTTAAACCTGGAAGGCGGAGGTTGCTGTGAGCCAAGACTGTGCAACTACATTCCAGCCTGGGCAATACGGTGAGACTCTGTCTCAAAAAACCAAAAAATTATAACTGCATTAATCCTATTCATGGGGGTTCCACTTTGTGAAAGGCAAATAAATCTTATGGTCCTTAAATCACTAAGCTAAAGGGAAAAGTCAAGTTGAGAACTGCTTCAGGCCAACCTGCCTCCCATTCTATTCAAAGTTACCCCTCTGTTCACTGAGATAAATGCATAGCTGATTGCCTCCTTTGGAGAGGTGAATCAGAAATGCAAAAGAATGCAATCATTTATCTCTTACCTATTTATGACCTGGAAGCCCCCTCCCCACTTTGAGTTGTCCCGCCTTTCC
>NW_012104476.1:1724409-1726366 GCF_000951045.1 Mandrillus leucophaeus
AGATGGGGTTTCACCATGTTGGCCAAGATGGTCTCCATCTCCTGACCTCATGATCTGCCCATCTCAACCTCCCAAAGTGCTGGGATTACAGGCGTGAACTACTGGGCCAGGCCCATAGCAGGCTCTTATATGCACTGCCGTGGGCTGGGCCTCGATTCTGTGGCTGCTGTGGTGTGACCAAGTGTGGGTTCCACCTGGGTCTGGGACACGGGCCCTCCTCCTGGGGCTGCCCAGCCATGCAGGCTCTGAGCCCTCATCGTGAGGCATTTTGCTCTCTGTCCTCTGAGCCGGTCTCTGCCTGCAGAAACCATCTCCCCTCTGTTCCCAGTGCTGTAATTCCTGCTAAGACCTAGGCCAGGCTTGATGCTGGGTTCTCGTTCTCACCGGGGATGCCTTGGCCCTGTGAGTTTCAAGCCAAGTCACTCCTCCACTCTCGCTGGGTCTCTTTCTTCATCCATGACCCCAGGAGGGGGCCTGGAGGGAGGCACAGTGGATGTACCTGCAACCATGGCCTGTCCTCTCCTGCCTTGTCTTTCTTTCCTTTTGTGGTGCTGTTTTATCTGGAACTTTGCTGAAGCGGCAGTTTATTCTAATTCTCTCCAGCAGGACACATTGTATACTGTGGTTCATCATATGCTAATAACATAATTATGTGGTTAGAAGATCAGGTCAGCAGAACATCGGCCAGGATGGGAAATAAATCAAGGCCAGGCGTTTTCAGGGGAAAGTTCCAAGTGTTTCTTTAGCAAGGCCTCTCCGGGCTCCCGGCCCAGGGTACAAGGCTGCAAAGCCCTACCACGCAGGGGGAAGATGAGAAGGCAGCTGCCAGGCTGTCAAATTGAGGTCCCCAACCAGCAACCCCAGGGGCCAGTCACCAATCCGCTTGGAAAAACAGGATTAGTCTCTAAATAATGCTTGACAGATTTTTGGAACTTTCTTCTGTCCAAAGGGGACCCTGGGGTTTGTAGTCTGGTGTGTAATCTCATAACTACATTGAAGGCAAACAGAAAAGTACTAGGAGACATGATAACTTGCTAGTTAGGCACAAGCGCAAGCTCCTTAGTGCTTGGTGAGGCTAGAACCTGGTCTTCTGACCCCGGAGAGAAGTTGCTTTTATTGCACTCTATGCCTCCTCAAATACTTGCCTGTTACTGCAACTTCTTCAGAAATGAGGGAGCAGGGAGTCAGGACGACTGTTCACACTGGGACGATTGGAGGTCAACTGCAGGAATTCTTTTCTTTTTTTGGAGACAAAGTCTCCATCTGTCACCCAGGCTGCAGTGCAGTGGCACGATCTCAACTCACTGCAACCTCTGCCTCCTGGGTTCAAGTGATTATCATGCCTCAGCCTCCTGAGTAGCTGGGACTACAGGCACACACCGCCATGCCTGGCTTTTTTTTTTTTTGTCTTTTGAGTAAAGACAGGGTTTTACCATGTTGCCCAGGCTGATCTTGAACTCCTGACCTCAGACAATCTGCCGCCTTGGCCTCCCAAAGTGCTGGGATTACAGGCATGAGCCACTGCACCTAGCCAGGGACTCCTTTCTATAGTGCTTTTTTTTTTTTTTTCTTAAGAGACAGGGTCTTGCTGTGTTGCCCAGGCTGGAGTGCAGTGGTGTGATCATAGCTCCCTGCAGCTTTGACCTCTTGTGCTCAAGCGATCCTCCTGTCCCAGCCTCCTGAGTAGCTGGGACTACAGGTATACACCACTATGCCTGGTTGATTTTTTTAAAAAACACTTTTGTAGGCCAGGCCTGGTGGCTCACGGCTGTAATCCCAGCACTTTGGAAGGCCAAGGCTGGCAGATCACTTTGAGACCAGCCTGGCCAACATGGTGAAACCCCATCTCTACTAAAAATGCAAAAATTAGGTAGGTGTGGTGGCAGATGCCTGTAGTTCCAGCTACTCAGCTGGCTGAGGCAGGAGAATTGCTTGAGCCCGGGGAGTGGAGGTTGCA
>NW_012104476.1:1726416-1728768 GCF_000951045.1 Mandrillus leucophaeus
AAAATTAGGTAGGTGTGGTGGCAGATGCCTGTAGTTCCAGCTACTCAGCTGGCTGAGGCAGGAGAATTGCTTGAGCCCGGGGAGTGGAGGTTGCAGTGAGCTGAGATCGCAGCATTGCACTCCAGCCTGGGCAACAGAGCAAGATTCTGTCTCAAAAAAAAAAAAAAAAGGAGGAGAAAGGAGAAGAGGAATGTCAAGAGGTTAGGCAGCAGATGGTGTGAAACAGACCAGGACTTCGGGCAGCTGAGAACTATTTGTCACACCCTATGGACATGGCTCCCCTAGCTCTCTTTCTGGTAGCAGAACAGGCCTTTCAAGGTGGAGACTGTGCGTGAAGGGTTTGTCTATGGAAACCCAAAGGTTTAGTTCATGAAGTTGGCCAGGGGCCCCCTTCTCATCTCTTTCTGGAAACTCTTCCCACTCCCAGGAGCCCCTTCTCTTCCAAGAACCTCCCAGAACCTGGATTTCATTAAATACCAAGGAGGTAAAACACTTTTTAATCATCTGTAAGATTTGAACTCTTAAAGGCCCACATCTGTGGTTGTCAAAATGTGGCCTCAGTACCATTGATGGATGCCTGGGAGTGGGTCAGAAATGCAAAAGCAGACCAGGCGCCGCGGCTCGCACCCATGATCCCAGCACTTTGGGAGGCCATGGCAGGAAGACCGCTCGAACCCGGAAGTTCGAGGCTGCAGGGAGCCGTGATTTACACCACTGCCCTCCAGCCTAGATGACAGAGAGAGACTCTGTCAAAAAAAAAAAAAGGCCAGGCACAGTGGCTTATAAGGCCTGTATTCCCAGCACTTTTGGAGGCCAAGGTGGGACGATGGCCTGAGCCTAGGAATTTGAGACCAGCCTGAGCAATATGGTGAAACTCCATTTCTACAAAAAAAACAAAAAACAAAAAACAAAAATTACCCCAACATGGTGGCGTGTGCCTGTAGTCCCCAGCAACCTGGGGGGCTGAGGCAGGAGGATCACTTGAGCCCAGGAGGTCGAGGTTGCAGTGAGCTGTGATTGTGCCACTGTGCTCCAGCCTGGGTGACAAAGTGAGACCCTGTCAAGAAAGAAAGAAAGAGAGAGAGAGAGAGAGGAAGGAAGGAAGGAAGGAAGAAGAAATGCAAAAATAGCTAAATTCCAATTCAGCAGCAAGGATAGAAAAGCATCTCTCCTCCCCCAGCAGGTACCTTGGGCTGCCAATGTCCAGGTAAGATGCCCTTGTCCTATAAAGCTGGGGCAAAATTAATATTCACGCAGCACCTCACAAGGGCCAGGCATGGAGGGAAACACCTCTCTTTCACGGATGAAGAAACTCAAGTTCAGAGAAGTTCAGTAACTTGCCCAAGTCTGCACAGCTAGAAGGCTGCAGAGTCAGCATTTGTTTTTGTTTTTTTGAGACAGAGTCTCACGCTGTCGCCCAGGCTGGAGTGCAGTGGTGTGATCTCAGCTCACTGCAACCTCCACCTCCTGGACTCAAGTGATTCTCCTGCCTCAGTCTCCCAAGTAGCTAGGACCACAGGTGTGCGCCACTAGGCCTGGCTATTTTTTGTATTTTTAGTAGAGGCAGGGTTTCACCATGTTGGCCAGGCTGGTCTTGAACTCCTGACCTCAAATCGTCCACCCACCTCATCCTCCCAAAGTCCTGGGATTATAGGTGTGAGCCATCACGCCTGGTCACACTGAGCATTTGAACCCAGGTCTGGTGTTCTTTAAACCCCTTAAGCTCCTGTTGAGTAGAAAACAGTTTTCAAACTCTTTCAAACTCTTTGAACTCAGGGAAAGTTTCCTTTGCACTCTTAAAAATTATTGACCATCTCAAAAATCTTTTGTTTATGTGTGCTGTATCTAGGGATATTTACTGTGTGAGAGCATAAAACTGATAAATTCTTAAAATATTAATTCATTTTAAACAATAAGGAACCCATTGCATGTTTAACATAAATAACACGCTTTTAAAAACCAGATCATTCCCAAACAGAAAAGCATAGTGAGAAGAATGGTATTTTTTTTCTGGTTGTTGTTTGAGACGGGGTTTCACTCTTGTTGTTCAGGCTGGAGTGCAATAGTGCAATCTCAGCTCACCGCAACCTCCGTCTCCAGGGTTTAAGCAATTCTCCTGCTTTAGCTTCCCGAGTAGCTGGTATTACAGTCATGCACCACTACACCCAGCTAATTTTGTATTTTTAGTAGAGACGAGGTTTCTCCATGTTGGTCAGGCTGGTCTTGAACCCCCGACCTCACGTGATCCACCCGCCTCAGCCTCCCAAAGTGCTGGGATTACAGGTGTGAGCCACCATGCCTGGCAGGCATTGTTTTATTTTATTTATTTATTTATTTTTTGAGACGGAGTCT
>NW_012104476.1:1728923-1745661 GCF_000951045.1 Mandrillus leucophaeus
GAGTAGCTGGGACTACAGGCGCCCGCCACCTCGCCCAGCTAGTTTTTTGTATTTTTTAGTAGAGACGGGGTTTCACCGGGTTAGCCAGAATGGTCTCAATCTCCTGACCTCGTGATCCGCCCATCTCGGCCTCCCAAAGTGCTGGGATTGCAGGCTTGAGCCACCGCGCCTGGCCCTTGTTTTATATTTTAGCAAATCTCTTCAATATCTGGCTGAAGACAGCTAGATTCTCAAATCCACCTTTAATCTGTTGCAGTACCCCACGTCATGTAGCCTCTGGAAAACACTCTGTGCTTGTGAATGAAAGGAATGTGAATGAAAAAGCCAATACCGTGTTAGGATTGTTGTAAAGTAACTTTGCCCCTGCAGACCCCCGAAAGGGTCTTGAAGAGCCCAGAGATCCCCAGACCCACACTTAAAATTTTTTTAATTAAAATTTCTTAAAAAGTTGTATGTGTATATAGTATATATCTACGGCACACAAGAGGTACTTTGATACAGGCCTGGAATGCGTAATGATCACATCAGGGTAAATGAGGTATCCATCACCTCAAGCATCTATCATTTCTTTGTGTCACAAATGTTCCAATTATACTTTTAGTTACTTTAAAATGTACCATAAGTTATTGTTCACTGCAGTCTCCCTGCTGTGCTATCGAATACTAGATCTTATTCATTCTATCTAACTATATGTTTGTGCTCATTAATCATCACCACATACCCCCTCCCTACTACCCTCTTCCCAGCCCCTGGTAATCATCATTCTATTCTCTATCTCCATGAATTCAGTTGCTTTTGATTTTTATCTCCATGAGTTCAGTTTCTTTGATGTTTAAATCACATAAATCAGTGAGAACATGAGAACTTAGACCCAGACTACACTTAGAAAACTGCTGGAATAGAGTAAAACTGAGGAATCATCTTAATTCAAGGGCTTGTAGGTGCTCTTTTTAAATTTCTTTCTTTTTTTTTGAGATGGAGTTTCACTCTGTTGCCCAGGCCAGAGTGCAGTGGCGTGATCTCAGCTCACTGCAACCTCCACCTCCTAGTTTCAAGCGATTCTCCTGCCTCAGCCTCCTGAGTAGCTGGGACTACAGGCGTACACAACCATGCCCGGCTAATTTTTGTATTTTTAGTAGTGATGGGGTTTCACCATGTTGGCTAGGCTGGTCTCGAACTCCTGACCTCAGGTGATCCACCTGCCTCGGCCTCCCAAAAAGTGCTGGGATTACAGGCGTGAACCACCACGGCCGGCCTTTTAAAAATTTTCTTAGCGATAGAGTCTCACTGTTGCCCATACTGGAGTGCAGTGGCATGATCTTAGCTCGCTGCAGCCTCGAACTTCTGGGCTCAAGCGATCCTCACACCCCAGCCTCTCAGGTAGTGGGAACCACAGGCTTGCACTACCACACCGAGCTAAGTTTTTTAATTTTTTGTACAGACGCGGTCTTACGATGTTGCCCTGGCTAGTCCCCAATGCCTGGACCCAAATCTATCCTCCCACATTGGCCTCCCAAAGCTCTAGGATCATAGGCGTGAGCTATCATGCCTGGCATCATTTTGATAATCCATCATTCATAAATAAATACCGGGTTATGTCTGCAGTCTGGCTTCTGCCAAGTTTTCATGCGGAGACTGAGAAATGGGCTGAGAAAAGGGGGGAAAAGGGAATGTGGGAACCAGCATGTGCCGCTGGAATTCTGAACTACGCCCCTCGGTCACCAGGAAGGAAGAGTGGGTCTCTGGCTGCTTGTTTGGGATGCTATCTGAAGAGCAGGATGCCCAGCCGAGCCCTGCCGCCCATGATCTGCCCAGGGATAACTCCCCATGACTCATCTCTGACCTCAAGTGCCCAACATGTGTAACAGTGTGGTAAACATTCAACCCGGCAATGCCATTACTGGGTATATACCCAAAGGACTAGAAAGCATTCTACCATAGGCCAGGCACGGTGGCTCACACCTGGAGGCTCAGTTGTTTGGGAGGCCGAGGGGGGGCGGATCACCTGAGGTCAGGAGTTTGAGACCAGCCTGGCCAACATGGCGAAACTCCGTCTTAACTAAAAATACAAAAAATTAGCTGGATGTGGTGGCACGTGCCTGTAATCTCAGCTACTCGGTTGTCTGAGGCATAAGAATCACTTGAACCCGAGAGGCAGAGATTGCAGTGATCTGAGATCACGCCACTGCGCTGCAGCCTGGTTGACAGATCAAGACTCTATCTCAAAAATCAATCAATCCATCTTTTACCATACACATAAATAAACAGGTCATTCAGCCATGCACATTCCACCTAGTGCGGCATTGGACATGTGTGTGCATGCAAAGACACATGGACATATATGTTCATTTCAGCACTATTCACAATAGCAAAGATATGGAATCAACCCAAATGCCCATCAATGGTAGACTGGATAAAGAAAATAGGGTACATATACACGATGGAATACTATGCAGCTATAAAAAAGTGAGATCATGGCCTTTGCAGCAGTATGGATGTAGCTGGAGGCCATTATCCTTAGCAGGTTAACACAGGAACAGAAAACCAAATACCACATGTTCTCACTTGCAAGTGGGAGCTAAACATTGAGTATACAAGGACACAAATAGGGGAACAACAGACACTGGGCCCAATTTGAGGATGAGGATTGGAAAACTATCTACGAGTATTATACTGATGACCTGGGTGACAATATAATCTGCACGCCAAGCCCTTGTGTCCTGCAATGTTCCCATGTAACAAACCTACATATGTGCCCCTGAACCTAAAAACAAGTTGAAAATTAAAAAAAAAAAAAAATTTAAAAAGAATGTGTGTGGCTGGGTGCGGTGGCTCAAGCCTGTAATCCCAGCACTTTGGGAGGCCGAGACGGGTGGGTCACGAGGTCAGGAGATCGAGACCATCCCGGCTAACACGGAAAACCCCATCTCTACTAAAAAATACAAAAAACTAGCCGGGCGTGGTGGCAGGCGCCTGTAGTCCCAGCTACTCGGGAGGCTGAGTCAGGAGAATGGCGTGAACCCGGGAGGCGGAGCTTGCAGTGAGCCGAGATTGCGCGGCTGCACTCCAGCCTGGGCCACAGAGGGAAACTCTGTCTCAGAAAAAAAAAAAAAAAAAAAAAAAAAAGAATGTGTGACGGAATTGTATAGTCTCTAGGATATTCAAGCTGGGTCAGACCCACCATGGGGAAACTGAGGCCCAAGGATTGCAGCCTATGCAAGACTCCCAGGACTGTTCCCGGGAGAGCTAAGATGGAATCCACATGCTTTCTCTACCTGCTGACACCCCGGGACTCTATTTTCCAGCTCGGCAGATCCTCCAGGAAAATCTGCTTGTCCAGAGGAAACTCTGAGTCAGGGGAGGGGACTTTTTGATTTAATTTTGTTTTATTGAGATGTGATCTTGCTCTGTCACCCAAGCTGGAGTGCAGTGGCATGATCATAGCTTACTGCAGCTTTGAATTTCTGGGTTCCAGTGATCCCTCCCACTTCTACCTCCCAAGTACTTGGAACTACAGGCTTGCACCACCATATCCAGTTGATTTCCATTTTTTTTGGTCTTGTGATGTTGCCCAGGCTGGTCTCCAATTCCTGGACTCATGATCCTCCTGCTTCAGCCTCCCAAAGTGCGGGGATTACAGGTGCGAGTCTCCGTGCCTGGCCAGAGGAGACGGACTTACTAGTCAGGGGCTATAGTCAATATGTTACAAATCAAGGTTATGTGCTGCTTAGGTGCCATTTAAAAAAAAATGTAATGGAGATTGTGGGAACAAACTCACTTCTACACCCAACCTTGTCCTGCACATCCCAGGGACTGTGGCAATCATGCCACATGTTGTCAGAGAGCAACCTTCAGGCCAACCACCATGGGGGTCTTGGCTCTGGTGCTCTGTTCTCCCTGCACCCACGGGGCCCCGTGACTGCATGTAGCCTGGGGTTTTTTCCTTCTGCTAAACATTTGCAACGCCCCTTCTGCCAGGAGCTGTGCTTGTTGCTGGGAACACGGAGCAGGGCCGTTCACAGTCCTTGCTCTTGAAAAGCCCCTTCTATCAATGGAGAGAGGAGAGTAGGGGACCATGTCCTAGGGTGTGAGCAATATTTCTCAGGGATAAGGTAACATAAGGAGGAAACAGACAAGTAACACTTAAGCAGCCGTGGGCACTGGGAGGCCAGGCAGTGGAGAACCCTGAAGTCTCAGATGTGAAGCCAAAGGGTGTGAGGGAGGGAGTGGCTTGCGGGGTTTGTCATACTCACTCTAGGGCTTCTGGAGGTAGCTTGCCCCACATAGGATTCTACCACCTCCAGCAGAAGAATTCTGTGTGGCTTCCTTGGATTTTGAGCAGCCACAGAGGTTTATCTGTCCTGCTCTCTTGTTCCTGGCTAGGCACGGATCTTCCTAGAACTTGATGGGGCTGATGGTGAGCCCAGTTCCAGGCAACAGGAAAGAAGAGAGACAAGCCAGAGAGGGTGGGCAGGTGGGATCCTGGAAGAGAAAACTGAGCTGGGCTTGGCAATGATCGCCTGGTTAATTAGCACCACGGGCCTCATTGTTGTGTCTGAGCAAGGTCTCCTGCTCTCTGGGGTCCTGAATCTAGGCCTCCCTTGGGGAGTTCAGAGCCAGGGCAGGATGGCGGATCCCTGCCTGGGCACCACATCCCACAGTTCTGCTTTCTCTCCGCCAAGATATCTTCCCTCCTTTCAGGCAGGATGGGCGATCTCGGCAATCAGGCTTGGGATTGAATCCTGCCTGTCACACGGATTTTTGTTTAGTTGCTTTTATTTTTATTTTTCAGACAGAGTCTCGCTGTGTTGCTCAGGCTGGAGTGCAGTGGTGCGATCTCAGCTCACTGCAACCTCTGCCTCCCAGGTTCAAGTGACTCTCGTGCTTCAGCCTCCAGAGTAGCTGGGATTACAGGTGTGCGCCACCAAGCCCAGCTAATTTTTGTATTTTTAGTAGAGACGTGGTTTTACCATGTTGGCCAGGCTGGTCTTGAACCCCCGACCGCAGGTCACCCACCTCGGCCTCCCAAAGTGCTGTGATTATAGGCGTGAGCCACCACGCTCGGCCTATTTAGTTGCTTTTAGTTGTCAGCTTCTTGATCTCTGGGATATTTTGATTTAAAAAATCTTACGAAGCTGTAAATTAAGCTTGCCTATGTTTACACTGTTTTGAAAATCCTCAGATTAAATGTGTTTAGAGCCTGGATGCAGCCACTTATGCCTGTAATCCCAGCACTTTGGGAGGCCAAGGTAGGAGGATTACTTGAAGCCAGGAGTTTCAGATCAGCCTGGGCAACACGGTGACACCCTGTGCCTACAAAAAATTTAAAACTTAGCCAAGGGCAGCGGCACATGGCTGTAGTCCCAGTTTGTCACGAGGCTAAGGCTGGAATATCGCTTGAGCCCAGGAGTTTGAGGCTGCCCTGAGCTATGATCGCACCAAGCAATGCAGCCTTGATGACACAGCAAGACCCTGTCTCTTAAAAAAAAATTATGAAAGTGTAAGACAAGCATGCTTAAATTTATCCTGTTTTGAAAACCTCCCTGTGTTAAGATGATCACAGCTTAAAAATATTTAGAGAATAGGATCACGAGGTCAGGAGATCGAGGCCATCCTGGCTAACATGGTGAAACTCCGTCTCTACTAAAAATACAAAACATTAGCTGGGCATGGTGGCGGGCACCTATAGTCCCAGCTACTTGGGAGGCTGAGAGGAGAATGGAGTGGACCCGGGAGGCAGAGCTTGCAGTGAGCCGAGATCACGCCACTGCATTCCAGCCTGGGTGACAGAGCGAGACTCCGTCTCAAAAGAAAAAAAAAAAAAGTTAGGGAATAAATGGCCCGAAATCCCTGCTATCACTTTACATCAATGCTGAAATTCAAGAACAGATTAAGGCTGCCACTGAGAGTGTTGAACCCCCTTCAGCCGGTCTAGAGGCCATCAGCAGAGCTGAAGGCCAAGCTGGAGATTGCATTCTTCACCTTTGTCTTCGCCATTTCCAAGACAAACATCTGAAGTCCAAAGAGGTTAAGAGGTCCAAGATCTGATGGAAAATTCCTGGCAGAACTTGAAGTGGATATGGTGGGTGGCTGCTGGTGACAGAGAGGTCCCTCAGCAGTAACAGGGGTCCTTTGCCCTTTGACCTCTCCACATATTTGCAAGGACTGAAAGGGGACCTGCTGGCCAGATGCTCTAGGGCAGGGGTATCCAATCTTTTGGCTTCCCTGGGCCACACTGGAAGAAGAATGATCTGGAGCCACACATAAAATACATTAACACTAATGACAGCTGATGAGCTAAAAAAAAAAAAAAAAATTACAAAAAAGTTTCATAATTGTTTTGAGTGTGTGTTATTTATTTATTTATTTATTTACTGAGACGGAGTTTTGCTCTTGTTGCCCAGGTTGGAGTGCAATGGTGCAATCTCAACTCACTGCAACCTCCACCTCCTGAGTTCAAGTGATTCTTCTGCCTCAGCCTCCCAAGTACCTAGGATTACAGGCATGCACCACCACACCCAGCTAATTTTGTATTTTTACTAGAGACGGGGTTTCACCATGTTGGTCAGGCTGGTCTCGAACTCCTGACCTCAGGTGATCCTCCTGCCTCGGCCTCCCATAGTGCTGGGATTACAGGCGTGAGACACCAAGCCCGGCCTCATAATGTTGTAAGAAGTTTATGAATTTGTGTTGGGCTGCATTCAAAGCCATCTTGGGCTGCATGTTTACCACAGGCTTCAGGTGGACAAGCTCGCTCTAGGACTTCAGGGTGGCTCTGATTCTAGGTGGGGGTAGCTCTGGCTTGAGGACTCAGTCCACTAGGCTTCAATGTCTGTGCCTGAGTTCTGTGAAAGAAAAATCTCAGGCACTGTGACAGGTAATGCTGAGTGTCAACTTGATTGGATTGAGGGATACAAAGTATTAATCCTGGGTGTGTCTGTGAGGGTGTTGCCAAAAGAGATTAACATTTGAGTCAGTGGGCTGGGAAAGGCAGACCCACCTTTCACCTGGTTGGCACCATCTAATCAGCTTCTAGTGAATATAAAGCAGGCAGAAAAATGTGAAAAAGGAGATGGGCCTAGCCTCCCAGCCTACATCTTTCTCCTGTGCCGGATGCTTCCTGCCCTTGAACATCGGACTCCAAGTTCTTCACTTTTGGGACTCAGACTGGCTCTCCTTGCTGCTCAGCTTGCAGACGGCCTATTGTGGGACCTTGTGATCATGTAAGTTAATACTTAATATAACTCTTATATATAGCTTATTAATTCTGTCCCTCTAAGAGAACTCTAATACAGGCACAATACAATTTTGAAGGGTTTATTTGGGTAAGAAGCAATTTGGGAATTGGGAAATGCCAAACTGAAAAAGATCAAATGTTGCCACCACCAGTCTTGAAAGGCAAGCATGTGTAGGATATATGCGGAAGCAAAATAAATAAATTATTTGATGGGTTGCGATGATATTAGTTGTCTTATTTGGTCTATCATCTTGGAAAGTTCCTAGTTATAGCATCATGAGTTTGATGGCTAGTTCTGATTCATTGAACTTAAGTTTTATTTTTCTTTAATATAGGCATTGATAAGAAATAGCTCAAGTTAAGGAGCTGGGTGTGGTGGTTCATGCCTGTAATTCCAGCACTTTGGGAGGCTGAGGTGGGAAGATTGCTTGAGGCCAGGAATTTGAGGCCAGCCTGGGCAACATAGCGAGACTTCGTCTCTACTTTAAATCAAAAAAATTAACCAGATGTAGTGGTGCATGCCTGTAGTCCCAACCACTTGGGAGGCTGAGGTGGAAGGATCACTTGAGCCCAGGAGTTCTAGGCTGTATTGAGCTATGATTGCACCACTGCCCTCCAGCCTGGGTAGCAGAGAGAGACCTTGTAAAAACAAAAAAACAAAAAAACAAAAAAACAAAACCAAAACCAAAACCAAAAACCAAACAAAACAGAAAAAAAAGAGAAACAGCTCAATTTGAGTTTTGCTCATATTTGCAAATCAAGCAAGGTGGAGGTCACTGATAAGGAGGCCTAACTAGTATCTGCCCAGGGATTCTTCAGGTCTGTTCTCCTTCTTCATTTACTTTAACTGTTCTAGTAAGAACAGTTAAATGAGAATGTCATCATCCCAAAGCAAATGAAGTGTGAAGAACCACAGCTGCCATTCATGTCCCAGCCACACTATCTACTGTCCCTAAATGCTTGACACACATTGTCACAATGGACTCTTACAACCCCACTTTGCAGCTTTGAAAACTGAGGCATGAACTGACTGCAAGACACACTGAAGCTCCCACATCTACTCAAGGGATGGAGCTGGAGTTTGGGGCCATGTTTATCTGACCCTAAAGTCCTGCTTTTTTTTGTTTTGTTTTTTTGAGATGGAGTTTCGCTCTTGTTGCCCAGGATGGAGTTGCAATGGCGTGATCTGGGCTCACTGCAACCTCTGCCTCCTGGGTTCAAGCGATTCTCCTGCCTCAGCCTCCTGAGTAGCCGGGATAACAGGTGCCCGCCACCACGCCTGGCTAATTTTTTATATTTTTAGTAGAGACAGGGTTTCACCACGTTGGCCAAGCTGGTCTCAAATTCCTGACTTCAGGTGATCTACCTGCGTCAGCCTCCCAAAGTGCTGGGATTACAGGCGTGAGCCACCACGCCCTGCCAAAGCCCTGCTTTTAACAGCTCTGACAGCAAATGTCAACAAGTGAAGTTGACTCCTGACCAGAATCTCTGGGAGGTCCAGGACTTCCCCATCTGCCATTGTGACTTTGAGACCATTTAAGACTTCCTTTTTCAAATTAAATATTAAATAAAGATTATTTAATATTTATGTATTTTAAATTTCCATAGGTTTTTGGGGAACAGGTGGCATTTGGTTACATGAATAAGTTCTTTAGTGGTGATTTGTAAGATTTTGATAAACCCATCACCCGAACTCAAAAGAAGATATACAAATGGCCAACAAGCATATGAAAAAAATGCTCAGCATCACTAATTATCAGGGAAATGCAAATCAAAACCACAATATCATAGCACCTGACTCCTGCAAGAATGGCCATAATCAAAAAATAATAGATATTGGTGTGGACGTGATGAAAAAGGAACATTTCTACACTGCTGGTGGGAATGTAAACTAGTACAACCACTATAGAAAACAGTGTGGAGATTCCTTAAATAACTAGAAGTAGAACTATCATTTGATCCAGCAATCCCACTACTGGGTATCTACCCAGAGGAAAAGAAATCATTACACAAAAAAGATACTTGCACACGCATGTTTATAGCACCACAATTCGCAACTGCAAAACTGTGGAACCAGCCCAAATGCCCATCAATCAACAAGTGAATACCAGGTGCGGTGGCTCACGCCTGTAATCCCAACACTTTGGGAGGCCGAGGCGGGCAGATCACGAGTTCAGGAGATTGAGACCATCCTGGCTAACACGGTGAAACCCTGTCTCTACTAAACATACAAAAGATTAGCTGGGCATGGTGGTGGGCACCTGTAGTCCCAGCTACTCAGGAGGCTGAGGCAGGAGAATGACGTGAACCTGGGAGGCAGAGCTTGCAGTGAGCTGAGATCACACCACTGCACTCCAGCTTGGTGAAAGAGCGAGACGCCATCTCAAAAAAAAGAAAGTACAATATATATGTATGATGGAATACTAATCAGCCGTAAAGAGGAATGAATGAATTAATGGCATTCACAGCAATCTCTGGATGGGATTGGAGACCATTATTCTCAGTGAAGTAACTTAGGAATGGAAAATCAAACATCGTATGCTCATCGTATGCTCTCACTCATAAGTGGGAGTTAAGCTATGAGGATGCAAAGGCATAAGAATGACACAATGGACTTTGGGGACTTGTGGGGAAAGCATGGGAAGGGGGTGAGGGATTAAAGAGTACAAATTGGATTCAGTGACACCATTTAAGGCTACTAGCCTTGTGAGTGACGGTTCTCCCAAAAGCAGACACCAAAACAGGATTAGACATGCAGGGGGGTTACTGGGGGAAACACCTGGTGAGGGAAAGTGGGAAGGAAGCCAGAGCAGGCTGGAAAAGGCTTGGACTATAATGCAAGTCTGACCCTTACGAAGGAGAGAGGGAAGGAAGAAAGGAAAGAAGAAAGGTCTTAGGCTGCAGTTCAGAGCTAAGACCAATTGGTCAAAGTTACAGACAGTCCTTGAGCCAAAGTTGTCCATGATAGGAGTCCCATATCTCGCAGAAACAGGCCTCTCTTCGTGTCCCCAGATTGCCCAGTGAGCCGAGAAACAGAGCGTCAGTGCAAATGGAGTGACGGATCTCCGAATGCACCGGCTGGGGCCACGGTAGGAGACCTAGGTGAGGCATTTTCATAGCTGCCACATAGACCCCCACTAGGACAATGTGTTAATTGGTCAGAACTAAAGACCTTCTGAATTTGATTCACAGGGATGTCAGAGCAATTGCACTGGAGCTTATGGGCAGGCATAAGTGATACCACTGGGCCGGGGGCAGTGGCTCACCTTGTAATCCTAGCACTTTGGGAGGCCAAGGCAGGTGGATCACTTGAGCTCAGGGGGTTGAGACTAGCCTGGGCATGATGGCAAAATCCTGTCTCTACAAAAAATACAAAAAGTAGCCGGGCATGCTGGCTCACACCTGTAGTCCCAGCTACTTAGGAGGCTGAGGTAGGAGGATTGCTTGAGCCCAAGAGATGGAGGCTGCAGTGATCTCCTTGATTGTGCCACTGCACTCCAGTCTGGGTGACAGACAGAGCAAACCCCTGTTGCAAATTTTAAAAAAGAAAAAGATTGATGGCACTAAGGAAACACTGGAAGCTGTGTTTCTTTGCTTTCAAGCTTCAAGCCATTCCCTACTCTCTGAAGGTGCTTGGAAGAGGAGAGAAGTCCTGGAAAGATCGTTGTGACCTGTCACGCTGCAATAGGCAGGTGAGGAGAGGTGGATGCTGGCAACCAGAAGTCATACAGTGAGGTCAGAGAGAAGACGCTAGAACCACAACCAGGAGTCAAGAACAGGAAAAGGTAGGAAGGAAGTCTAGGAATATAAGCTGAGCCAGTTTCCAGAGAGCCAGGATTAAATGGCCTGGAATTGGTTGTTGGAACTGAAAGTCACATAGTAACAGAGCTGAAGCCCTAGGACAAAGCAAGAGTGAGAGACAAAGCCGGGCTTAGCAGAGAGAGACACCAGGACCTCCAAGATTCACTAACACTGTTCAATCGTGTACACTAGCGCGGAACTGTGGTGGAAGGCCTAAAATTAAAGTCCAATATGTTCTGCCCTGACGTCTGGTGAAACCAGGAGGGCCTCAGGTGGTGTAACTGCAAGTTCACCTCCCTCTTTTGCTTCTAAATAAGGTCCCCCAGTCAAACAACTGTTCTTATCAAAGGGACCAGGCACAGTTCCCGCTTACCCTTGAGTCGCAGGCTTCAGATCCCTGCCAGCTCATGGAATTATTTCAAGTAGCCAATCACATCTTCCTGTGGGAATGCAGGCCACCCCATCCTCTGGATACTACAAAGCCACTTTCCACAGTCGCTCCTTCTTCACTTTGCTCTCCAGTGCAGTCCTCATGTGGTCCTGTGTGGCATGCAATGTCCTCTGTCAGTATATGTGATGAATTAACTGCTGTCAGTCTCATCTACCCAGTGTTGGGTGTCGCGTAAAATCGGCCATCCCCATAACCCTAGGGCAGGAATCCCTTCTTCACAAATGGGGTGAATAAGGGGCAATTCTTGCAGGAACAGACCAGATCCCTGAGGATTCCAGCTGGAAAGACAAGACATAAAAGATCACAAGTGTCAAGTGACACACATGGACCAGACAAGAAATATCAACCATTCATTCATCCATTCATTCGACAAATACGAACTGAGCCCTCACTATGTGCCAAACACTGCTCTAGGCCCTGGAAACTCCACTGTGAAGAAACATGAAATTCCTGCCTCCATAGAATTTATATTCTCTGGTCAGGCTGGGGAGGCTGACAATAGGGGTTATGAAGAAAAATAAGTAGGGTACCAGAGATGAGGAGAGCTAGGGGTTGCTATCTTGTTTACAGAGGATGGTCGTTGAGTTCGTTAACATGAAGATATTTGAACATGGGCTGTTACAGAGCTGTGGCCCCAGGACAAAGCAGCAGTGAAAGGCAAAGCCAGGCTTAGTAGAGAGAGAGAGACACCAGGACTTCCAAGATGGGTCAGTGAACCCTGTTTAACCATATACGCTAGAGAAGAACTGTGGTAGGAGGCCTAAAATTAAGACTCAATATTACATGCTGCTCTGAATGTGAGAGTGCAAGCACATGAAAGTCTGGGGGAAAAGCATTTGCAGCAGAAGGAATAGCCAAGGCAAAGGCACGGAGGTAGCAGCAGGAGAGGATGGAGAGCTTACTATGAACAAGGAAATTCTAAAAGGGGATAACTTGAGTAGACTTAAAAGAGCAATAAGTATAATGACCAACCAATAATGATCAATCAATAAGTATAATGATCAATCAATTAGTATATATGTACAGATTAGCAAATAATTGTGAAGCAAACAGTTGTGTGATCACCACTCAGGTCAATAAATAGCGGGTTTTGACCAAAGGAAGCTTGTGAGATTCTATGTTGGCCTCTTCCATTGGCCTCTATGCATGGTGCCCAGGAGTCCAGAACCTGCAGAGACAGTCTGGCAATGCCCTAGACCCCAAACTTGGAGTCTGAGAACTGGTTGGCATACTCACGCTCTCACCCATATTTTGTAAGAAGTGGATATTAACAACTTGTATTAGCTGCAGACCTGGTTCATCCAGTGACAGGACAAATCAAAGGCCATGTTAGGGGTACTGGGGTTGGCCTCAGTGTTCCCACCCACTTCTGTCGAGAACCAAACCCCTCTTTCCCACCTCTAGCAGTGTGGGGTCACCACTACTTCATGAAGGAGCTCACAGTCTCCTTCCATTTTACCAAGAGCAGGGCAGTTTGCTTACAGTCATGAAACCACAAACAAAAAAAATACTCTGAGCCTCCTGCAAACTGTGGCGTTCTTTAGAGCCATCCTCTTCCCTCGTTATCCAATCATTTAACAATTGTTGAGGTTTTCCACTGGGCAATTCACTTTGCTGGGTGCTAGCCAGACAGAAAGAAAAAGACAGACATGAAGTGTGGGTCCTCAACAGAAGAGGGTAACTCTTGTATCCAGCCCTACAAGACTTCTTGGACTCTGGTTACAGCTCTTCTGGACTCATAGGCTTGACTGCATTTATTTAAGTGCCAAGATCAACCACTGGGAGCTACAACCATGGCTCCCAAGCTGAGATCGAAGAACACAGGCTTAGCTATTCCTCCAACCCAAAGCAGACATCCTACTGTAGCTGCATGACCATGACACACATACGTGCACACACACACACACACACTACTTTCCCTACATGGGGTTTCTGCCTTCAAGACCAGCTCCATTCCCTCTCTTTCACTTTAAGTATTTTTGGTGTTTCATCTCTATAGATAATGCATAAAAGCTTATATGTATCTACTGAAGTATTTATAGGTGAGATGATGTAAAACCTGCAATTGGCTTCAAAATGTCCCATGCTTTCCAAAACTGGAAGGCATGCATAAATGAAACAAAAATAGCAAAATGTGAATAATTGTTGCAGCTGGGTTTATTATATTATGGTTTTTACTTTTGGGAATGGTTGAAAATTTCCAAAATGAAAAATTACATAAAAATCAATCAGTAAGTATATATGTACAGATTAGCAAATAATGAGGCAAATACCTGTGTGACCACCACCGAGGTCAGTAAATAGAAAGTTGCCAGCCCCCAAATATGTCTTTTTGTGCTCTCTTCAAACCGGACATAATCAGTAGCCTAGTTTTTTTTTTTTTTCTTTCCAGTTTTTTTATTGTGTTAAAATTTACATAACATGAAATTTACCATTTTAACCATTTTTAAATGTACAGTCTGTGGCATTAAGTACATTCATATTGTGCCACTACCATCACCACCCACCACCAGACTTTTTTCATCTTGCAAATTGAAACCGTATACCCATTAAACAATAAATCTTCATTTCCCTCCTCACATCCCCTGTGAATTAGGTTTCTCTGGAGGGACAGGACTAATAGGATAGATGTATATACAAATGGGAGTTTATTAAGGAGTATTGACTTACACGATCACAAGGTGAAGTCCCACAGTAGGCCGTCTGCAAGCTGAGGAGCAAGGAAGTCAGTCCGAGCCCCAAAAACTCAAAAGTAGGGAAGCCAAAAGTGTAGCTTTTAGTCTGTGGCTGAAGGCTGGAGAGCCTCTGGCAAACCACTGGTGTAAGTCCGAGAGTCCAAAAGCTGAAGAACTTGTAGTGCAATGTTCGAGTGCAGGAAACATCCAGCATGGGAGAAAGGCGGGGACCAAAAGACTCACCCAGTCTAGTCTTTCCACGTTTCTCTTCCTGCTTTAATTCTAGCTGCATGGGCAGCTGATGAGATGGTGTCCACCCAGATTGAGGATGGGTCTGTGTCTCCCAGTCCACCGACTCAAATGTTAATCTCCCTTGGCAACACCCTCACGGACACACCCAGGAACAATACTTTGCATCCTTTGATCCAATCAGGTTAACACTCAATACTCCCTATCAGACCCTGGTGCTATGATCTGAATATTTGTTGGCTCCAAAACTCATGTTTAATCTCCACTGTGTTACTACTGAGATGTGGGGTCTTTAAGAGGTGATTGGCTCATGAGAGCTCTGCCCTCGTGAATAGATTAATCCATTTGTGGATTAAAAGATCAATGGGCTCATGGATTAATGGGTTATCACAGCAGTTGGACTAGTGGCTTTATAAGACGGGGAAGAAAGACCTACTCAGCCCCCTCACCATGTGATGCCTGGAGCAGCATCAGGACTCTGCAGAGAGCCCCTACAAGCAAGAAGACCCTCACCAGATGCATCCCCTTGACCTTGGACTCCTCGCCTCCAGAACTGTAAGAAATAAATTTTGGGCCGGGCACGGTGACTTACGCCTGTAATCCCAGCACTTTGGGAGGCCGAGGTGGGCAGATTGCCTGAGGTCAGGAGTTCAAGACCAGCCTGGCCAACATGGTGAAACCCCATCTCTACTAAAATACAAAAATTAGCTGGGCATGGTGGTGGACGCCTGTAATCCCAGCTACTCAGGAGGCTGATGCAGGAGAATCTCTTGAACCCAGGAGGTAGAGGTTGCAGTAAGCCAAGGTTGCACCATTGCACTCCAACCTGGGTGACAAGAGTGAGACTTCATCTCAAAAAAAAAAAAAAAAAAGAAATAAATTTTGTTTCTGTATTACCTAGTTTCAGGTATTCTGTTATAACCAACAGAAAATGGACCAAGAAACCTGGCAATCACCATTCTATTTTCTGTCTATGAATTTGCCCATTCTAGGTACCTCCTCTAAGTGGAATCATATAGTATGTGTGTTTTTGTGACTGACTTATTTTATTTCACATCATGTCCTCAAGGTTCATCTACATTGTAGCATCTGTCAGAGTCTGCTTCTCCTTTAAGGCTGAATAATATTCCATTGTATGTATATATCACATTTTGCTTTTGTGACAATCATTTCCTTGGCCTTTTTATTATTTTGCCACATAAGTAGTAAAATAAACAATACATTCCTAAACAATACAATTTAGTTTTTCCTGTTATTGAGCTATGTAAATGGAATCATATAGTGTGTTTTCTTTTATGAGAAGAGGAGAAAATGTGAGGCAAGAGCTTGACTAAGTTGGGAAGAGTTTTAGTCTGTCTTTGTATGAACGAGAAAACCCAGGCTCAGGGAGAGAGTTTCCACCCAAAGTCCCACATGAGGAATAGGCTGGCCTCCAGGTCCCTGGGCTATCAGATTAGAGCTATTCCACTGATCTCACAGTTTTGTTCAAGACCACACAATCAGCAGCAGGACTGAGAAGAGGACCGTCACAGTGGCTTGCGTGAACTTCACGAGGACTATTGGCCATTGGCAGATTTGCACATGAGGCTGGCTGCTCTAGATGGATTCAGTTCAGAGGAGTTTAGCTTGTGAAGGACCGAAATAACTTCTCCCAAGACAAGGTCAAACAGAAGACAGCCCTGGGGGAGCAAATCCAAGCAGCGTCGTAGGGAAGAAGGGCTAGTGATTTGCATCATAAAAATTTATGTAGTATATGACCTATGACGTAGGCAGGCTGACTAATGACCCCTAAGATATTCATGTCCTAATTTCTAGAACCTATGCCTGTTACCTTATATGACAAAGACTTTGCAGATGTGATTAATTTAAGGGTCTTGAGATGGGGGGATCATCCTGGATTATCCTGGTGAGCCCTAAGTGTCAGCACAAGTCCTTGTAAGAAGGTGGTAGATGGAAATTACAGAAAGAAGAGGAGGAAATGTGACCAAGAAGGCAGAAATTGGAGTGATACTGGAGTGATGTAACCATGTGCTAAGGAATTCCAACAGCCCCCTGGAAGCTGAAAGAGGCAAGGAACAAATTCTCCCATAAAGCCTCCAGAGGGAGCCAGCCCTGCTGCCATCTTGATTTTGGTCTAGTCAAACCAATTTTAGACTTCTGGATTCCAGACCTGTGAGAGGATAATTGTTTTTTTTTTTTTGAGAAGGAGTCTATCTGTGTAGCCCAGCTGGAGTGCAGTGTCGCGATCTCGGCTCACTGCAAGCTCCGCCTCCCAGGTTCACGCCATTCTCCTGCCTCAGCCTCCCAAGTAGCTGGGACTACAGG
>NW_012104476.1:1747071-1758146 GCF_000951045.1 Mandrillus leucophaeus
AAAAAAATACATGCTGAATAGAAGAGGAGCACCAGCTACATAGCAAGGAGCTCACAGAAGCTCTGGAAGGATCTGAGAACCATACACAGAGGGTATGCAAGCGGGAATGATGTCCACTGTAAAATGGCTCCATGGAGACACAGCTGCCACTACATGATGCTTGTGACTCGGGAATCGGGACTGGAAATGCAGCTGCTGGGCCAGCTGCAAAAATGACCCCACGTGGTTTCCGCTTCTTCACATCTCTTACTTCCTACTTGGAGTCCAGGCAGGAGCTCATGATCAGCTGAGCCAGGTCGTGCATCCACCTGCAAGGGAATCTGAGAAAATGAGTAGCTTGCACTTTTGGCTTCTATTTTAGAGGGGAGTTATTTCTCCAAAACATGTTAAGAGGGGTCAGGTGCTGGGTAGCCCCAAGAGAATAATGATTATCACTTCACCAAGAATGGACGTGAGAGGATGGACTTAAATGACATCATAGACTTCCTCGGAGAGAAAGTGCCCAAGCTGACGGAAGTTAAGAGACTCTGATACCTGGTCATTATGGTTTTATTAACTCCTAAGGAGAGCCTTTCACTGCCTAAACAGAAGCTTTAGCACTGCAAATTGAATGCAGCTCTCTGTTGTTGCATAGTGTTTTATGATCAGAGTACGTGGATGCTGTCCTTTGCAAACCGCTGCCCATTACAGAAACAGCAGGTGTTTCAATTGCTACTTCTCTGATGAGCCCAGTCTGACATTTCAAGTATTTTATATTTCAACCCAGAAGGCATATGTTAATGTTTTCACCCTGAGCATTGCAGAAGGATGAAGAGATGATTCTGGGAGCTACTTCAGACCTAACAGGGACTCAAGAACCTCCATAGCATCTTGGATTCTTCAATCTTTTTTAGGAGGGTCTGGCTCCTCCTCAGAGAAGTGTTCTACTTGGAGCAGAATCTTTTCTTGTTTCTCTTTCTGGGGGCATTTCTACAAATCCAGACACTTTAGAAAGGTGCCCGTTTTCGGCCGGGCGCGGTGGCTCAAGCCTGTAATCCCAGCACTTTGGGAGGCCAAGACGGGTGGATCACGAGGTCAGGAGATCGAGACCATCCTGGCTAACACGGTGAAACCCCGTCTCTACTAAAAAATACAAAAACAAAACAAAACAAAACAAAAAACTAGCCGGGCGAGGTGGCGGGCGCCTGTAGTCCCAGCTACATGGGAGGCTGAGGCAGGAGAGTGGCGTAAACCCGGGAGGCGGAGCTTGCAGTGAGCTGAGATCCAGCCACTGCACTCCAGCCCTGGATGACAGTAAGACTCTATCTCAAAAAAAGAAAAAAAGAAAAAGAAAGATGCCCATTTTCCCAGAAAACTTGAACTCTCTCATCATTGTGATTGTTATAATAAAATTTTTTTTTTTTCCTCAGCCAGGTCTTAGCTTCGCTTCACCAAATGCCACAACAGCTTTTTGAAGGTATATATAATTCACAGTATATATAATAAGTATATATGATCTATAATAATTAATGGTTTACAAATGAGAAAATGGAGACAGTGAGCGATTAAGGGACTTAACCTTGTTTAGGGGAGACAGGAAGCCAAGATGGGAACCCAGGTTGTCTGATACCTCAGTGTGCTCCTCTGTCTCAAAAGATATATCTTGTATTTAGCCTTAACTTGGCTCACTCTTGAGAGAAATAGGAGAGCTTCACACTTCAGACCATGGATGTCCAATATTTTGGCTTCCCTAAGCCACATTGGAAGAATAAGTGCCTTGGGCCACACAAAAAATGCCCTAACACTAACGATAGCTGATGAGTTAAAAAACAAAAAACAAGAAACGCAAAAAAAAAAAAATACCTCATAATAATGATAATAATTATTATTTGAGGCAGAGGCTTATTCTGTTACTCAGGCTGGAGTACAGTGGTACGATCTCAGCTCACTGCAACCTCCGCCTCCTGGGTTCAAGTGATTCTCCTGCCTCAGCCTCCTGAGTAGCTGGGATTACAGGTGCACACCACCATACCTGGCTGATTTTTGTATTTTTAGTTGAGACAGGATTTCGCCATGTTGGCCAGGCTGGTCTCGAACTCCTGACCTCAAGCGATCCGCCCTCCTCTGCCTCCCAAAGTGCTGGGATTCCAGGCATGAGCTACCGCCCGGCTCTCATGCTTTAAGAAAGTTTACGAATTTGTGTTGGGCCTCATTCAAAGCCTTCCTGGGCTGCAGGTTGGACAAGCTTGCTTTAGACCCTGCTGGAGTGATAATAAAGGAAGCTTTGGGAGGTGGTGAAGAAATGCAAGGGTTTGCAGCAACTGAAGACTCTGGTTTGGCACCAGGCAATGCCCATCTGAGAAACAGGAGCATCTGCTGTAGGGGGAAGAGTCAGCAAAGCCTGTTCCATGTTGGAGACTTGGGACAGAGTGACAGCATCCCTTAGGTCCTGAGTGGCAGTAGCAGTCATGGCTCTGAGAAGTCAGATCCCTGGACTGCAGGGTAGTAATTGATCAGTAGAGATAGAAACAGGCACAGTCAGGAGCGATCAACAACTCCAGTTGCTTGCATTTTTATCTTGGCCACTCTCCCTTGATGGCGATCGCCACTTGACCTCTCTCAGACATAAACATTAGTGCTGTGAGGAGTGGTTATTAATATCTCAGAGTCAGCACATGGCTAATTTGGGAGAGATAAACAGCTTTGCAGCTTTCATCCTCCCCAAATGAGAGAAAGGAAAAACAAATTTGTGAGCACCAAAATAGATATTTCTGGATAACAGCGTCTAACATGAGAATGATGCTGAGATTTTCCATTTATTTTATGTGCTATGAAGTCAAATCATTTACAGGCAAAAACAAACACACTATCCAATTTTAAAAAAACACACCCAGATTATTTTAAAATGCTAACTCTTTACATGTATCTGGCAAAACTAGTTGAGCAGAAAAACAATGTGGCAGGCAGTGGGGAACATGAGGACTTCTGTGATTCAGAGGATGCTGGTCTGGGGTGGATGGTCTTCATCGGGTCTAGAATGTGCCCATCCCAGGCATTTTCAAGCTTCAGTTTACCCTTTGGATAGTCAACTTATCACCTGGCACAAGTTGGGTACTGAAGAATATGGCAGGATGTAGGAGTCTTGGCTCGCAAAATCGAAACCATAATGAGATACCGTCTCACATCAGTCAGGATGGCTATTACTAAAAAATAAAAAATTAACTGAAGTTGGCAGGGTTACGGAGAAAGGGGAACACTCATACACGACTGGTGGGATTGTAAATTAGTTCAGCCTCTGTGGAGAGCAGTTTGGAGATTTCTTAAAGAACTAAAAATGGAATTATCTTTTAACCCAGCAATCCCATCACTGGGTATCTACCCCCTACCCCGCAAAATTAAATTGTTTTACCAAAAAGACACCTGCACTCACGTTTGTCACAGTACTATTTACGATAGCAAAGACATGGAACCAACCCAGGTGCCCATAAGCGGAGATTGCATAGTGAAGATGTGGTACGTATATACCATGGAATACATGGAATGCTATGCAACCATAAAAAAGAACAAAATCAGCCAGGCACGGTGGCTCACACCTGTAATCCCAGCACTTTGGGAGGCCGAGGAGGGCGGATCACGAGGTCAGGAGATCGAGACCATCCTGGCTAACACGGTGAAACCCCGTCTCTACTAAAAATGCAAAAAATTAGCCGGGCATGGTGGCGGGCACCTGTAGTCCCAGCTACTTGGGAGGCTGAGGCAGGAGAATGGCGTGAACCCTGGAGGTAGAGCTTGTAGTGAGCCGAGATCACGCCACTGCACTCCAGTCTGGGCGACTGAGCGAGACTCCGTCTCAAAAAAAAAAAAAGAACAAAATCATGTCCTTTGCAGTAACGTGAATGCAGCTGGAGGCCATTATCTTAAGTAAATCAACACAGAAACTGAAAACTAAATACTGCATGTTCTCATTTATAATTGGGAGCTAAACACTGGGTACTCAGGAACATAAAGATGGGAACAATAGATCCTGGGGGCTCCAAAAGGAAGGAGGAAGGGCGAGAGGCAAGGGTTGAAAAACTACCTATTGGGTACGCTGCTCACTATTTGGGTAACAGGTTCAGTGGAAGCCCAAACTTCAGCATCATGCAATCTACTCATGTAACAAACCTTGCACATGTACCCCATGAATCTAAAATAAAAACTTTTTAGAAGGGTCGTAGCATGTGGAAGGAACCCTGATCCATTACCTGCTAGTATAAATGTCTAGGATTGTCCTTTGACCCCTGTATATCTTAGTTGTCAAAGGGGAGAATAGTTTCCCCCACAGAGATAAATCAATGCACGTGTGGTATGTAAATCGGCAAATGACCCACATGAATTTGTTATTTCTCATTAGCGTGGTGGTCTCCCTGTTCTTTCTGTTCACAGCTTGCTGCCATAGGCACTGTGGACCATTTAACCCATCTGATCCCATTTGTTTCCCAGGAAAATAATTTACTCATCAAAATGAGAGAAAGAACAGCTAGGACCAGAGAGACAGCAATAGGAAGCCAACAGGTATTGAACTATTGATTCATTTCTGAAACTAAAGAAGGACATGGTCATGTTTTAAACACAAACAGTGTTTCTGGGTCAGGAAACAGAAATAATTGCTGTCTTATTATTTCTAGCTTTTTCTATGTGAATGCGATGTGTTCCAGAGGACTCAATTTAGTAGAGCAGACAGAGGAGGACTTTTGTCGGCAACTGGGTTCTGCGGGCATCCTGTGATCTGTGCAGTGTGCAAAAGTCATTAGCAGTCTACACTGCTGCAGGCTTGTCTAATCACCTCTCCAGGGTCTTAGCTGAAAGTCCTGAGATGTGAGCCCCTCTTTCAGACTGGCCCACTATGAAAGCCAGTTCTGCCAGAGCAGATTAAAGGTGTGAGTGGTAAAACAAATTTCTTCCTCTTTTAAAGTCATCTTATCCCTGCCTTTTGAAGATGACATGGCTAAGCCACAGCCACCAGCATGTAAACTAGGAGTTGTTTCTCTGAGGCAGAGAGGGATTTATCCTGTTTCATCCATATGTTCTGGTCTATTGCTTATGCAAGAATTGTCAGGCACCTGGCCAAGTTCAGAGGACTGGGACTCAGCAAACTGACTGAGGAAGGAAGCCACACCGTGGCCCCTTGTGCCAGCCGGCCTCCTCAAATCTCAGAGGTGGAGGCAAAGATGGGGAAATGGGAAGACCCTTGGAGGAAATACTGTCTAGCCTTGCTTCGTTGTAAAGCTCTCACAGCCTATCATTTTAATCACAGCATTCTTAATGCGGTTTTTAATCAATGGCACCACCCTTCCATTTAACATTCTTAGCACTTGCTTTGGTGAGAACACTGTTAGGATTGAGGAATGGAGAGAGACACCACGGTGCCACAGACTGCACAAGACAGTCAGGACTCAAGAAATATTGGCCAAGCACGGTGGCTCACACCTGTAATCCCAGCACTTTGGGAGGCCAAGGCAGAGGCAGGAGGATTGCTTGAGTCCAGAAATTGGAGATCAGCCTGGGCAACATAGCGAGACCCTGCCTTCAAAATAAAATAAAATAAATACATAATAAATAAATATTTTTAAAAGAAATACAAATAGGTAGATAAGCAAACACACACACACACTCTCACCGTAACTCATTCTATCATTCTACAAAAAGACTCTGAGAAGGCATCCAAGAATATAAGCATTCTGATAAACAGGAAAATCAGTGTTAAATTCTGGCACATGACATACATGTAGAAAATGTAGAGATAACAGAGGGATACACCTGGCGGAAATCCAAGAATTTCATATGATTCTATCAGGCAAAAGGATAGGTATGAAAACTCAAATTGAGGACAGAGTCCTGGCCACCAAAAGGAAATGAAAAATATAATTACAAATACTCATTGTTCCTGTTCCCCCTCCCTCAAAGTATATTAAGTCTTCAGGAGGAGCCAAAATTTGCTAGACCAGTGGGTTTAAAATGTTTTCTTTCACATGGAGCTTCACGGAAAAGGCAAAGCAGCAGCTTCAATATCACGTCTACAGTACTGCAGGAGTGAATTTGTAGAGCAGGTCCTCACAGCATTCCTCGATGTGAGTGGAGGGACCATTTAGGAAAATCTCTTCTGTTGCGGGAGCGGAACAATATACACCTTCTCAATGATTGAGTCTAGTGGTCTTCGAGCTTTGATGTGGATCAGAATTACCTGGGAAACTTTTGGAAAAAAAAAAAAAAAGATTCTTAGGCCCTTTGTTATAGAGTCAGATCTAGCAAATTGGCATGAGCATCTGCATTTTTAACAATCTCCCCAAGCGATGGTTGTATCTGCCCAAGACTGAAAACTATTGATCCGTTTGGATGCCGGAACTCCATGAGCCTTGCTATGCCCCTGGGTCCACCGGCTGGCATCCTTCACTGGCGGACTTCTTTTCAGGTTTGCTTAACATGTGAAGACACATTAGGCAATTGCTCACAGGGATGCCCCACTGGACTTTCCCAAGTAAACGACCAAATCAATAATCTCCAGACATTGAAAGCTTTATTTTTATATACCAGATCAGCAAATACAGGGAAGCTTCCCCCATGTCTTGGGTTTTAGCAGATTTCAATTGCGTAGCATGAATTAAAGTTGTATTCATTAAACACCAGGAACGTAATTATGTTTGGGAAGATGTAAGTGCTCTCCCCTGTGGCTCGGAAGAAAGGCATATTAGAATCTCTACTGGATTCATTCGCCTTTCTCATTGTAACTTTTCCCTTGCCAGGATGTTTGCTTTGTGCCTATATGAGGCTCCCAGTTCAGCGATTTTGATGAAATGACCAGTTGAAAATGGGTCAGTTTGGTTAATAAAAAGTTAATTAAACTGGTGACATCAACAAGATGGCAGAATGACTTTCCAGCTGTTGTATCCTTATAGAAACATTAATTTTAGCAACTATCCACGAACGAAAATACCTTCACAAGGGCTAAGGAAATCAGGTGAGAGAGTATAGCACCTGGATATTGTACAGAAATAAGAAGAAACATGGGAGAGGGTAAGAAGGATAGTTTTACATCACTCACATCACCCTTCCTTCGAGCTTTGGCAGCCCAGCATGGAGAGAGAAATGCCATCCATGCAGGGATAGGAGAGTAAAGTGAGCACCAGACTTTGCCTTGAACCCTGACACTGATTCATTCCAATACAACCCCATGCCAGGTAGTTCCCTGCAGCCCCAGGCTCCAGGTTTGCCCTGCAGACTCAGTCTCCAGGCTTACCCCAGCCCTAGGTTGATTCCCACAGCCTCAGGCTCCAGGCCCAATCTACCATCAAGCTGGCCCCAGGTTCTACACTGGCCCCACAGACTTAGTCTCCAGGCCTGTCCCACTGCCAGACCAGCCACTGAAGCCCTAGATTTCAGGCCAGCACCCATGGACTGAGCCTTTAAACCTGCTTCAATGCCAGGCCATCCTCTAAGTCCCCTGACTCTGGGGTGGTTGCCTAAACTCAGTCTCCAGGCACACCCCAACATCAGGCTGGCCCCAAAGACTCAGTCTGTAGATCATTCCCAGCACCAGGCCAGCCCCCACAGCACCAGACTCCAGGTCAGAACCCACAGACCCAGCCTCATGGCCCATCCTGGTACCAGGTTGACGCCTGAAGACACCCACTCTAGGATAGCCTCCATGGGTACAGGATCCAGGCTGGGCCCTGTGACCACAAGCTCCAGCCAGACCCAGGGTCCAGGCCCAACCCTGTAGACCCCAGCACTAAACTGGCCCCCATGGAACCCAGTCTCCAGATCCATGGCAGAGCCAAGCCGGCACCTACAGCCCCAGGATACACACCCACCTTTGTGAACAGAGCTTTCAGGCCAACAGCTGCCCCACCCCCACCCCACAGCCTCCAGGCAGGCTCTGGTTCAGGCTTCAGGTCTATCCCTGTGTCAGGCCAGCCCCTATGGACTCAAGCATCAAGCCCAAATGCATAGTTCAAAGTAATCATCTTAAAGAGGTTCAGTGAGCTACAAGACAGACAACTAAATAAAATCAAGAAAACAGTAGGACAACTAGAAACTCAGGACGACTATGGATGAGCAACTAAATAAAATCAGGAAAACAATCCACAAACAAAACAAGCATCTCAACAAAAGGATGGGAAAATAAAAAGAACTAAACAGAAATTCTGGAGTTAATGAACATAATGCCTGAACTAAAAATTTTATAGAGTGCTTCAACAGCAGACTAGATCAAGCAGGAGAATCAATGAGCTCAAAGATAAGTCATTTAAAATTATCCAGTCAGAGGAACAAAAAGAAAAAGGCATGAAAAAGGGTGAAGAATACCTACAAGAATTATGAGACACCATCAGACAAACCAATATATGTACTATGGGTGTTCCAGAAAGAACAGAGAAAGAGAAAGGGGAAGATAGCTTACTTCAAGAAATAATGACAAAAGAATACAAATAAGCAATAATATGTAAAATAATGCATATGTTAATTGACTTGATTTAGCCATTCCACAATGTCTACATATTTCAAAACATCAAGTTGAGCTTGGCATGGTGGCTTATGCCTGTAGTTCCAGCTACTGGGAGGCTGAGGTGGGAGGACTGCTTGAGCCCAGAAATTTGAGGCTGCAGTGAGCTAAGATGGTGCCACTGCACTTCAGCCTGAGCAACAGAGCAAGACTCCAAGACTCCATCTTTATAAAAAGAATCATGTTGTATGCCATAAATATATGTAATTTTTACTTGTCAATTAAATAAAAATAGTAGTGATAAAATGTTAATTAAATTGGTTGCTTATTAATTACATAAATAAACGCCACCTGTGTTTAACACAAACTAGCCTTACAAGCCCATAAAATTCTGTGCATATATGCACAAAAATTATTCAATGAATCATTAAATATGTGAGCAAAGGTGGCATTTAAGTGCCCAGAAATGAGAGGTAGTTAATTAAATTACATTCCATCCACAAGATAAACTACTATGCTATCATTAAGAGTAATCCATTCAGGCCGGGCGCGGTGGCTCACGCCTGTAATCCCAGCATTTTGGGAGGCCGAGGTGAGCAGATCACGAGGTCAGGAGATGGAGACCATCCTGGCTAACAAGGTGAAACCCAGTCTCCACTAAAAAAAAAAAAATACAAAAAATTAGCCAGGTGTGGTGGTGGGCCCCTGTAGTCCCAGCTACTTGGGAGGCTGAGGCAGGAGAATGGCATGAACCCAGGAGGCGGAGCTTGCAGTGAGCCGAGATCGCGCCATTGCACTCCAGCCTGGGCGACAGAGCGAGACTCCGTCTCAAAAAAAAAAAAAAGGAGTAATCCATTCACCTTAAAAAAAGAATGAAGTACTGATATATGCTAAAACATGGCTAAACCTCCAAAATATTCTTTCTAAGAGAAAGAATCCAGACACAACAGGTCACCTATTTTATGATCCTCTATATAAAGTGTTCAGGATAGGTGAATCCACAGAGACAACAAAGTAGATTAGTGGTTGCCAGGGGCTGGGGCATGACTGCTCAGAGGGATGGGGTCTCCTTTCGGGGTGTTGAAAGTGTCTTTGGATGAGATAGAGGTGACGATTGCACAATATTGTGAAATTACTAAATGCCATGGAATTGTGCACTTTAAAATGATGAGTTTTATGTTATATAAATTTCACCTCAATGTAAGACATGTAATCCATTCAATTCATTTAACAAATACGAACTGAAGACCAATATATTATGTGCTAAGTACTGGGATTGATGCAAAAGGAGAAATGAAGGACATGGTTCTATCCTAAACAATCTGACACGGAAAAGTCTCCGAGTCATAAGTGAATGAAAGCAAATCTATATGTGGTCCCACTGGGCCTCATTCTCTGTTGAGACAACTTAAGATATAATTTGGATCAGAGAAGGTTATCTTCTTTGTGCTCCCATGGGCCTATGCTATTTTTGTCCTACCTTTTTTTTTTAAGAGAGAGAGTCTTGCTCTGTTGCCCAGGCTGGAGTGCAGTGGTGTGATCATAGCTCACTGCAGCCTTAAACACCTGGGCTCAAGAAATCTTCGTACCTTGGCCCCCACAAGTAGCTGGAATTACAGACATGAGCCACCATGCCCAGCCCAGTCCTGTGATTTCCTATGGATACATATACTTTGCTTATTGTTTGAATAATCATCTCTCTTTCTCCCACACCGAAGGCTCTGAGAGGAAACAGCCAGGTTTGTGTGACTTCTAATTGTAGCTTCAGCACAGTTATTAGCACATAATAGATTTTTGATAAATATTTCTTGAATAAATAAAAGAATGATTTCCTTCTATACTTCTCCAGGTTGGGCTTTTGAGTCTGGGGCTAAAAACTTGGTAGCTTTTGACTCTTCCCCCTTTCACCCACATAATAACAATCACGATAATAACAGATGACCCCCATTTATTGAGCTGAGAGTTTTGCCAGCCATGGTGCTGGGTCTCTGTAAGGGTGAGAGATGATACCGTCGACCTGGTCTCATGAATCTGGTTTTAGAACCGAAGATATTGAGGCTAAGATCAGAAAAGTAACACCACAATGTCCATGAGGAGGTTTGGTGACAGAGCATCTGGATCCAGAGTTAAACCCATCCACAAGGCCTTCCAGGGAACCCAGAGTGTCCGACATCCAAAGGACTGGCTCTTCCTACAGATTCCAGGGCAAACACCACGTTGGCCCTCTGTGTAACCAACCATCGGCAAATTGGCTTAGCAGATTGCTTCAGTTTGTCTTTTCTGCTGTCAGGTAGAAACAGACTAAAGTCCTCTGTGATGTGAATTCCATTCTCAGGATTCCCTGAGGATCCTTGGAGGTCCTGAAACACCATTCCCATCTGCCAGGTTTTGTCACGGGGCTGTGAAGACCCTCTCAAAGGCAGGATCCACACAATGGCCACTTACAGCAGAGGTGAGCCTCCAAAATCCTTCTGCCCTCGGTCCTTAAAGGTAATTTGGACTTGGAACAATATCTAAGGAGCTGAACTCATCATAGAGAAAAGAACACTGCGTGGGAAGTGCTTTAGTCAGAGTTCTCTAAAGAAACGGCACCAATAGAACTTATGTGTGTGTATAT
>NW_012104476.1:1759941-1764250 GCF_000951045.1 Mandrillus leucophaeus
AGGCTGAGGCAGGAGAATCACTTGAATCTGGGAGGCAGAGGTTACAGTAAGCAGAGATCGTGCCAATACACTCTGGCCTGGGCGATAGAGACTCTGTTTCAAAAACAAACAAACAAACAAATAAAATAAAATAAAATAAAATAAAATAAAATAAAATGTACTCTTTCCAGAGCCATCCCTCTATGATTCTAACTCCACTGCCCAGCATGTCCTGTTGACTGTGACCCTGACTCTGCCCCCTCATCCCTTTTCCATGTTCATGGTAGATGAGAGGCCCGTACATTTCCAATAGCAGTCACTACGCTGTCGCCTGAGCCTTGCGAATTCTTCTGGGCATGCCGACTTTTTGTGCTTTACTACTGTCTTTTAGAGGAAAAGAGCCCATCATTTGATCAGACAGCCTTTGCTATGCTGACCCAAAACCTGCTGTTTGGAAAATCACAGGTAAAACCTCTGACAGCATCACTGGTGTGAGTCAGCAGGGTGTTGCTCAGGCCCAGTTTAATGGGGGGAGTAAAAGGTGAGATTTGCTCAAATACACATATTCTCCTGTAGGATAATTACTTTGCAACCCACACACTTTTCGGGACCCAGAATTCATCTTGAACCAAATCCAGCCTTCCTTGTCATTTTCTGTAAGACAGAGGCTCTGTAGTCAGGACTGGCAGTGTGAAAAGCAAACAGAAAAACAAATGATGCAGGCAGGCAGGACGGCTTTTGCATCACTTGCTGGTCAAAGGCTTTCTTTCCCATTGGAATGTGAACATCCGCAAGCTGCATTGTTTTGAACTTTGACACAAGCCCAACCAGAAGACCTCCCCAGCTTCCAAGCAAGGTGGTTTGAGCAAAAAGTCATCCCTGGGGATGAAATGTGAGTATGTATCCTGTACTTGGCTCTCCCAGCCTTTTGGGTTATGCCTGAGGTTCCTGCCCCATCTCTGTTCTAAGTTATGAATCAAGACTTGGTAAAACATGTAAGAAGCTGAACTCATCAGAGGGGAAAGAGCCCTGCCTGGGGAGTCCAGGGTCCTGTCTCGTGGTTCTGATGACTGACCTTGGGAAAGCGAGGAGGCACTGCAGGCCTTGGTTTTCTGTCTTGTAAAAATGATAAGGTTGCAACCAGGCGCGGTGGCTCACGCCTATAATCCCAGCACTTTGGGAGGCTGAGGCAGGTGGATCATGAGGTCAGGAGTTCAAGACAAGCCTGACCAACATGGGAAAGCAAAGAGGCACTGCAGGCCTTGGTTTCCTGTCTTGTAAATATGATAAGGTTGTGACTGGCGCAGTGGCTCATGCTTGTAATCCTGGCACTTTGGAAGGCCGAGGCAGGTGGATCATGAGATGAGGAGTTCGAGACCAGCCTGACCAACACGGTGAAACCCTGTCTCTACTAAAAATACAAAAAGTAGTCAGGCATGGTAGAGTGCGCCTGTAATCTCAGTTACGCAGGAGGCTGAGGCAGGAGAATCGCTTGAACCTGGGAGGTGGAGGTTGCAGTGAGCCGAGATTGTGCCATTGCACTCCAACCTGGACAACAGAGCAAAGCTCTGTCTCAACAACAACAACAACAACAAAATGTTGAGGTTGCAATAAGTGTTCTGTAATGTTCATTCTTTCCAGAGCCAATCTTCTGTGATTCTACTTCTAACTTCATTGCCCAGAGCGTCCTGTTGACCCTGACCCCTCATCCCTTTACAACTATGTCCACTGTACAGTTGAGAGATCTGTATATTTGAAGACATCAGAAACATACCACTACTGAAGACATACCACTATTGAAAATGTACCATTTTGGTTTCACTGATTTAACATAATCCAACCCACAAGTACAGAAAATACCAGCCCAGTGAAATGACAACCATCATGCTTTCTTTACTATTCATGTAATAATAGATACTAACCATCTATTTGGACCTAGCTTGGCATTTAGGCACTGTGGGGTATTCCTAAGAAGAATGTGAGTCGTGGTGTGTGCCTGTAGTCCCAGCTACTTGAAAAGCTGAGGGAGGAGGAATGCTTGAGACCAGGAGTTCAAGACCAGCCTGGGCCACATAGCGAGACCCCATCTCTAAAAGTAACAATAAAAGAAGAAGAGTGTGATTTGGCCACTACTCACAGATTTGAAGGTTCTCTTGAAGGTGTTCACCCCTTACAAAATAAGGAGGATATAACTGGGGTTAATATGTGGATGACAGGTGAGAATAAAGTCAGTTCAAAGAAAGGAGAATGCCTGTGGGCAGAAGTGGGAAGAAGGATTTGGGAATAAGAATGGACTAAGGCTGGGCCTTCAAGAATAGGTAGAATCTCAATAGGCAGGAAGACCTGCAGGAAGAGAGAGGGAAAGAGAAGTCTCTAGTCTTGAAGATTCTATGCTGTCTGGAGGTGGGATTACATGTTGGAAGCAAGGTAAAGTACTATGCGGGTAGTTATAATCTTTCCAATGTAGCACTTTCTCATTAAAGAGCTCTTTTATCTGAGTTACCTCATTTAACTGTTATAACATCCCTTTGGGTTGATGTTATTATCTCTATTTTACAGATGAAGAAATTGTGACTCAGAGGAGTTAAGTACTACTTGCCAACAGGCACGGAGCTGAAACATTTTAGAAGCAGAAACTCACAGCTTCAGAATCTAAGTCAATGCTCCTTTTACTCTACAATGCTGTGAGAGCCAGTGTACAGTGAGTCTCAGTTGATAGGCCAGCTGTCAGGAAGAAAGCTCTGAGACGCTAGACTCACAAAGGTTATCATCATTTATCATCATGACCTCCATTTCCTCAAGTGGTCTGAACAAATGTTACCTGGTTGCCAGATCAGCGTAGATCTGAGTTTCTGAGAGGTGCTGGTTGTTGTGAGGCAGACAGTGCAGACTCCACCTAAAAGTCAAGGGTGAATTATCCAGGTACGGTGGCCCATGCCTGTAATCCCAGCTAACCGGGAGGCTAAGGCACAAGAATCATTTGAGCCCAGGAGGCGGAGGCTGCAGTGAGCCAAGATAGCACTGCTGCACTCTAGCCTGGGTGACAGAGTGAGACTCTGTCTTAAAAAAAAAAAAAAAAAAAAAGTGAAGGGTGAGGCTGGCTAAGAGATTTTAGGTGGGTTAGAGCAATAGTAGAGAGGGGAATAATTCAGTTGGAGGAAGTAACTCATATAGAGCTTACCACTTCAAAACTCTTCTCACATCTTAAATATTTTATTGAGTGCCTACAATGTGATAGGCACTGAGCCAGGTACTAGTTTTTCTTCTTTCAAGGTCAGCCATTCCAACAATGTCCTCATCAGCATCTTACAACACTTGCCCTCCGTATCCTTCCCGTGTTCTAACCTTCAATCATAAATTCATCCAGCAAATGTTTGTTGAGCACCTATAATATAACCAGCCCTGTGCTAGTGTTAGAGGAGACGCACATACACACACAAGCTGTGCTTTCAGCTTCTGGTGCAAGGATTAAAAACAATTAAGCAATGGGTGAGAATTAAAACTGAAATATACTCTGAAAGTGACACAAAGATATTTTAATATCTAAAAGATCTAATTTATGGCATTTAAAAAGCACTGGAAAATGCTGAAAAAATTAGTAAACAGTTCAGAAGGTCCTAGACTTGAATTCCTACATGCACAATAAGAAGACAGATTCCAAATGGATTTGAGAGTTCAATATAAAGAAGGAAGAAAATCATTATAACAAATTGTAAGATCATGCTTCTCTCCTCTTAGATTGACAGAGACCTTTCTAAGCATAAAAGCAAAGGAAGAAAGAATAGTAAAATGCCAATAGATCTAACCTTACAATTTTTAAAAAAGTACACACACACACTCACACATACTATATAGAATATTGATAGACGTCTTTCAGGACAATTCGATGCTGTGACTTTGTGACTGAATGAGGTTCTTTGCTAGAAACTGAAGGATGATGGATAAAACATCAAAAAGAAAACTGAAAGATAGATCAAGGATCAAGTACAAGATAAACATCTCATCTATCGGACACAGCAGGAACCCAAGTTGAAACCAGGGCTTTCTGGAGCCTGGATCTGGTATCAGGGTTGGGAAGATAGATAAACCACCGCTCTTTTTGAAGATAGGAGCTGAAGAGAGACTGAACGTGCTCATGAAAGGAGGCTGGAAAAAGTGCTGCAAAATCCTAAGAAAAATATTTTTAGATTGTATATCTAATAAAGGGGCTTTCATCTGGAATATATAAAGAACTCTTACAACTCAACAATAAAAACATAATCCAATTAAAAATATAATGAGATGGCCGGGCGCAGTGGCTCACACCTGTAATCCCAGCATTTTGGGAGGC
>NW_012104476.1:1764515-1781297 GCF_000951045.1 Mandrillus leucophaeus
CTGTGGAGAAAAAGGAATGTGTTTACACTCTTGCTGGGAGTATAATTAGTTCAACCATTGTGGAAGACAGTGTGGTGATTCCACAAACACCTAAAGACAGAAACACATTTGACCCAGCATCCCATTACTGGGTATATGCCCAAAAGAATATAAATAATTCTGCTATAAAGACACATGCAGGCATGTGCTCACTGCAACACTATTCGTAATAACACAGACATGGAATCAACCTAAATGCCCATCAACGATAGACTGGATGAAGAAAATGTGGTACATACACACCATGGAATACCATACAGCCATAAAAAGGAAAAGATCATGTCCTTTGCAGGGACATGGATGGAACTGGAGGCCATTATCCTTAGGAAACGAACACAAGAACAGAAAACCAAATACTCCATGTTCTCACTTGTAAGTGGGAGCTAAATGATGAGAACACATGGACACAGAGAGAAACAACACATACTGGGGCCTATCAGAGAGTGGAGAGTGGGAGGAGGGAGAGGATCAGGAAAAATAACTAATGGGTACTAGGCTAAATATTTGGGTGATGCAATAATCTATTCAAGAAACCTCCATGGAACAAGTTTACCTATGTCACAAATCTGCACATGTACCCCTGCATTAAAATGAAAGTTAAAAAAAGAAAGCTCCCCCCCACCCAAAACAGGTAAAGGATTTAAGTAGACATTTCTTAAAACAAGATATACAAGTGGCCAATGAGTGCATGAAAAGGTGCTCCACATCATTAGTCATTAGAGAGACACAAATTAAAACCACACTGAGATACCACTTCATACCTACTAAGATAACTATAATAAAAAAATAGATGGACAATAACAAGTATTGGCAAGGACATGGAAAAAATGGAATCCTCATATGTTGCCTGTGGAAATGTAAAATGGTGCAGCAACTTTAAAAAACAATTTGGCGGCTGGGCGCGGTGGCTCAAGCCTGTAATCCCAGCACTCTGGGAGGCTGAGATGGGCAGATCACGAGGTCAGGAGATGGAGACCACCCTGGCTAACATGGTGAAACCCTGTCTCAACTAAAAATACAAAAAACTAGCCAGGCGCGGTGGCGGGCCCCTGTAGTCCTAGCTACCCGGGAGGCTGTGGCAGGAGAATGGGGTGAACACGGGAGGCGGAGCTTGCAGTGAGCTGAGATCCAGCCACTGCACTCCAGCTTGGGTAACAGAGCGAGACTCCGTCTCAAAAATAATAATAATAATAATAATTTGGCAGTTCCTCAAGAAGCTCACTATAGAATTGACATATGACTAAGTAATTGCACTCCTAGGCATATACCCAAGATAATTGGAAACATATCCAGATGCAGACTTGTACAAGGTGGTTCATAGCAGGTGCTACGGACAGAATTACGTATCCCCAAAATTCATGTGGAAGCTTTAACTTCTAGTGTGACAGTCTTTACAGACCAGAGGTACTGTAATTAGGTTTAGATGAGACCTTAGAAGTGGAGCCCTCGTGATGGGATTAGTGCCCTTATAAGAAGAGACACCAGAGAGCTTGTTCTCTCTCTCCTCCCCATGGGAGGACACAGGGAGAAGGCAGCTAGCTACCTGGAGGCAAGTCTATGGTATTTTGTTATGGTAGCCCAAGCTGATTAATTCAATAGGATTGATCATAATAGTCAAAAAGTGGAAATGATCCAAATGCCCAGCAATTGATGAGTAGAGAGAGAAAATGTGATCTCTTCATACAACAGGTTAATATTCAGCCATAAAAAAACTGGAATGAAGTACTGATGCATGCTACATTATGGAGGGACCTTGAAAACATTGTGCTAAATGAAAGAAGCCAGAAACAAAAGGTTAACTAGGGTATGATTCCACGTATACAAAATGTCCAAAATAGCAAATCCATAGAGACAGAAAGTAGATTAAGTATCACCAGGGGTTGAGAGTAGGAGGGGATGGGGAACGACTGCTGATGGGTACAGAGTTTCTTTCTGGGTTGATAAAAATGTTCTGGAATTAGATAGTGGTAATGGTTGCTCAATTTTGTGATTATACTAAAATCTGCTGAATGGCACATTTATGAGTATAAATTTTGCAGTATGTGAATGATCTTAATAAAGTCACCCAGAGTTTGAAAAATGACTGTCAAAAAAAGCCTACTCTTGTCTTTGAGACTGCTGTGTCTTATTCCTAGGGCTGTAGCTTTCCAATTTTCTCTTTCATTGTTTGCAAATCTTTGGAAGAACTATTAGGTTGGTGCAAAAGTATCTGTGGTTTTTGCCATTGAAAGTAACGGTAGAAACTGCAATTATTTCTGCACCAACTTAATAGTATCCTCAGTATTGGTTCTGATTCTTTGGATGACAGAAAGAGGCTATCTAGAGCCTGCCCAATGTCACAGGTTTGGTCTTTAAGAAATTCTTTAAAAAATTCCCACTTAGCCAGCCTGGCCAACATGGCGAAACCCCATCTCTACTAAAAATACAAAAAAAATTAGCCAGGCGTGGTGGTGCGTGCCTGTAGTTCCAGTTACTCAGGAGGTTGAGGCACGAGAATGGCTTGAACCCAGAAGGTGGAGGTTGCAGTGAGCCAAGATCGTGCAACTGCATTTCCCATCTGGGCAGCAGATGAAGACTCTGTCTCAAAAAGAAAAAAAAAAAAAAAAAATTCGACCTAGGCCTATACCTGCTGGCAAGCTGCAAGCCTAAGGTGAAAGGAGAGCACAGACTTGACCTCTGGACTAGGAGCCTCATGAAGCCTTGAACTGGCTCTGTGATTGTTCATGTGATGGTCTCCATATCAACACAAGGCATGGTTTTGCATTGAGGTTATGGAGGAGCAGATGGAGACAACTGCAAACCACCAGATAGAAGGGAATAAATAGATAAGGACTAAACAAAAACAAAACTCATAGAAAATTAGCCTATAAATCAAAATATCAAAATGCAAGAAAAAGCCATCTAATGGAAGACAATCGATTATATCAACTTTCAGAACAGAATATAAATTCACTCTTGCAGCATTAAATGTATACAGCAGCTGGACAAATACTTTAAAATTTATATTATTAGGATGCTCAGATAGAAGAATGAAGATATATTTTCAATTTGGAAAAACAAGACACTACAAAATTTTTAAAAGCAGAGCTAAAAAGAACAGGTAAATACAAAAACACAATTAAAGTAGTACAATTTCAGAAAAAGAAAATATCATGGTCACTGGAAATTATACAAAATGGAAACAAAAGGAGGATTACTTAATTAAAAGACAGAATTGAGAAATTCACACAAAATGCATCATGGAGAGGCAAAGATATGTAAAATAGGAAATAGCAGTTAGAAGACATGGAAGACTTCAACCTTTCAACACTCAACCAGTAGGAATTCTAGAAGCCCCAGAACAAAAAGAATAGTGAGAGTTATGGAAAATCTATTTTTGAAAAAAAAAAAAAGAAATTCATAGGCATTTTCTAGAATTGAATTAAAAATGATCTTCAGTTTGGAAATTCAAATATTCAACAGGGTGAATCTGCCTAGAAATCTCAGGAACATAGCCTTGGGTATATGGAAACTCCACATAGGAAATAGCATGATAAATTAATAGAAAAGAACAATTGCAGAGAAATATGGAAAGTATGTTCTCACTACATACTGTAAATAAAATGATTTTTAAATGGACTAAGATGTACATTTAAAAGGCAAAACTTCAGAACTTTTAGAGGAAAATTTTGAATAATATATTATCTCTCGATAGGGAGTATTTCTTTAAAAGGAGGCACAAAATATAAAGCAAAAAGATTAACAAACTGGACTACATTAATGTATAAAGCATTTTCGTAATAAAAATAGAAGAAAGTTAAAAGACAAGTTACACACTGAGAAAAGGTATTTAGAATGTACAAGAAAATTATTTACAGAACATTTAAGGAGCTTAAAAAGACAGCTCAAAAGAAAAATAGACGAATAGTATGAACAGGCAGTTTACAGAAGAGGAAAGCTCTCTGAAAGGAAAATAAATCTTGGAACCCCAAACTCATTAAGCAGAAAGGAAAAGTCAAGCTGGGAACTGAGTCACACCAGCCTCTTTTTTTGGTGCCTCAATAAGATGGCTACAAGATGAAAAGCTACATACCTTCCTCATATTTTTCCCACAAGTAAATTCCTAGTGCTCTCCAAGATCCTTGCCCCAAAGTGTTTCTGTTAAAATTTACGGCCGGGCGCGGTGGCTCATGCCTGTAATCCCAGCACTCTGGGAGGCTGAGATGGGCAGATCACGAGGTCAGGAGATGGAGACCACCCTGGCTAACATGGTGAAACCCTGTCTCAACTAAAAATACAAAAAACTAGCCAGGCACGGTGGCGGGCCCCTGTAGTCCTAGCTACCTGGGAGGCTGTGGCAGGAGAATGGGGTGAACACGGGAAGCGGAGCTTGCAGTGAGCCAAGATTGCGCCACTGCACTCCAGCCTAGGTGACAGAGCGAGACTCTATCTCAAAAAATAAAATAAAATTCACCATGGTAATGTAAATGATAGATTATCTTTACATATGTATTCACTGCTCTGCCCACGGAACACAAATCCATATCTGATTGTTGTCCTGTCCCCATTTGTCTATGTTACTTCATGTAAAAATGCAGAGTCCCTGCATTTTTGCATGCCCTATTTGTATATGTTAGCTTATGTAAAAATGCAGATTCACTGAGCCAGACAAAGGCATGGATGACTATTCCCCCAACCTCCCTCTTACATTAAAATTGTGTGTTTCTCAATATCCTGCCCTTTCCCCGTTGAATTTGGAGCCCTCAAAATCATCTTTGGAGAAAGGCATAAACCTGTCTCCCAGGCGCACGTCCTTAACTTTGGCAAATAAACCTCCTAAAATGATTTTGATTTGTCTTGGTCATTGTTCTTGATTGACATCTGAATGATAGATAAACATATAAAAGGATGCCCAACGTCACAAATAATCACAGAAATACAACTTAAAACATTGAATGCCAATTCACAGCCATCAGATTGGCAAAAATTAAAGTTTGACAATATAGAGTATAGGTGAGAGTATGGAGAAAGAGAAATTCTATTACACTGGTAGTGGGAGTGCAAATTGACGGAACAGCTTTGGAGGCCATTTTGATTATATCTGGTAGAGCAGAAGATTCTCTTTAAGAGACATGGTCTTGCTCTGTCACCTAGGCTGGAGTGCAGCAGTGAAACCATAGCTCACTGTAGCCTCAACTTCCTGGGCTCAAATGATCCTCTGGCCTCAGCCTCCTGAGTATCTGGGACTACAGGCATGTGACTCCCATGCCCAGCTAATCTTTTTATTTTTTTGAAGAGATGGGGTCTCCCTATGTTGTCCATGCTGGTCTCAAACTCCTGGTTTCAAGAAATTCTCCCATCTCAGCCTCCCAAAGCCCTGGGATTACAGGCATAGGCTACTGGATCCAGCCATGCAGTAGATTTTTATACTCTACCAGTAAGGAAATATAGCATCACATGGGGATAACAGAGACATGTTTATAAATACTCTTTGCAAAATTGTTTGTTATAGAGAAAAAAGGAAACCATGTAAGCATTCATTCACTAGAAAATGGATAAATAATTTGTGGCATGTAAATATAGCAAAAAGTAGTGCAGCAAAAAAAAAGAAACAAAACCAAAAAAAAGAACATTGAGAAATGTTGAAAAATTTTGAAATGAAAAGAGCAGTGTATACAAGCTATTATGAGACATCTTTAAAAGTCCATGGAAAATGCATATTATAAAAACATCTATGCATGGATTTCAAAAATTTTTATACCAAAATAAACTTGTGCCAACTTGTTATAACATGTCTGAACAGGCTCTAGTTTGAGGCACTAAGAAGGATAAGATATTGGTTTGAATTGAGCTTCTATCAGAGCATGATGTACTCTGTTAAAATTGAAACAAGAACAAAAATCAAATTTATGGTGAAGCTTGAGAGGAAGAATGGCAAAAAGCATTGATCCTTTATGGAAAATCTATGCAGACAGTGCTCTAAAGAAATCAGCAGTTTACAAATGGATAACTCATTTTAAGAAGGGAAAAGATAATGTTGAAGATGAAGCCTGCAGTGATAGAACATCCACATCAATTTGTAAGGAAAAAATTAATCTTGCTCATGCCCTAATTGAAGAAGACTGACAATCAACAGCACAAACAATAGCCAACACCATGGAAATCTCAATTCGTTCTGAATACACAATTGTGATCGAAACATTAAAGTTGAGCAAACTTTCCACTTGATGGGTGCCGAAACAGTTGCAGCCAGATCAGCTGCAGACAACAGCATAGCTTTCATTGGAAATTTTAAACACATGAGATCAAGATTCTGAAGCACTTATTTGAAGAATTGTAACAGGAGATGAAACATGACTTTACCAGTACAATTCTGAATACAAAACACAATCAAAACAATGGCTACCAAGAGGTAGAAGTTGTTCAGCCAACACAAAAGCAGACTAGTCAAGAGCAAAGGTCATGGCAACAGTTTTTGGGATGCTCAAGGCATTTTGCTTTGTCTTTCTGGAGGGATAAAGAATGATAACATCTGCTTATTAGGAAAGTGTTTTGAGAAGTTTTGCCAAAGCTTTAGCAGAAAGATGCCTGGGAAATCTTCACCAGAGAGTCCCTCTCTACCATGACAATACTCCTGTCCATTCCTCTCATCAAACAGGGGCAATTTTTTGAGAGTTTCAGTGGGAAATCCTTAGGTATCCACCTTGCAGTCCTGATTCACCTCCTTCTGATATATTTTAGTCTCCTAATCTTAAAAAAATCTTTAAAGAGCACTCATTTTTTTCCTTCAACTAATAATGTTAAAAAGACCACATTGACATAGTTAAATTCCCAGGACCCTCACTCAATTCTTTAGGGATGGAGTAAGTTGCTATCAACACTTACAGAAGTGTCTTGAAGTTGATGAAACTTATGATGAGAAATGTAGTTTGTATGTTTTTGTGTTTATTCTTTTTTTGTTTTTTTTTTTTTTTGAGTCAAGAGTCTTCTCTGTCACTTAAAATGGAGTGCAGTGGCATGATCATAGCTTGCTGCAGCCTCAAACTCCTGGGCTCAACTGATTCTTCCACCTTAGCCTCCCCAGTAGCTGGGAGTATAGGTGCATGCCACCACACCTGGTTTATTTATTTATTTATTTTTGAGATGGAGTTTCACTCTTGTTGCCCAGGCTGGACTGCAATGGCACGATCTCAGCTCACTGCAACCTTTTCCTTCTGGGTTTAATCAATTCTCCTGCCTCAGCCTCCAGAATAGCTGGGATTACAAGCATGCACCAACACGCCTGGCTAATGCTGTATTTTCAGTAGAGACAAGATTTCTCCATGTTGGTCAGGCTGGTCTCAAACTCCCGACCTCAAGTGACCCACCCACCTCGGCCTCCCAAAGTGCTGGGATTACAGGCACGAGCCATCATGACCGGCTAATTTATTTATTTTTTATAGAGATGGGGTCTCCCTGTGTTGCCCTAGGCTGGTCTTAAACTCCTAGACTCAAGTGACCTTCCTACCTAGGCCTGCTAAACTGTTGGGATTACATTTTTATCTTTTAATTCATTTTCCACAAACTTTTTGAAGTCTTCTTGTATGTTCAGAGGGATGTATGCCAAATACACATTGTATATGTATTACGTAAGTTTAAATCACGGAGAACAGTATCATTGAAAGTCTGTAGAAACCTAAATTTGTAGCAAATATCTGGAAATAATATAACAAATTTATGATAGGGGTTAGCTAACTGGAGCAGTAGGAAAGAGCTCGGGATTGGAAAAGGGACATGGCGATCCCAAGTTAATCTGGGAAATTTAACTTTAAAAATGTTTGAACTAAATACAGACTGATGTTAAGATTTTATAAAGCAAAGTAATGGTGTTTATTTTATTATTTAAAATTTTTGTTACATATTTTAGATGTTTTATTATAAACATATTAAAAATCCAAAACACCCCAGTACTAACAGACAAAATATAAGTTGGGAAAGGTTGAAACATGTGTCAGGCATGGTTGAGGTTCTTATCCTACAGACTGCTCTTACTTAGCAATGAAAATGAGACAAGTACCCTGGAGAAAAGTTGGGCTACAGCTTAACAGGCAAGGTACAAGAGGAAAATACAAATGACCTGTGAACTTAAGAAAGGAAGTTCAGTATCAGTGCCAAAATGCAGATCGAAGCAGCAATAAAATACCAGTTTTTAATCTACCAAATTTTAGGAATTTGCCTATGGAAAGAGATTCTCTGCCAGAGATTCTCACAAAACTTTATTTTCAGAGATATTCTTCACGGAGAATCATAGTGATAAAAAAAATACAGTACACTTAGGTGTGTGCCTCTGTCCAAGCCATCAGTTCTCTTTTCTAAATTCCATGTCACACATTTTAATCTTCACTGCTTCTTGTCTTTTTTCGAGACAGGTTCTCACACCATTGCCCTGGCTGGAGTGCAATGGTGTGATCACAGCTTACTGCAGTCTTGACTGCCTGGGCTCAAGTGATTACCTCACTGCAGCCTCCCAAGCTGGAATCACAGACATGCACCACCACATCCAGCTAATTTTTTAAATTATTATTTTAGAGACAGGGTCTTGCACTATAGCCCAGGCTGGAGTGCAATGGTATAATCATGGCTTACTGCAGCCTCGACTACCCGAGCTCAAGTGATTCCCCCAACTCAACCTCCCAAGTACCTGGGACCACAGACGTATGCCACCACACTCAGCTCATTATTTTTATTATTATTTCAGAGACAGGGTCTCACACGGTTGCCCAGGCTGGAGTGCAATGGTGCAATGACAGCTTACTGCAGCCTCGACTGCCTGAACTCAAGCGATTCCCCCACCTCGGCCTCCCAAGTAACTGGGACCACAGACATGTGCCACTAGATCCAGTTAATTTTTTAAATTATTATTTGTAGAGGCGAGGTGGTGTTGCTATGCTCCCCAGGCTGGTATCTTCACATTTTAACGTCTGTGAAATTGAGGTATGTTTTACAATCACTGCCAGGGGGCAGTCATGATGAGGCTGTTGTTGTCTAGACATGCTTATCATAACTCACCGAATAAGTGTGTGCCTCTTTCCAAGCCATCAGAGTCACACACTTCTTCTCCAAAGCTTCCTAAGGGCTCTATAAACTGTACCTGTATCAACAGGCTTGGAAACATATATTCATCTCAAAGCCTCATCCTACTTCAAGCTAGAGCAACTTAAGATGAACCTAAGCAGGTTAAGTAAAAACAATGTCAAGAATCACACATTTGTAACCAAAGTAACTTCTTAAGGTGACAGGGCTAAATGAAACTAAGCAGAATTTTTGAAAGCAAGCAGGAAATGACACTTTCAATTTAAATGAAATGTGATTTAGAGCAAGTTTAGACAAAACTAAGCAATTTATGTCAAACAAGCTCAGAATTGATCATACAGAATTGATCATTCTTTTTAAAATTAATTTCTTACAAGGCATTCAAGAAAATCTAGTTAATACTAAGCAGTTTACATGAAACCAAACTCAAAAGCACTTGTTCCTATCAAAGAAAACTTCTTATTGCCCATTGGAGCTAATAAATACATGTACCTCAACAATTTATATGAAACCAAGCACAGACTCAAAACTTCTTCTCAAAACGCATTTCTTACGATGAGTTAAGAGTGTATGTAGTTGAAGCTAATCAATATGTGTGAAATCCAGCTCAATATCACCCATTCATTTCAAACAAAACTCATAAGCCTCATAAACTTTGCCCTGTTATCAAGGAGTCATTGGATTTTACGGTGATCCTTTATTCCCCAAACCCTTTAAAATTAGATTTGTGTTGCTTTGGTTGAAAAAGATCATCTTAGCATCTCTTTGGGGAAAGCATTTTAGGAGGATTTGTGGCTACTCTAAAGCTGCAGTCCTCATCCTTTCCAGCACCAGGAACTGGTTTCATGGAAGACAGTTTTTCCACGGGCCAGGGACAAGGGATGGTTTGGGGATGATTCAAGCACATTTCATTTATTGTGCACTTTATTTCTATTAATATTAGATTATAATACATAATGAAATAATTCTACAAGTCACCACCATGTAGAATTAGTGGGAGCCTTGAGCTTGTTTTCATGCAATTAGACAGTCCCATCTGGGGGTGATGGGAGACAGTGACAGATCATCAGGCATTAGACTCTCATACGGAGCATGCAATCTAGATCCCTCATGTGCACAGTTCATGATAGAGTTCTTACTCCTGCGAGTATTTGATGCTGCAGCTGATCTGACAGGAGGCAGAGCTCAGGCAGTAATTTCAGCTGTTGGAGGTGGCCGTAAATGCAGATGAAGCTTTGCTTACTCCACTCACTTCCCGCTGTGCACTGGGTTCCTCACATCTAACAGGCTGAGAGCAGTACTGGCCCGGGGACTGGGGACCCCTGCTGTAAAGGAACATACAAACAGTGATGAGGGATGAAGAATTATGATCCTCATTGTGTAAGAGCCTATGAAAATAGATAAGAAACTCTCTAAGTATACAAAAGATGAATGGGTCAAGAACAGAGAGCTGGCTGAAAAGGAAAAACAACCAGGGAAGAAATATTTGAAGCATATACAACTTCTCCACAAGTCAGAGAAATGTAGACTGGGAAAATAAGTTGATTTTTTTTTTTTTTACCTATCAAATTACCCAAGATTTAAAAGCTAAACTATCCATGATGCTCAGGTTACAGTAAAACAGGAACTATTATGTTCTCTTCATAGGAGTGTTAATTGAAGCAGCCTTTCTGGAGCGTAATTTGACAATATGTAAAAAGAGCTTTTAAAATATACATACCTTGCTCATTTATGCAAAAAAAATACAGGAAGGATAAATCAAACTAAACAAATTGTTTAGTTAGAGAAGGATGGGCATAAGAAAGAAGAAGAGGTATGAAATAGGAAAAGAGAGACATTTAGTTGGGAGAAAAGTTGAGTGTTGGGAGAGAAGCTGAGGAAGGGCTTGCATGTCTGCTAGACTTACTGGCTCCTTGCTTCTGGCATTCCCATTATCTCAAGCAGCCATATGTTTCCCATTCAGTTGATACACCGTTTCCTTTCAACCCCTACATCCTGACCAACTGTTTCTTTGTTTAAGCACCAATAAATAGCGTGGGCTCCCAGAGTTAGGGGCCTTTGTAGCCTCCACACTCGCCATGGCCCCCTGGTCCCACTTTCTCTCTCACTGTCTTTTTCTCATTCCTTTGACTCCACTGGACTTAGTCGCCCCCATGACCTGGTGTTGGGCCTGATCACCCCAACAACATTTCTCCCGTATATATACCTTTGACAAGGTTCTAAGGTCTAGAAACATAGTAATGTTTTACATACCTCCAAAATAAATGAAAAATTAAAATCAAACGTGTGGTCACCAAAAATAGAAGACAAACTGGGCAAACTGGTTCATACCTGTAATCCCAGTGCAACATGGTGAGAGCTATCTCTTAAAAATAAAATACAGATAGCAACAAATGAACCTACTTGTGTTATAAATGATTAGCCACACTAAAGGGAGTGAGGGAATGTGGGAGGAAAGACCTAACTTTAGTAACTGTGGAAAATGGAATTTGTTTATTCTTTTAGAGTTGGGGGGGAGGGTCTTGCTATGTTGCCCAGGCTGGACTCAAACTCCTGGTCTCAAGTGATCCTCCCACTTCAGCCTCCAGAGTAGGAAAGTATGATTTTGACTGGATACTAGAAGACTGAAAACAAAAAGAACTATACACAAATACTGCACTAAAGCTAGTAAATGTGTTTCTTAGAGGGGTATGAGTTAACAATTCTGAAACTAGGGGTTTACTTGGATTGAATAGATTAATAAATGTATATTGTAGATGACATCTTCAGGGTTTCTCACTGTCAGATAAATAAATTACAGGCTGGGCACAATGCCTCATGCCTATAATCTCAGCACTTTTGGGAGGCTGAGGCAGGCAGATCTCCTGAGGTCAGGAGGTAGAGACCAGCCTGGCCAACATGGAGAAACCCCATCTCTACTGAAATACAAAAAATGAGCCTGGCGTGGTGGTGGGTGCCTGTAATCCCAGCTACTTGGGAGTCTGAGGTAGGTGAATTGCTTGAACCTGGGAGGCGGAGGTTGTAGTGAGCCAAGATTGCACCACTGCACTTCAGCCTGGACAACAGAGCGAGACTGTGTCTCAAAAAATAAGTAAATAAAAATAAATAAATAAATAAATAAATAAATAAATAAAGTACAAATAAATAAAGAGGGAAGGCTAGAATTAACCCTGTGGCTTTGGATTGTCACAGGAAGTATCAATATGAACTCATAGTTTTAAATACATATGTGGAGAGGGCACAAATATAATGGTGTTTGCATATGTGGATTAGAACACATACATATATTTTCTAGCTATGTCCACTAAGAAGGCTTAGAATTAATGACACCCTGGTAGCAATGAGGACACAGCTCTTTGTTTCTAAATACCATTTCCAATCAAATAAACCAGGACTATTTGGAGAAGCGGATGATTCCAGAGCTGGGGGAGGGAAAAATCCGAGTTAAACCTGGAGCCTCTTGTGTTGTCAGAAATTAAGTGCTCAAGAGAGAATGGGAGCAGGTCGGAAAAACACAGGAGCCCACACTAGAGGAGATCCCATCGGCCAAAGCTAGACCGAACTTAGAAGCAAAAGAAATAACTATATTATTGGATTGAAACCCATAGAGTGAAAAAAAAAAAAAAAAAGAGAAGAAAATTCAGAAGTTTATATTGATGCAGATACAATCATTTGCTGCATAATGACACTTTGGTCAACAACAGACCACATCTACAACAGTGGTTCCACAGGATTATAATGGTGTTTAAAAATTCCTGTTGCCTGGTGATATCATAGCAGTAGTAACATCGTAGTGCAATGCATCACCTTTTAAATGCTTAGATATGTTTAAATACACAAATACCATTGTGTTACAATTGCCTCTAGTATTCAGTACAATGACATGCTGTACAGGCTTGTAGCTTAGGCACAATAGGCTATCCCACATAGCCTAGGTGTATAGTAGGCTAGGCCGTTCAGATTTGTGTAAGTACACTCTGTGATGTTCACACCACCATGAAATTGCCTAACGATGCATTTCTCAGAATGTGTCACCATCATTAAGTAATATACAACTGTAAATAATTGAATAAATTAATTTATAGGCACAAAGAGATAGCTCTTTACAGAATTCCAGTTAGTGAATGTAAAAAGATGAAAGAAATAGAAAATCGCCATTAGGCAAATACCACAGTAATAATTGCTGTAAGCAAGTTCCACCAATAGATGTTAAAACTAGTAGTCGAAAATTTGAAATCTCTTGCATTTCAATACACTAACAATGAACAATCTGAAAAGAAATTAAGAAAACAATTCCATTTATAATAGTATCAAAAAGAATAAAATACATAGAAATAAACCTAACCAAGAAGATGAAAGACTTATACACTGAAAATTACAAACATTGCTAAGAGAAGTTAAAGAAGACACAAATAAATGAAAAGACATCTAATCTCACGGGTTGGAAGACTTACTATTAAACTCCCCAAACTAACCAAACCAAACTACCAATTCGATGCAATCCCCATCAAAATCCCAGTGGCAGTTTTTGCAGAAATAAAACAAATCATCTTAAACTCAGGGGATCCCAATTATCCAAAATAATTTTGAAAAAGAGGAACATATTTGGAGGAATCACACTTCCTGGTTTTCAAACATATTACAAAATTACAGTAATGAAAACAGTGTGATACTGGCATGCAGACAGACATACAGGAAAATGGAATAGAATAGAAAGCCCAGAAATAAACCCTTCATGTGTGGTCAAATGATCTATGACAAGGCCATCAAGACTTTCAATGGGGAAAGGTTAGTCTTCTCAACAAATGATGTGAGAAAACTATACATGAAAAATAATGAAATTGGACCCTTATCTTAACAATATACAAAAAATTAACTAAAAATGGATTAAAGACCTAAATGTAAGATCTAAAACTATAAAACTAGAAGAAAACAAAGGGGAAAAACTTCATGACATTGGACTTGGCAATGAATTCTTGGATATGTCACTAAAAGTGCAGGCAACTATAGCAAAAAATAAACATGGGGCTACGTTAAATGTAGAAACCTTTGTGCATGAAAGAACATAATCAGCAGAGTGTAAAGATAACCTATGGCACAGGAAAAAATATTTTCAAATCACAAATCTGGTAAGAAGTTAATGCCCAGAGTATGAAAAGAACTCCTACAACTTAAAAACAACAAAAATCAAATAACCAGGCCAGGCGTGGTGGTTCATGCCTGTAATTCCAGCATTTTGGGAGGCCAAGGTGGATGGATCACTTGAGTTCAGGAGTTCAAGACCAGCCTGGGCAACATAGTGAAACCCCATCTCTACCAAAAATACAAAAAAATTAGTAGGGCATGGTGGCACGCACCTGTAGTCCCAGCTACTTGGGAGGCTGAGATGAGAGGAACACTTAAGCTTGGGAGGCAGAGGTTGCAGTGAACAAAGATCACACCACTGCTCTCCAGCCTGGGTAACAGAGTGAGACCCCACCTCACAAACAAAACAGAACAAACAACCAAATAACCCAATTTTAAAATGGACAAAGGACTTGTATAGGCATTTCTCCAAAGATGACATACAAATGACCAACCAGCATATCAAAATATGCTCAACATCAGTAACCATCAGAGAAATGCAAATCAAAAACAAAGTGAGATATCACTTCTGACCCATTGCAATTGCTACTAGTAAAACAAAACAAAACAGAAAACAAACAAACAAAAAACAAGTGTTGGCAAGGAAGTGGAGAAATCGACACCCTTGTGCACTTTTGGTGGAATTATAAAATGGTGCAAATGCTGTGGAAAACAATATGGTGATTTTTTTTCTTTTTCTTTTTTCTTCTTTTTTTTGAGATGGAGTCTCACTCTGTCACCCAGGCTGGAGTGCAGTGGTGCGATCTTGGCTCATTGCAACGTCTGCCTCCTGGATTCAAGAGATTCTCCTTCCTCAGCTTCCTGAGTGGCTGGGACTACAGGTGCATGCTACTATGCCTGACTAAATTTTGTATTTTTAGTAGAGATGGGGTTTCACCATGTTGGCCAGAGTGGTCTCAATCTCCTGACCTCGTGATCCACCCGCCTTGGCCTCCCAAAGTGTTGGGATTACAGGTGTGAGTCACTAAGTCCGGCTGGTGTTTTCTTAAAAAATGAAAAATAGAAGTACCATATGATTCAGCAATTTCACTTCTGGATATATATCCAAAAGAATTGAAACCAGGGCCTCAAAGCAATATTTGTACACTCATGTTAATAGCAGTACTATTCACTATAGTCAAGAGGCGGAGGCAACCCAAATGTCATCAGTGGATAAATGTGATATATACAAAGAAAATGTGACTGAGGCACTGTCGCAGATGGGAGGAAATACAATTAGTGATAATGAAATATAACATGTGACCCTGGACTGAATCCTAGACCAACAGGAAGACAGTAGTGGAAATCTAGTGAAATTTGTTCCTCCTCTATTCAAATTGTCCCCCATTGCACTTAAAGTCCAATTCCTTACCATCTCCTACTAGGTCCTCTGGCAGCTGGCCAAGCCTTCAGCTGGGACTCACCCTCCACCTCTCCCCTCCTCTCTCCTGTGTTCTGAACACAGTAGTCTGCACTGAGTTTCCTCAACAGGCAAGTTATTTTCTTCCTAAGAGCATTTGCTCTTCCTTTTACCCAGAAGGTTCTGTGCTCAGATCTTCCATGGCTGTTTCCCTTCTTGTCCTCAGGACTTGACCCAACTGCCACCTCCTCAGTGAGACTTGCCTTGACCACTCAACTCAAGCAGTCTCATCCCTACCTGCCAGACACTTTCTATGCCAACATGACTTTGAAAAATGTTTGAGCACTAGTAATATGCAATAAAATGATTTTGTTCATGCATTTGTTCAATGGTTAACACTCTGCCTCCCCTCTGTAAAATGCAATCTTCACGAGATTGGCTTTTAAAAATAATTTTATTTTATTTTAGATATAGGATCTCATTCTGTTGTCCAGGCTAGAGTGCAGTGGTGCAGTCACAGCTCACTGCAGCCTCAGCCTCCTGGAGCCAAGTGATCCTCCTGCCTCAACCTCCCATAGTGCTAGGATTACAGGTATGAACCAATGCACCAAGCCAAGAATAGCCTTTTAAATTGTGCATTTAAAAAATTTTCAGAACTAAAGAGAAGTTGAAAGACAGTACATGAACTTTACCTAGTTTAATCTCATGTTAACATTATAATACATTATCTGTCTTTTTCTCTTTATACACACGTAAACACATATGCACACACACACATACATGCATATACATGTACTTTTCTCCTTAGCTATTTGAAATGAGTTGCAGACATTGTGGCATTTTACCATCAAATATCTCCTCATGTGTTTCTTAAGAGTAATGACATTTCTCTACATAATATTAATGTCACAAGAAAATTAACACTTCCATAAATTCATCTAACATACAGTACAAATTTCTGTCTTAAAAATGTCTTTTATGTCAGTTTTATTTGTCTCCCTGATTCAGGATCTTATCAAGTATCACGTATTGCATTTGGTTGTGAAATCTCTCTAGTCTTTTACTCACTTTGCCTCTTAATTTTTCATGACACTGACTTTTTTTGTTTTTTTTGAAAAGCCCAGGTTCTTCAAAGAGCCCAAAGACCTCATCTGTCTTCTTTCTTTCCCCTTTCCCTTTCCCTTCCCCTTCTCCTTCCCTCCCCTCCC
>NW_012104476.1:1783525-1830828 GCF_000951045.1 Mandrillus leucophaeus
ATCACCTGAGGTCAGGAGTTCGAGACCAGCCTGGCCAACATGGTGAAACCCTGTCTCTACTAAAAATACAAAAATTAGCTGGGCGTGGTGGCGGGCACCTGTAATCCCAGCTATTTGGAAGATTGAGGCAGGAGAATCGCTTAAACCCAGGAGGCGGAGGTTGCAGTGAGCCAAGACGGTGCTGTTGCACTCCAGCCTGGGCAACAAGAGTGAAACGCCATCTCAAAAAATAAAGAAAAACAAAGAAATATGACTGGTGCAACTGAGGAACAGAATTTTTACTTTTCTTTAGTTTATATTAATTTATATTTAATTTTTTTTAAATGATGCTCTTCAGTTTTGGAAACTGAATATGTTTGGAATAACTTGGGTATGTGAATCTACTTTTTTAACTGTATATTTTGAAATCTGTCTGGTTGGAGATCTGCTATAAGTGTAAAATACAAACTAGAGTTTGAAGACTTAGACTAAAAAAAATTCCATCCATTGCATCCATCTGTCCATTCACAAAAAACTAAATTTAATCTTCTTCTTCTTCTTTTTTTTTTTTTGATAGGATCTTGCTCTGTTGTCCAGGTTGGAGTGCAGTGGTGCAATCATAGCTCACTACAACCTCAAACTCCTGGGCTCAAACAATCCTCCCATCTCAGTCTTCCAAGTAGCTGGGACTATAGGTGTTCACCACCACGCTTGGCTAATTTTTAACATTTTTGTGTAAAGACAACTTCTCACAATGTTTCCCAGGCTTGTCTCAAACTCCTGGGCTCAGTGGATTGTCGCCCCTCGGCCTCCCAAAATGCTAGGATTACAGGTGTGAGCCACTGTCAGGCCAAAGCCTTTTTTTTGTTGTTGTTGTTTTTTTTTAGAGTAACAACATACACTCACAATGTGTAAATCCGAGAAGAGTAGCAAGTCTACGGAATGCTGCAAATGCCTCCCCGGGTTGCCAGTTCTCCAAGGTGGGAATCGTGTATCTCTTGCTTACTGATGTATCCCAGCACCTACCTAGCACCACACAGAGCGGATGCTTAATCCATGTTTGTTGAGTGAATGAAAGTCTGTGAGTGAGTAAATGACCAAATGGTCAATCCTTTGGCCAGGGGGCTGAGAGGTCCTTTCCAGCAGACCAGAAAGCATCATCAGGCCAAGTGTGCTTTAATATTAAAAAGAGGAATATAGGCCAGGTGCAGTGGCTCATGCCTGTAATCCCAGTGAAGTGGCTACATTGTCTGGGGTAAATACCTGGGGTTCATCATCTCATGCCAGGAAAATTTAGGACACAGTAGGAGTTTAGGAGCGGATGTTTAATAGGCAAAAAGGAAGAGAAAGAAAGACAAGGGAAGGCCAGGTGCTGTGGCTCACACCTGTAATCCCAGCACTTTGGGAGACTGAGGCGAGTGGATCACCAGGTCAGGAGTTAAGAGACCAGACTGACCAACATGGTGAAACCCCATCTTTACTGAAAATACAAAAATTAGCCAGGCATTGTGGCACGCCTGTAATCCCAGCTACTCAGGAGACTGAGGCAGGAGAATCACTTGAACCTGGGAGGCAGAGGTTGCATTGAGCCAAGATCATGCCATTGCACCCCAGCCTGGGGGACAGAGCGAGAGTCTCAAAAAAAAAAAAAAAAAAGAAAGGAAGAAATAAAAAAAGAAAAAAGGAAACAGAAGGGAAAACAGCTCTCTCCCTAGTGAGAGAGAGACACGGGACTTCCCAGAGGGAAAGACCAGCCTGGCCCATGCCGGGACTTTGTAGTCAGGCTTGAGGAGGCGGTGTCTGATTTACATAGGAGTCACTGATTGGTTCATCAGATATGACGTTTACATAGCAGGCGGGGAAGGCTGGTGGCCCATCCTAATCTTATTATGCAAAAAAACTCTGCCCTTGGCCGCAGCCATCTTGTCTGCTCCTTATTGTACGCTTGGCTGGCGGAGAAGGAAGGATGGAGCCACCACTTTGAACACGTCTAGTCCCAGGTAGTTCTTTCCTGCCGGCATCTACCCGTGCAAGCGTGGGGCTTGCTCGTCTGTCTGCAGCTTGACTATATAGGTTGCTGCTTGTTAGAAGATGATTTGGGATTGGGCGCGGTGACTCACGCCTGTAATCCCAGCACTTTGGGAAGCTGAGGTGGGTGGATCACCTGAGGTCGGAAGTTCGAGACCAGCCTGACCAACATGAGGAAACCCCATCTCTACTAAAAATACAAAAATTCGCCAGGGGTGGTGGCACACACCTGTAATCCCAGCTACTCGGAAGGCTGAGGCAGGAGAATCGCTTGAACCTGGGAGGCGGACGTTGCAGTGAGCCAAGATCGGGCCATTGCACTCCAGCTTGGGCAACAAGAGTGAAACTACATCTAAAAAAAAAAAAGAAAAAGGAAAAGAAAAAAAAAGGACTAGAGAGAGAACACAGTCAGGGAGGGTGGAAAAGAGTACTGGGGAGAAAGCCAGGGTGGCAGTCTGTGTTCTTGGAGCTTGCTCTGCAGGGGCAACAGGGCGCCAGGCCAGTGAAAGTAGTGGCAGGAGGAGGCAGGACCTGCTCTTTTTCCTTCCTTGGGCATTCTTTGTGTAGGCCTTTGTGTAGGGCATTCTGTTGTACAGCCCTTGAGGGTGGCAGCATGGCTTGGCTCTCCTTTCTGGGACATGACCCCTGGCAAGAGGACCCGCCCTGACCTGCATTGGTAGCTGTCCAGGCCCTGGAGCTTCACTCACACAAGCATTACAGAGAGACCATCCTTTCCCAGGCACAAGTTCTGTTTTTCTTTTGTAATAAAGGATTTCACACATCGGGGACAAATATCTTAAATCACTAGAGTATATTTGCCAGGACATATTATTTAATATGGTTTGGCTCTGTGTCCCCACCCAAATCTCATTCAAATTGTAATTGCCAAGTGTCAGAGGAGAGGCTGGGTGGGAGGTGACTGGATCAAGAGGGTGGAGTTCCCCCTTGGTGGTGGTGTGGTAGTGAGTTCACAAGACCTGATGCTCTAAAAGTGTGTGGCACTTCCCCTTTCACTCTCTCTCTCCCTCTCTCACCACCATATGAAGAAGATCCTTGCTTCCTCTTCACCTTCTGCTATGATTGTAAGTTTCCTGAGGCCTCCCAACCATGCTTCCTGTTAAGCCTGTGAAACTGTGAGTCAAGTAAACCTCTTTTCTTCACACATTATCTAGTCTCAGGTCATTCTTTATAGCAGTGTGAAAACGAACTAATACATTATTCTAATCCTGATAAACACGTTTCAGGGTAAGTGTCATTATCCCCAGTTAATGGTTATATCATTAATGGTATTAAAATATCATAATGGTAGTATCATTATCCCCAGTTAATATGGAGAAACCTGGTTTCAAGTAGGTTGAGTAATTTACCTAAGGTCATACAAGTCGTCAGTGTCTGTATTGGCTGCTGAGAGTAGCTGGGTCCCAAGTTTACACTCTTCGCTGCTCTACCTTCCTCCATTGGCAAGTGAGGCCGGGTGTGGTGGCTCCTGCCTGCAGTCTCAGCATTTGGGGGCGGGGGGTGAGGCAGCAGGATCACTTGAGACCAGGAGTTCAAGACCAGCCTGGGCTGGCCTTGAACATAGTGAGACTCAGTCTCTACAAAAAATAATAAAAATAGGCCAGATGTGGTGGCACATGCCTGTAGTCTCAGCTACTCAGGAGGCTGAGGTGGGAGGGTCGCTTGGGGACGCGAGTTCTGGGCCATAATGAGCTGTGATCGCACCACTGCACTCCAGCCTGAGTGACAGAGTGAGACCCTGTTTCAAAAAAAAAAAAAAAAAAGAGAAAGACTGTTTTGGGTTCCCAGGATTATCCTTGTAGAGCTGTGGAATCTGTATGCTACAGTAACTCCATCTTACTAAGTGGTGCTGTCCCTGAGGCATATATATATGTGTATGTGTGTGTGTGTATATGTGTGTGTGTGTATATATATATATGTGTGCGTGTGTATATATATATATGCTACTTTGTGCATTTATATATAAAAATAAATATTATATATGTATCCGTAAAATACATACATATGCCCTGTGTTTTTTCTAATTACAGGCAGGAGGCCTTACCATCCAAATTTCCAGATCGTATTGAAAGCTTGAGGGAAAAACGATGAATTCATAAGTCAACTGGCACAAGCTTATCCCTCCTGAAAATGATTTTTCACTCTTGAATCCCTGGGACAGCACAGGAACTAGCTCCTTGCAAGAGGACATGCCCAAATATCAGTGTCAGAATGTATGGTTTGCTTTGAAATTGTAGCCTTGGCTAAAACCGCCAAACCCAGGATAGGGGAAAACAATCCCTGTCTAAAGTGTGTGTATCTATACATTCTTCCATTGAAAGGTTGAGTGTTTTCTTAAGAGAGGGTCCCAGCTGATCAGAAAGGGGGAGTTTGATGTTCTGAGTCCTCAAGTGAACAGCATTATTCCAAGGAAAGCATTTAAAAGTTACTGAAAAACAAGATCCACTTTAGAACTATAGGCCAGGTACAGTGGCTCACACTTGTAATCCCAGCACTTTGAGAGGCCTAGGATTGCTTGAGTCCCAGAGTTCGAGACCAGCTTGGACAACTTGGTGAGACCTCCCCTGCTAAAAAAAAAAAACTCCACAAAAATTAGCCGGGTGTGGTGGTGTACGTCTGTAGTCTCAGCTACTCATGGGGGCTGAGGCAGAAGGATCACCTGAGCCAGGGAGGTCAAGGCTGCAGTAAAGTGTGATCCTGCCACTGCACTCCAGCCTGGGCAACAGAGTGAAACACTGTCTCAAACAAACAAACAAACAAAAATCAAAACAAAACTACAAATAGACTTCATGTGATGGTGTCTGGGAAAATTGCAGTTTATAGAGCTGTTCAGGAATCTTGGGTTAAAATGTGGATTAAATGTGCACATTTATTTTTATTTTTTTCCTAAATTACACTAAGACTGCAGAAAAGAGATCTAAGGTATATATACGTATATATATACACATGTATATATACGTGTATGTATATATATAGAGAGAGGGAGGGAGAGAGGCAAAAGTATGGGGAAAACGATAGAAAATAGCAACAAAATTTTGGAAGACAGAAGCGGATATATGTGTAGTGACTGACTTAGGAGCCCAAGTGAAATTAAATCCTAAACCACCAGTGGGTGGAGCTGAGACTTATTCTGATATATACCACAGAATTCTGAAGAGGCTCAGGAAATGTATTTCTGGATCTGAGGTGAAGGTTGGATCTAGTGGCTAGAATAAGACGACTGGGTAAAAACGGAGATGTTAGATCCCTGCATTCCTTGCCCTGATTCCAGGCCCCTAGCTGTCTATTTCCCCTCTATCCTGGCCGAAGATTGGAGATTTATTCTCTGGAGAGAGTGTTTGGGGACAAACAGGGCCAGTGAAATGAGACTCATTAGTTACATATTGAATGCTGGATTTTGAGACTCCCAGAGCTCTGCCTCCAAATGCTTAAAGCCAAATTGTAACCTCCAAACAGTCTTTTTTTTTTCTTTGAGATGGAGTCTCGTTCTGTCTTCCAGGCTGGAGTGCAATGGTGCGATCTCGGCTCACTGCAACCTCCACCTCTCAGGTTCAAGTGATTCCCCTGCCTCAGGCTCTCGAGTAGCTGGGACTACCGGCATGCCATCATGTCCTGCTTATTTTTTGTATTTTTAGTAGAGATGGGGTTTCACCATGTTGACCAGGCCGATCTCAAACTCCTGACCTCAAGTGATCCTCCCACCTCGGCCTCCCAAAAGGATGGGATTGCAGGCGTGAGCCACTGCGCTGAGCCCAGAGTCTTTTAAGAGGATACATACGTTTTATGGCAAATCTGACCAGTTTAAGGGAGGAGGCCTGTAGATACTGACACTAGAGTCATCATCCACAGATGAGCTTGTAATCAAAGTCACCTTGTCCCATCCACATGCTGAGAGTGCCCAGTAAGATTTCATTTCTCAACTGTCAGTCCTAAGTAGACATCTGAGGATGGCCAGGTACCTGAAGAAAGCTGCTAACATGGAATACAGACACTCACGCAGCAAACAAACCAACTAAAGCAATTTTGAAGCCATATAAACTGAGCAGGGAGGAAAAGAAAAAAAACTTTAAAAAAATCAATTTGTCATTGTTATTTTTAGAAAGGTAAGGGAAAATATTGCATCCGTGAAACAGAAACAGAAGAAAAAATATTCAGAGAACAAAAGTAGAGCTCTTAGAAGTGAAAAACATGACAGGAGAAATGAAAAAAATCAAATAGATTTGGAAGATAAGAGATGAAAACAGTCACCTAGAAGGCAGAGCAAAAGAACAAAGAGACGAAAGGCAAAGACCAAAGGTTTTTATTTAAAAAACAAAGCAAAAAAGCCCCCAAAAACCAAAAAACAGAATAAACAGATAAACTACAGTGGGAAAAAATATTTGCCAACTATGCATCTGAGAAAGGTCTAATATGCAGCATCTACAAAGAACTTAAATGTATGAGAAAAAAAAAACCAACCCTGTTAAAAAGTAGGCAAAGGACATGAATAGACACTTTTCAAAAGAAGACGCAGACATGGCCAACAAGCGTATGAAGAAAAGCTCAATATCACTGATCATTAGAGAGTGCAGATCAAAACCACAATGATATACCATCTACACCAATCAGAATGGCTATTATAAAAAGTCAAAAACTAACAGGTGCTGGTGAGGTTGTGGAGAAAGTAAACGTTTATACACTGTTGGTGGGAGTGTAAATTAGTTCAGCCATTGTGGAAAGCAGTGTGGTGATTCCTCAAAGAGGAAACAGAACTACCATTCGACCCAGCAATCCCATTCCCGGGTATATACCCAGAGGAATATAAATCATTCTATCACAAGGATGCATGCTCGCATATGTTCCTTGCAGCATTACTCACAATGGCAAAGAAATGGAATCAGCTTTCTAAATGTCTGCCAACAGTAGACTAGATAAAGAAAATGTGGTACATATACACCATGGAATACTATGCAGCCATAAAAAAGAATGAGATCATGTCCTTTGCAAGGACATGGATGGAGCTGGAGGCCGTTATCCTTAGCAAACTAATGCAGGACCAGAAAACCAAATACCACATGTTCTCACTTATAAATGGGAGCTAAATAATGAGAACACATGGAGGGGAACAACACACACTGGGGCCTAACTGAGGGCGGAGGCTGGGAGAAGGGAGAGGGGCAGAAAAAGTAATTATTGGGTATTAGGCTTAGTACGTGGGTGATGAAATAACCTGCACAACAAGCCCCATGGCAGGAGTTTACCTATGTAATAAACCTGTACATGCACCCCTGAACCGAAAATAAAAGTTGAAAAAAAAGCTTACAAAACAAAAAAAGAAAGAAAACAAATGAGACAAACAAAAGATATGTTTGAAGATATGTAGAAGATATGACATCCAAATAGTAGGAGATATCATTAGTATGTATCATAATATATCATAAGAGGAAGTGAGTGGATAGTATCTAAAACGGATGAACCAAATAAAAGCAGTAGTTACTATTTAGAACAATAGGGATGTGTAATGCCAGAATAAACCACCTCTGGAGGAAGTGGAGAAAGTTGTGGGTCAAAAAGCTGTTTTGTTTTAGTACTATCAGACTTTTAAGGTAGACGTACATGTCCCTTTAAAATAAAATAAAAATAAAAACAAGCAAGATTACATATTAACAACATAAAATATAAATTGATTACCAAAAAGAATATCTAGAAAAGGCTTCCCATGTGATTATGATGATCAGTCACTCTTTTTGTTTTAGAGATGGGGTCTCACTGTGTTGCCCAGGCTGGAGTGCAGTGGTGAGGTTGTAGCTCATTGCAGCCTCCAACTCCTGGCCTCAAGTGATCCCCCCACCTCAGTCTCCCAAATAGCTGGAACTGCAGGTTCACCCCACCATGGTCAACTAATTAAAAAAATTTTTTTATGTACCACATTTTCTTATCTAGTCTACTGTTTAGTAGAATGATGTCTCACCGGTCTTGGACTTCTAGCTGCCCACGCTGGTCTCGAATTCCTGGGCTCAAGTAATCCTCCCATCTCAGCCAAAGTGCTAGGATTACAGGCCTGAGCTACCGTGCCTGGCCTGATTAGTCACTTTTGGAGCCATTTAATTTACAAAGGACCTACTGAAGTGCCAGCACTGTACTAGGCAAGAAAAAAGGAAACTGGATACAAAACGGATATGATTGCCTCTGTATTCTAGGAGCTCAGAGTTTAGTGGAAGAGACCTATGCTTTGTCAGCAGCAATCATACAAGCTACTGGGTAAAATGACAGAGATACTCTGAGCATGTAAGTGGAGTAGAGAAGAGGGCTGGCGGCGGCTTGGAGGCTGGTTGGAAAGGCTTTCTGAGTAGGGTGTCTCTCAAGCAGAGTTTTATTTTGTTTGTTTGTTTGTTTATTTATTTATTTATTTATTTATTTATTTATTTATTTTGAGATGGAGTCTCGCTCTGTCGCCCAGGCTGTAATGCAGTGGCCTGATCTCAGCTCACTGCAAGCTCCGCCTCCCGGGTTCATGCCATTCTCCTGCCTCAGCCTCCCGAGTAGCTGGGACTACAGGCGCCTGCCACCTCGCCCGGCTAGTTTTTTGTATTTTTTTTAGTAGAGACGGGGTTTCACCGTGTTAGCCAGGATGGTCTCGATCTCCTGACCTCGTGATCCGCCCGTCTCGGCCTCCCACAGTGCTGGGATTACAGGCTTGAGCCACCGCGCCTGGCCTTAAGCAGAGTTTTAAAGGGCAGACAAGCTTAGAAGTTTAAGGAAGGGGATGTGAGGGCGTTTTAGGGAGAGAGGATGTCTGAGCCAGAGGGCTAGGTCAAGAACCAACGTGCAGAGGTTGAGGGAGACAGCAGTTCTTGCTAAAGTGGAACTTGCAGGGTGAGCTGCACAGCTGGAGAAGCAGCAACCATGGATCATAAACGACCAGGAGGGAGAAGGGCCGATATGTGGTGGACTTTATTCTAAGGGAACAGAGAACGAATAATGGCTGTTTAGGCAAGAGACAGATAGGTTTAATTTTGTCTCATAGAAAGATCAGGTTGGTTGCTATGTGAAAAGCAGCTTGGTGTGGCACAAGGTAGAAGGCAAATATGCCAGTTAGATGGTGACTTCCATTTTCCAGGTGAGGAATGATGGTGATGGTAGGGACGGAGACAGAAAATCAATTTTATGACTTAAGAGGTAAGATTTGGGCTGGGCGCAGTGGCTCACACCTGTAATCCTAGCACTTCAGGAAACCCAGCCATGAGGATTGCTTGAAGCCAGGAGCTCAAGATCAGCCTGGGCAACATAGTGAGATCCCATCGCTACAAAATAACTGATAATAAATAAATAAATAAATAAAATTAACCAGGCGTGGTGGTGGTGCACACCTATAGTCCTGGCTATCTGGGAGGCTAAAGCAGAAGGATTGCTTGAGCCTAGGAATTTGAGGCTACATTGAGCTGTGATCATGCCTCATACTCCAGTCTGGGCAACAGAGCAAGGCCTTGTCTTCAGAAAAAAAAAAAAAAAATTGGCAGGACCAGTCATGGATTTGCTGTTGAGGTTGGAAGAGATGGAGAAGGTAAGGGGAAAAACAGGAGTCTAGGGATACCATTGAGATTGTGTCTTGGAACTGACTGCATGAGTAGCCTACAAGATCTACACAGGTCTATCTCTCTAGGAAGACGAGGTAAACTGGAACAAGGAAAGTTTTGGACAGAGGAAGGCAGAGAGAATGGAGTTTTTCAGTCTGCCTCCTCGTGTATATAAGATCCAAGCCCATCTTTAAAAAAAATAAGTTAATTCATTTTATCTTTATTTATTTTTTTATTTTGAGACAGGGTCTCACTCTGTTGCCCGGGCTGGAGTGCAGTGGTGTGATCATGGCTCACTGTAGCCTCAAACTCCTGGGTTCCAGTGATCCTCCCACCTCAGCCTCCAGAGTAGCTGGGACTACAGGTGCATGCCATCACGCCCAGCTGATTTTCTAGTTCCATCTTGAGAGGGCTGAGCTAGGCAAAGCCTTCCGTGGGCTTCTCCCAGTTGCCTAAAATGAAACACATCAAGTTAAAATTGTTAAAAATAAATGTCCAAAAGCAACTTTGACATTAAAAAGGCAACAACTTGAGGATGCAAAGAGGGGTGAGAATCTGTAGATTAATGGTACGTGTACAATAATTAGGAGGTTTTGGGGAGCCCCAATTGAAGTAAATTCTCTCACTTTGTAAACCTCCCTGAAGGTAGGAGGTGGGAAATTTCCAAAGCATAGCACTCCAGGGTAATGATGCTCTGATTTTTGGAGCTATTGGGCCCACACAGCCTCTGATGTACAGACTGTCAGTTCCCTAGAATTTCTATCTTGTCACCCACTGATATAAACACCTTTGAGTTACACATTCCTGAAACTCACCAAGAATTACCTTCCAGAAATGTACTGAAATGTCTTTGTTTCAGCTTGGCAGCTTCATTTTTCAGCTCTCTAAATCCAGCTCTGGGTCAGATGTAGCAGCTTGCCTGTGTGCCAGCACCAATGTTATTATAAAACCACATTGAAATAATTTTTGTGACAGGTTTGAGTAGTAAACAGAGAGATAGCTTAGTGTAGTAAAGCATTTTTCAATTTTAAATAAAGAAATCTTCTTTAAAAGGAAAAAAAAAATCCCCTCATACCTCTAGCATTGACTGAAATGATTTTTTATTTGTTACTGAATCATATACATTGAACAGGACATAAATTCCTTATGCTTACAGCTCTTAAACTATAAAACCAAAAGAGATACTCAAATTAAATTTAAGCAAAAATAAAATACATCAAAAAACCACAAACCTTTTAAGTTGGTAACACTGAGTCCCTCTGTAGTGAAGATATAAAAGACATTGGCAGATTATTGTTCTGATCATATGACTAGAAAATAACTGGCTTGTGTGATATTTCACGTACTTTTAAAGACTTTAGAAATCTGTGGGTGCAAATACGTTTGAAGGCGTAAATTCCAGATGGGAGAGAGACCTTCCTAGGCGACCAGAGATTCTCAAGCTTCTTTCCTAGTGGAATTTGCCAAGTTTGGGCACAGGCAGAGGGTTCAGGTTGACAATGGGCAGAAAACACTGGCAGAGAAAGAGAACCATTGTGATTTTTAATGACCTTGTGGGTTGGCATGATGAATTGGAAGCTGATTTTTTCTACCTGCCGGTTGTCTTTCACCTGACTTTTACTGAATGGTGGGGCTGTGATTAAGACTAGAGTTTGGTGAGGTTTAAGTCAGAATAAAAACGTAGAGATAAATAGCTAAATGTAACATTTTATTTGGGAAGCAAGAATTGCCATTTGGGGCATACACACAGACCAGATGGTCTTCAATATGTCCAAAGAACAAAGAGAAGGTTGGAGGTCTTATGAAAAGGAAAAATGTTATGTACTTTTTGGAAAGACAGTTCACTGGCACTAGTAGAACTTTTTGGGGAGCTGGCAAGCTCTGACTGCTGAGTGACTGCAATGGGTAAAACTAGTCTTAGATTTGCAGCAGATGGTTTCAGTTGTTAGATAAAACTGGTTTCAGATTATAATAGGCAGTTTCAGCAGTCAGGCCTGCAAAGAATTACATTTTTGGGACCGTGTCATGTGCCCCAAGTAACTTTTCCTTCTGGCCTCTGGATTGTGGTTTTGTTCAGTATGACAAGGATGATCCAGTTCACATGATCAATTTTCACAGCTAGAAAGGCAGAGAAGGAGTCTCTGCAAACTTTCAGTGCTTGGAAGGAGGGGCTCTGAAATAAACACAAGAGACATCTCATCCTTGATATACTTGAAATCAAAGGAGAACTAAAACTAACCTAACCTGAAACCCAATCCCAATGCATCTCAATTGCTTGACAGAGAAAAGAAGATATCTTGTCTGGGGAAAATAGCATTGGCCTCAGTCTCTATGGTGCTTTTATACACAATATTTGACATACAATGATACCATAAGAGATGTGCTAGGAAGCAGGAAAATGTGTGCCAGTAATACAGAGAAATAACATCCTATGGAAGTAGATCTATGGATGACCCAGGTTTTAGAATTTGCAGAGCAACCATTATGGATATGTTTTTACAAAACAAAAGAAAATCCAGACCAAAGAAAGGAGAAAAGGTAAAGAATTTCAACAAATAAATATAATGTATATAAAGAACCAGTCTCATTCCTGGAACTTAAAAATGCAGTCTTTGAAAGGAAGAATGCATGGTGGGTGTGTTGCAGGGTAGGGGGACGTTAAGACAGGACTTCCAAATTGGTCGAGTGAAAAAAATCAATTCCTCTCTTTAAGAACAACTATAGGCCGAGCATGGTGGTTCACACCTATAATCCTAGCATTTTGGGAGGCTGAGAAGAATGAATCATTTGAGGTCAGGAGTAGGGGACCAGCCTGGCCAACATAGTGAAACCCAGTCTCTGCTAAAAATACAAAAAAATTAGCTAGGCATGGTGACTCACTCCTGTAATCCCAGCTACTCAGGAGGCTGAGGCAGGAGAATCCCTTGAACCCGGGAGACAGAGGTTGCAGTGAGCCAAAATTGTCAAAAATAGCGATTTTTAGAATTCCATATTTTTGTATGTCTTTGTCAATTTCTGGAATCCTAAAGAATAGAGTAGCATCCTGTTCAAGAATCTCTCAGGCCAGGCGCGGTGGCTCAAGCCTGTAATCCCAGCGCTTTGGGAGGCCGAGACGGGTGGATCACGAGGTCAGGAGATTGAGACCATCCTGGCTAACATGGTGAAACCCCGTCTCTACTAAAGAGTACAAAAAACTAGCCGGTTGAGGTGGCGGGCGCCTGTAGTCCCAGCTACTCGGGAGGCTGAGGCAGGAGAATGGCATAAACCGGGGAGGCGGAGCTTGCAGTGAGCTGAGATCCAGCCACTGCACTCCAGCCTGGGCGACAGAGCGAGACTCCGTCTCAAAAAAAAAAAAGAAAAAAAAAGAATCTCTCAAAACAACTAGATCTCAGCTAAAAACAGTGGGAGTCTGTGGTATTTTAGTCTAGGGATCCTCCCATTCATCTTGCTCCCCTTGCTAGCTCTGTTGGGGCAAGTCATGGGATTAAAATCGGGGCTATTGTGATTTGCTGTTGGCTGCAGGAAAACCCATGCCCAGGGACATTGTTGAAAACAATAATGATCTTGGTAGCAAACAATCTGAGATGGCCAACATCACAGCTAGCCTATCGCTGGAGTAGGCAACAGATAGCTGCATTAGCCAGAAACGTATGAGATCCAGGTAATGAGATAGCCAAAGTGAGATAGTCTTGATATGCTCCCATTTCTTCCTGCTTATCTGCAAGTTTGCATGCATGTTCAGAGTTGCTCATGCATTCGGAAGAAATTGGACAGGGCCCCATTTACATCGTCTGTAAGCAGAAGAGAAGACAGAAGGCCCAGTAGAAAGTACAAAGTAGGACCAGGACTAGCTACGTAATTTTCAGCACCTACTGCAAAAATGAAAATGCAGGACCCCTTGTTAAAAATATTATAAGAATTTCAAGATGGCAATAACAGAGCATTAAACCAAGTATGAGATCCTCCTAAACAAGGGACCCTGTGTGACCACACAGGTTGCCTACCCACAGTTGGCCCTGGTTGAAGTTGACTTTTAAACAGTCTAAACTTTGTGTTTTCCAAATTGGAAAAGAGTGAAAAGACATACTGGCTAAAGGTATTTAAACACAACCTTTGACCAGTCATTGACTAACTACTAGGCAAAGCTGACTCAGAGTCAGACCCTAGAAGGGCAGGCTTAAAAATAACTGCAAACGGCTGGGCGTGGTGACTCATGCCTATAAATCCCAGCACTTTGGGAGGCTGAGGTGGGCAGATCACAGGGTCAAGAGATCAAGGCCATCCTGGCCAACATGGTGAAACCCCATCTTTACTATAAGTACAAAAATTAGCTGGGCATGGTGGTATGTGCCTGTAGTCCCAGCTACTCAGAAGGCTGAGGCGGGAGAATCACTTGAACCCAGGAAGCAGAAGTTGTAGTGAGCCGAGATTGTGCACTCCAGCCTGGTGACAGAGTGAGACTCCATCTCAAAATAAATAAATAAATAAATAAATAAATAAATAAATAAAATAAATGCAAACAAGCAAGCAAAAACATAAAAAACTGGGCAGATGCTCCAGCAGCTACACACTGTGTGGGAGATAGAATCTACAAAAGTAACCCAGGCAAGTCACTGAACAAACAAAGTCAGCAACAAGAATGATCCTAGAGGGAGAGAATCAGAAGCCAGAGTTGCAACATATTACCTAAAATATTTAATTTTCAATAACAACAATGAAAAAAAGGATGCAAAGAAACAGAAAAGTGTGACCAATACCCAGTAAACAAAGCAGTCAATAGAAACTACCTTCAGATGTTGGTATTAATAGGAAATACTTGAGAGCAGTAGAAACCTGTTTAAAGATTAAGGAAAAGTATCATGAAAATTTCACATTAAAAAAATCAATAAGAGTCATAATAAGAATTTAAAAATAGAAAATAAAATAAGTAATAAGAATATGTAAATTGTGGAATTGAATAGTACCAAAGTTTAAAAATTTATTAGAGGGATCAAAAGCAAATGTGATGTGAATAGGCCAAAGAAATAATTGGTGAGCTGGAAGATAGACCAGTAGAAATTATCTAATCTAAAGGAAAGCGAGAAAAGAGAATAAAGAAAAGTAAACAATGCTCAGTGACCTGTGGAAAACTATTAAGCACACCAACAGAGAGTTCTAGAAGCAGATAAGAAAAAAGGGCAGGGCCGGGTGCGGTGGCTCATGCCTGTAATCCCAGCACTTTGGGAAGCCAAGGCGGGCAGATCACAAGGTCAGGAGATTGAGACCATCTTGTGAATGGTGAAACCCCATCTCTGCTAAAAATACAAGGAATTAGCCGGGCATGGTGGTGGGCGCCTGTAGTCCCAGCTACTTGGGAAGCTGAGGCGGGAGAATGGCATGAACCTGGGAGATGGAGCTTGCAATGAGCCAAGATTGCACCACTGCACTGCAGCCTGGGCGACAGAGCGAATCTCAAAAAAAAAAAAAAAAGAAAAAAAAGAAAAAAAAGTAAAAAGTGCAAGAAAAATACTTGAAGAAATAATGGCTCAAACCTTTTGAAAAGGTTTCATGAAAAACATTAATCTATACATCCAAGAAGGCCAACACACTCTAAGTATTATAAGGAGATACCATCCTAGATACATCAGTGAAAGAAATTAAAAATCTAAATAAATGAAGAGAAATTCTATGTTCATGTATTGGAAGTTCAATATTGTTAAGATAGCAGTCTTCTCAAATTGATCTATAGACTGAATGCAGTGCCTATCAAAATTATGGCAGGCTTTTCTAATTTTTGGAGAAATTAACAAACTAGTACTAAACTTATATGGAAATGCAAAAAACAAATAGGCAAAACAACTTTGAACAAGAGGAACAAGGCTTGAGAACTTTCAGTAGCTGATTTCAAATTTTGTTACAAAATAATAAAGACAGTGTGATAATAGCAGAAGGATAGACATATATATTAATGGAACAGAATAGGATGTTCAGAAATGAACCCTTACATTTATGGTCAATTGGTTTTGACAAGGGCTTCAAGGCAATTCCATGGGGGAAAAGGTAATATTTTCAACAAATGGTACTGGAAAAATTGGATATTCATATGCCTCAAAAAAGAACTTATACTTTCACATCAAGTCATATGCAAAAATTGGCTCAAAATGGATTATACAGCGAACGGTAAGAGCTAAACTTACAACACTTCTTAATAGAAAACTAAGAGAAATTATTGTAACCTTGGTTTAAGTAAAGATTTATTATGTATAATACTGAAAACATGATTTTTATGAAAAGAGTTGAACTTTTAAAAAATAATAATAAAAGCTTTTGTACTTCAAAACGTATCTTTAAGAAAATAAAAAGAGAAACTACTGACAGGAAGGAAACATTTTCAAGTCATGTTCTTGAGAAAGTACTTGCATCTAGGATATGTAAAGAACTCTCAACATTTAATTGAAAGATAAATAACTCAATTAAAAGCAGCCAAGAAATTTGAATAGACATTTTACCAAAGAGATATACAAATAGTTAATAATTACATGAAAAGATACTCAACACCCTTAGTCATTAGGGAAATGCAAATCAAAACCATTATACACCGCTAGAATGATTATAATAAAAAATATTGACATTACTAAATGCTAGTGTATAGTAAAAAATATTGACATTACTAAGTGCTAGTGAGTGTATGGAGAAACTAGAAATCTCATTCATCACTAAGGGGAATGTAAACTGGAATAGCAATTTTGGGAAGCAATTTGCAGTTTCTTAAATTGTTAAACCCGTACTTATGATATTACTCAAGAATGTCACATTTAGGCTCTACAAAAAGAAATGAAAATATATTTCCACACAAAGACACATATGTGAATGTTTGTGGCAGGATTATTCATAACTCAAAACTAGAGGCAGCCCCAAATATTCATCAACTGGTGAACAGATTAACCAAATGTGATGATTGCATACAATGGATTGATATTCAGCAATAAAAACAAATGATTTATATATGTTACATCATTAGACCTCAAAAATGTTTTGCTAAGGAAAGAAGACGGATGCAAAAAAAGTATGCATTGTAAAATTATGCAAACATAGGAAACTTTTGGGGGTGATGGGCATGTTCTAAAGTTGTGTTGTGATGGTTGTGGAACTGTATAAACTCACTAAAAATCACTGGAATGTATACTTAGGATGGGTACATTTTATAATATATAAATTGTCTATAAAGCTGTTAAAATGTGACAGGACATTATGATAAAGAAAAATTACTCATGGTCATAGATGTAAAAATTCTATCTTACTCATGGTCATAGATGTAAAAATTCTATCCAGAGCATTAGCAAACCAAATCCATCAATATATAAAAAAGGATACTGGCCGGGCACAATGGCTTATGCCTGTAATCCCAGCACTTTGGGAGGCTGAGGTGGGTGGATCATGAAGTCAGGAGATCGAGACCATCCTGGCTAACATGGTGAAACCCCATCTCTACTAAAAATAAAAATAAAAAAAATTAACCAGGTGTGGTGGCAGGTGCCTGTAGTCCCAGCTACTCAAGAGGCTGAGGCAGGAGAATGGCGTGAACCCAGGGGGCGGAGCTTGCAGTGAGCTGAGATTACGCCACTGCACTCAAGCCTGGGAGACAGAGCGAGACTCCGTCTCAGAAAAAAGAAAAAAAAAAGGATACTATATTACCACTAAACTATGTTCATTCTAGGAATGCAAGGATAGTTGAATGTTCAAAGTTGGCCAGTGCAGTTATCCCAACAGCTTCTGTTGGATTAATGACAAGGGCTCTGCTGCCTGGCTAAGTATGTGCCCACTCAGCTGGCTAAGTAGTTACCTGTCTTCCCCAGGTGGTTTTTTCACAGCCTGGTGGATTCTTCTTGCCCACTGCTTCCCACCACAAAAACAATGAGAACACCTGGTATTGCAGCAATTAAAGAGTTCAATAATTGCAGTGCCAGCCAAGCAAGAAGAATGGGAAAAATTTTCTGAAAGCCATCTCCCCAATAATTTGGAGGCTAGGGTTTTATAAGGGCACTTTGGCAGGTGGGGGGCTGGGATGCTGAAACAATTGATTGGTGGAGGATGAAATCACAGGGGTGTCTAACATGGTCTTTACACAGTTGAGTCAGTTGCCAGGAGGACATCTCAGGGCTAGGTGGCTTCTCTTAGTCTGCCGAAATGCTAAATCTGAAAAATAATCATAAAGACCAGTTCTATAGGTTTCACAATAGTGATGTTATCTATGGAAGTACTTGGGGCAGTTACAAATCTTATCCCCCAGTTATGTGACTCTGAGGCAGTAAACAATTTATTAAAAAAATAAGCTAAGCAATGGCAGCTTATTGTTTACCTTTGCCTATTCTTTAGCAAAGTTTATAATTTTATTTTTATTATAATTTTAATCTTGTCTTATGCAATGTCTTAACAAGCAATAGGGGTCAGTTTTTCTTGCCTCAAAGTTTAACTATAAACTAAATTCCTCTTATAGTTATCTTGGCCTCTGCACTAGAATAAGCAAAGCAAAACAAAACAGTTCAGCCTGTGAAGTTAGAAGCAAGATAGAATCAATCATGTTAGATTTTTCTCATTACTTATAATTCTGCAAAAGCAGTTTCAGTTTAGGGATCCAGCGCCCTGCCTTGAGTGTAGCTTCATCTGACACATGGACTGGGCTGCTACCTGTGCCAATGCCATGAGGCACACGCTACACTTCTGACTGAGTGAGACTCAGCTGTAGCTTGAAGCAGATGGGCTTTCCTACAGTTAACTTTCCTGAGTAAGCAGGAGATACCCATCCAGTCCATGTATTTGGTGGCCATTGCTATGGCTGGGCAAGTGCTGGTAATGCTGTTGTCCATGATGGCAGTGAAAAGTCCGTGAAACTCACTATACATAATCTTTAAAGAGGGTTTCTGTGGAGGAAATCCTCAATATGGCCACTTGTTTTACCCTCTTGGAGAATATTTAATTCCATTATAGAGGAAAGGAAATAAATAGGATGGGTGAAAATTTATAAAATATGTTAAATACACATAATGATTAATCTATCAGCTTGCAAAATACAAGTAGAATTCTTAAAAAATGTTAAGTTTAGATAGCAATTAAGTGGGTAACCAGAAAGACATTTTCTATGATACAAAGGATGGAACAGACAAGAATGTTACTTATGGGTAGAAAGGGAGGGAAATGGTGGGGCACGGTGGCTCACACCTATAATCCCAGCACTTTGGGAGGCTGAGGCGGGCAGATAACAGGTCAGGAAATCAAGATCATCCTGGCCAACATGGTGAAACCCAACTCTACTAAAAATACAAAAATTAGCTGGGTGTGATGGCGCATGCCTCTAATCCCAGCTACTCGGGAGGTTGAGGCAGGAGAATCGCTTGAACCCAGGAGGCAGAGGTTGCAGTGAGCTGAGATGGTGCCACTGCACTCCAGCCTGGAGACAGAGTGAGACTCTGTCTAAAAAAAAAAAAAAAGAAAAGAAAAAAAAAGAAAAGGAGGGAAATAACTTTCTTCAGGTACAGATCATTGATACAGTTTGGTTCTGTGTCCCCACCTAAATTTCACCTTGGATTGTAACGATTCCCACATGTCATGGGGGTCCCTGGTGGGAGGTACTTGAATCATGAGGGTGAGTTTTTCCTATACTGTTCTTGTGATAGTGAATAAGTGTCACAAGATCTGATGGTTTTATAAGGGGAATTCCCCTGCACAACCTCTCTTGCCTGCCACCATGTAAGACGTCCCTTTGCTCTTCCTTCATCTTCCACCGTGATTATGAAGCCTCCCCAGGCATGTGGAAATGTGAGTCCATTAAACCTCTTTCCTTTATACATTACCCAGTCTCAGGTATGTCTTTATTAGCAGCATGAGAACGGATTAATACAATCATGTCCCTACTAGGATGACAGATACGTCACCCTCAAATTGGCTACCCATGAGTGCCCCCGCTGTGATCCCATTCTGGCCCACATTGCTCTGCTCAAGAAAATGTAGATAAAATCCTTGGATGTTGATTAGCCTAATTGTTGCCTTCCCTAGAGGTGGGTATACAGTGGTATCCAGGGATGCTCAAGTCTCTTATATTATATATTTGCATATAACCTACTCACATCCTCCTGTATACTTTATTTTATTTATTAGAGACAAGGTGTCACTCTGTTGCCCAGGCTAGAGTGCAGTGGTGAGATCATAGCTCACTGCAGCTTTGAACTCCTGGACCCAAGTGATCCTCTTGCCTCAGCCTCCGGAGTACCTGGGACGACAAGTGTGTGTTACCATGCCCAGCTAATTAAAAAAAATATATTTTTGTATAGTCAGGGTCTTGCTATATTGCCCAGGATGGTCTTGAACTCCTTTGCTCAAGCGATCCTCCCCCTTGGCCTCTCAAAGTGCTAGGATTACAGGTGTGAGCCACTGTGACTAATCCTGGCCCCATGTATTTTAAATCATCTCTAGATTATTTATGATACCTAATGCAAGGGCAATACTACGTAAATAGTTGTTATATTGTATTGTTTTTATATGTATTCCTTTTATTGTTGTATTATTTTTTATTGTTTTTCTGAATATTTTGGAGCTGCCATTGTTTGAATCCGTGGATGCCGAACCCGTGGATATGAAGGACAACTGTAGTTACCTTTGAGTCTCTCTCACAGATCCAGTGTGTCTTATTGGCTTCAGGCTCTAGCTCAACTCTGCATAGACCTCATCTCTGGTCTTTGTAACCACACCATCAACAGGGAAGGCTGATGTGGGGAAAAAAGAAAGGGAACCTATAAATATAACTGGAGTTCAGACCGTGTGCTTCCTCCACCTGCTTGCACTTTATCCCATCTCTTTCTCCTGGCTTTTTTTCTGTGTGTTTTAAGCATCATATTTTGACCCCTAAGTAGAGCATATGGAAGTTATCACTGGTGTCAAGGTAATTTTCCACATGACACTATGGTTAGCTGCATTAAAACCGTAAATGATCTGTGACTCTTTAGACACACTTATTTGAACAACTCAAAATAATCTTGAGGAAGCGAAGACATGACCAAACCCTTGGAGCGCAAAGAAGATAATGTTTGCTTCCAAAAGCAAAGTAAGGACTGGTGAAAAAACAATCTGTTTCTTGTGTTCACTGCTATGTGTTTCATTGCTTTTATCTTTACGGATTCATTCTTGTTTTTATTTCAAAAACCTATCAATTTCCTGTGGTTGGAATTATTATTATTGTTATTATCATTATTGAGATGGAGCCTTGCTCTGTCGCCAGGTTGGAGTGCAGTGGCATGATCTTGGCTCATTGCAACCTCCGTCTCCTGGGTTCGTTTTACCCAACCCGCATTCAAGATGGAGTCACTCTGGTTTAAACGCCTCGGACAGTGGGGACCCGTGATGGCCTAGAGTACAGAGTCAGAGCCCACGTCGGGAGAGAGGAGTGTCCATGCTGGGATGGCCAGAGTGGAACATCGAGCCTTAATGAATTGATCACATCACATGTAAAATTCAATCCTAGATTCATGGTAGCCGTAAAAGTGAGAGGCATAACAAGCGATTCTCCAGCCTCCGCCTCCCAAGTAGCTGGGATTACAGGCATGCGCCACTGCGCCCAGCTAATTTTTGTATTTTTAGTAGAGACGGGGTTTCACCATGTTGGCCAGGATGATCTTGATCTCTTGCCCTCGTGATCTGCCCACCTCGGCCTCCCAAAGTGCTGGGATTACAGGCATGAGTCACCGTACCTGGCTGGAATTATTTTAAATAGTGCAATGCCATGTTATGTTTCAAATTCTGTATTAAACCCATGCTGCAAGAGTACTGAGATTAACTTAAAATTTAAAACTCTGCTTTCCTTTTCTCCTTCCCTTTTTTTCTTCTTTTCCTCTTTCTTTCCTTCCTTTCCCTCACCTTCCTAAATAATCAGTCCTAAAGCCATTAGGTAGGGCAGAGCAAGAGAGGTATCCAAGGTGGTGTTACGGGAAAGGGGTCCGAATCCAGACCCCAAGAGAAGCTTCTTGAATCTTATGCGAGAAAGAATTCTGGGTGAGTCCACAGAGTAGAGTGAAAGTAGTTTATTAGAGAAGTAAAGAAACAAAAGAATAGCTACTCCATAGGCAGAGCAGTGGTATGAGCTGCTTGGTTGAGTATACTTATAGTTATTTCTTGATTATATGCTAAACAAGGGGTGGATTATTCATGAGTTTTCCTGGGAAAGAGCAGACAATGCCCAGAATTGAGGGTTCTTCTCCCTTTTAGACCACATAGGGTAATTTCTGTATATTGCCATGGCATTTGTAAAATGTCACAGCACTGGTGGGACTGTCTTTTAGCATGCTAAGGCATTATAATTAGTGTATAAGGAGCAGTGAGGACAACCAGGTCACTTTTACTGCCATCTTGGTTTCGGTGGGATTTGGCTGGCTTCTTTACTGTATGCTGTTTTATCCGCAGGGTCTTTGTGACCTGTATTTTGTGCAGACCTCCTATCTCATCCAGTGACTAAGAATGCCTCACCTCCTGGGAATGCAGCCCTGCAGATCTCAGCTTCATTTTACCCAACCCCCATTCAAGATGGAGTCACTCTGGTTTAAATGCCTCGGACAGTGGGGACCCATGATGGCCTAGAGTAGAGAGTCAGAGCCCAAGTCGGGAGAGAGGGGTATCCATGCTGGGATGGCCAGAGTAGAACATCAGAGCCTTAATGAATTGATCACATCACATGTAAAATTCAATTCTAGATTCATGGTAGTCGTAAAAGTGAGAGGCAGAACAACAAACCTCTAGGAAATGATATACAAGAATATTTTCTGACCATGGGGTAGGAAAAGTTTCTTTAAAAAGGGCCATGCAAATCACAAAGGAGATTAAACATTAAAAATAATAGCCTGTTTGAAGATAAAAAACTTTTCTTAATTAAAAAAAATAAGATAAAATACCATTAAGAGGGGGGAAAAAAGGCAGTCTTCCTCCTGTTTCCTGGCATACAACTCCTAAAATCTTTGGAATCACCAAAGTGCGGTCTTTCTGTATGCTCATGTTGACTGATAGCTTCAGGGTGGGGCTGGTCACCTGAAGACAAAGGTATGATTAGGTGGTTGAGACTTAACCTCATCTCCCAACCTCAAAGGAAGGGTGGGAGCTGAAGGTCAAGTTGATCTGATCACAACAGCCAATGGTTTAATCAATCATTCCTACGTAATGAAGCCTCCATAAAAACTCAAGAGGACAGGGTTTGGAGAACTCCTAGATAGCTAGACACTTGGAGGTTCCTGGAGGATAGAGCGACTTGGGTGGGCATGGAAGTGCCACACCCTTCCCCCTTACCTCACCCTATGCATCTCTTCATCTGTATCCTTGCTAATATTGATGCGGGAGATAGAAATAAATTATTCAGGCAGATAGGGCAAAAGAGTCCTTGGTACGGTTTCCCTTTTAACAAAAAGCAGCCCCAAATCATTCCTTTTCTAATCAAGAGCAGTCTGAAAAATCAAGCTGCAAACATAGATGAGCAAGCTGGAAGCTTGCTTGGGTGAATACCAGCAGCTGTGCCAATAGAAAAGGGCTACCTGAGGGCCAGGCATGTTCAATATGGTGGCTCCATCTCCCCTTTTCTTTGTCACCACGTGTACAGTAAAGGAACAGGCCACATGGGTGGCCAGCTTCTTCGCATGCTATGCAAATGGCACACCTAGTCCTAGCCAGTTTTTTGCTCACTATGTAAATGGCACACCTGGTCCAACCAATCTTTTGCACCCTATGTAAATCAGACATCACCTCCTCAAGCTCATCTATAAGACCTTCTGCATTTCACTGCAGAAGCGGAAACCCATTTTCTCCAGGACCCCCTCTCTGGGCTGAGAGCTCTTTTCTTTCTTTTGCCTATTACACTTCCGCTCTTAACCTCACTCTGGAGTGTCTGCATCCTAGTTTCTGTGGCCATGAGAAAACAAATCTTGAGTATTTACCTCAGACAATGATGCTGCTTCAACATCCCTTACAATAAACCAGTAACTGTTAAAGAGAGAGAGAAAGAGAGAGAGAGAGAGAGACAGAGAGAGAGAGAGAATGAAAAGGCAGTCAAACAAGTGAAAAGAGACATTTGTGATGAACAAACTAACAAAAGGCTTGTGAAGGAATATATAAATTGCTTCTATAAATCAGTAAGAAAGAGAAAGAACAAAAAACTTGGTAAGACATCTGAATAAGTACTTCAAAAAAGAGCATATTTAAATATCCAATAATCACATGAAAAGGTCTTAAATCTCATTAGTAATTATGAAAATGCAAATTAAAACCACAAATTATAGCACTACCCATTTGGTCTGCATAGCTGAAATTTAAAAGTCTGACAATAATAAGTTTATTGGCAAAGATGTGGAGCAAAGGGAATTTTCATATACTACTTGTGGTGTTTAAATTGTTAAAACCACTTTGGAAAATAGTTTTTTAAATGTATTAAAGCGAAAGACACCACATATCCTATGACCAAAAAAATTCGCTCCTAAACGTTCCACCCAATATAGATGTGTCCTTATTATATGCTGAAAGACATAAAGAAGAATGTTTCTTGATAGCATTACTCATACAATATATGTCAACAATAAAAAAGTCATAACTGAAGTATATAAAAAACACAAGCCAATAAGAAAATAACCAATAGAACTATAGACATAAAATACGGTCACTTTACAAAAGAAGATATTCAAATGACCAATAAACAGGGGCTAATTTCATGAATCATCAGAGAAACCACAGTAAACTAAAACCACTATTCAATAACCCTGTACATCCATCTGAATAGTTAAAAGCAAACAAACCAAACTCTCTGACAAGTCTAATGGTTGGCAAGGATATGGAGTAATTAGAACTCTCATATATTGCTAGTGGGAGTTTAAACTTTTACAACATCATTTGGCTGTTTTTATTAAAGTTAAACATATGCCTACTCTATAACCTAATAATTCCACTGCTAGGGTATATGCCTAAAAGAAATGTGAACACATGCATCAAAAGACATTCACAGCGGCAGTATCTGTAATAGTCCTAAAATGAGACAACTCAAGTTCATAAACAAATAATTGTGATGTATTAATTCAGTGGAATGCTTTACAGCAACAACATTAACAAGCCAGTTCTACACACAACCACTCAAATGAGCCTCACAAACGATGTTGAAAGATGTCCAGCACCAAGAAGGCATCATGTGTGACTTCATTTGTAGGAAGTCAAACAAATAAGAAAAATGGAAATAGAGTGATTACGCATGCATGGTTAGGTGGTGAAACTGCAGCTACACCAGACCAATCTGGTTCAACTTTTAAGTAATAGAGTTGTGAGGTGCTTTTCAGCTGCCATGAACCCTCAGGCATGCCAAGAGGAAACAAATGTGCAACCATAGGGGGAACCTAACTGCTCAGGCTAGGAGAGGGGACTGAATTAAGAAGCAGACACCACCAGGATCCAATCAGATTGTGCTCTGGCATCACCCCATGGTGGGAACCAATCAGATCATGCCTCCAAGCTTCACCTCATTGCAAGATCCACTCAAATCACACCTCATTACCCTATGCTCGTAAATCCTGAGCCAGTGCACAGTGTAAGGAGGCACTGCTTTGGGAGCTATCTATGGTGTTCTCCTCACTTATTACAAGTAGTAAAATCCTCATGCTAAATCCTTCTTAGTTGTGGCCATTGGGTTGCCACCGGCCAAGTGACAAAACCCACTTGTTGTGTAGGTGACAAAACTATGAGAAAAAGCAAAAAAGTGCTTATCATTGACAAATATTCTCTCCTTGGCCAAACTCTAGCGAGGTTCCTTGGAGTGCTTTTGAGTAGACCTTGACTTTGGCTTATAAAAACTATAGATTCTCAACATAAATGTTGAGTTCTACATTAGTATTCTAGCAACTCAAGAATATATCCCTTAGATGATCCTGGACTCCCTTAAGCAACCTACCTGAGGAACCTCAATGCTACCGAGTGAATTTACTGTGTTTTTCCAGTCAACACCTGACCATAGGCCCCTGACCGTACTTAGAGTATTTACTAAAAAGGTCTTACAGTTGTGAATTTTTCCTCTTTCCCTTTGGGATGTATATGTATCTCCTACAACTAGGAGTGGTTTTCACAAGGATAGAAAAGCCATTGCTTAAAAAATGTAATCATCAGGAAGGAGATGGCCACTGCCTCCCAGTCTGTATGGGAAGATAGAGGTTAACTTTGATATTGCCAGCTGTCACATGCAGCTGGCCTTATCAGCACTTACACTCACAAACCCTTTGTAATTTTTCCACTCCTTGCTTCTCCACTCACCCACTCCCTGTTCCCTCATCTCCCTGTAAAACGCCCAGTCACCTCTGGACAAATTAAAGTTGAGTTCAGTTCATATAGGATCCTCTTCCCTATTGCAAAAGTTATCACAGATTAAAATGGCCTTGCCACTTTAACTAGTGTCTGCCTTTGTTTATATTTCACACCATAAAAATGGGGTGATGGAGAGGGTAGAAGATAGTGATGGGAAGGCACAGAGGGAGCTTCTGGGTGCTGTCAACAAGGAGAGTCAAACTTTGTAAAATAGTTGAAAAGATTTATTTTAGCCAAATATGAGTGACCATGGCCCATGACACAGCCCTCAGGAGCTCCTGAGAACATGTGCCCCCTATGTGGCCAGGCAACAACTTGGTTTTATACATTTTAGGGAGACATAAGGCATCAATGAAGACACATATGATGTACATTGGTTGGGTCTGGAAAGGTGGGACAACTGGAAGTGAGGACTTCCAAGTCATAGGTGGATTCAAAGATTTTCTGATTGGCAATTGGTTGAAAGAGTTATTACCAATAGAAAGGAATGTTTGTGTTCCTGTGATAAGGGGTTGTGGAGACCAAGGTTTTATCACGCAGATGAAACCTCCAGGTAGCAGGCTTCAGAGAGAATAGATTGTAAATACTTCTTATCAGACTTAAAGAGTCTGTTCTATCAGTAATTCCAAAAGAGAGGAGTATGAGGTATGTCCAGCTCCCCCTTCCTATCGTGGTGTGAACTAGTTCTTCAGGTTAACTTTGGAATGCCCTTGACTGAGAGGAGGGGTCGATTCAGATGGTTGGGAGCCTTAGAATTTTATTTTTGGTTTACAGTGCTGATGTTCTATTTCTCAACCCAAGTGTTGGTTACACAAGTGGCCGCTTTGTGCTAAGCCCTTGATCTGTCCATTTCTTGATTTGTCAACACTTCTGTAGGTGTGTGAGAGATAACTAGTAATCCCAGCACTTTGTGAGGCCAAGGCAGGTGGATCACATGCTCAAGAGATCAAGACCATCCTGGCAAACATGATGAAACCCCATCTCTACTAAAAAAAAAGTACAAAAATTAGCTGGGCGTGGTAGCACATGCCTATAGTCCCAGCTACTCGGGAGGCTGGGGCAGGAGTATCACTTGAACCTGGGAGGCAGAGGTTGCAGTGAGCCGAGATTGTGCCACTACACTCCAGTCTGGCAACAAAGTGAGACTCCATCTCAAAAAAAATAAAATAAAATAAAATAACTGGCTCTGCTTCTCCCCAGAGCTCAGATTCCACCAATCATTTTCTAAGCGTATGAAAAAAAGTGCTGCTCATTACTAACTTTAGGATAAAAACTGCAGACTTGGGTATTGCTGATATGATGCAATGTAGGAAGAACATACATTTTTATGTATTAGTGGTTTTTTCAGAAGCCACTTATATTACATTTTAAACTGTGATATTGAATCTTCATGCATACGTAATAGTTTCTTTACCTTTCTTGAAGTGGCTATGTTACGGCCTTGTATTATAGCATTATCGTAGGTGTATAGAAACTCCTAGGAAGTAACAGCTTGATAAATCTTGGGCTTTGAAGGATGTTACCTCTTGCTGGCATTTAAAAAAATTGTAATAATAAGCACTCATATATTGTTTACTGTGTGCCAAGTTATTACATGTGTATTAACTCATTTAATCTTTAAAATAGGTCTATAACGTAGGTCCAATTTTATTGACAATGAAACCGAGGCCCAATGAGGTTAAGCTATTAGCCGCAGATCACACTGCCAATAAGTAGTTGAACTGGACTTTGAACCTTGTAGTCTGACCTCAGAATTCATATTCTGAATCAGAATCCTACATTTTTACTTTGTAGATGGTGAATGAAAAATTTGACTGCATATGACAACAATAAGGCATTGTACCCTTTGAAACATATATAGAATTAATATAAGCATGAGAGACTAAGTACAGAAATGGACAATGGGAAGACCGTGTATACAATTAGAGCTATCTGCAACCAGCCCAAGGAAACCAATCTATTATCTATGCTATAGTAACCAGCCCAAGGATCAAGCTGAAAATCCACAAGTCAGACATATAGGAAGTGAGACTGCTATCTCTAGTAACCAGTCTAGGAAGTCAAACAATAACCTCTGTAAAAATTGGCCCCAAATGGCCAGGATTTGATTAATAACTGTCAGCTTCCCTAATTTTTGTTCCCACTTCTAACTTGGGACCAACCAGAGAAAGCAAAATATGAATATGTCCTACTGGTCAGTTACACAGGATGTCCCACTTCTAGTTAGCCTCCTCCAGCTTCCCCAGGCCAGCAGCCTCTGATCAGAGCACATCTGAAGCTCTCCCTTTCTCCCCCTATAGCCTTTCCACTCCTCTGCCTGCCTTTGAGTCTCTGCCGAACTGAAACCATGTTTGCAAAATGATAACTGAGGAAATCATGACAGTGAAAGAAATCAGACCTAACTAACTCCATCTTGCTTTTAACCTTTAAGCCGTCCTTGTTCATTCCTGGGAGTAGGCCAAACTAACTTTCTCAGTTCATGGTTTGACTCTGACACAAAAATGATAACAGCCCTTTCTTGAAAAGACCTCCTTCTTGCCTGGGGACCAGTCTGCTTTGCAGGACTAACAAATTAGCTACAAGATTAGAAATTATGGATTAAGGGTCATGCGGTCTCTGGCTCCAAGAGTCTGAAGCTCCCCAAATTGCTCCTGGGGATAACATCACTATTGTAAAGCCTAAAATCAGTGCTTGAGATATTTTGCAAATCCTTCACTCAGTGAATCCGCTGACACCAACCAGACCCATAATCTGGCTCAACCAGTTCTGCCATCCCACCCAGGAACAGAAAACAGCAAGAAAAACTCACTTTGACCCCCTGTGATTCCATCTCCACCTTGACCAGTCAGCACTCCCCATTTCCCAAGCCCCTACCTGCCAAATTACCTTTAAAAACTCTGATCCCCAGATGCCTGGGGAGACTGATTTGGGTAATAAAGAACTCTGGTCTCTCACACAACCGGCTCTGCGTGAATTACTCTTTCGCCATTGAAATTCCCCTGTCTTGATAAATCGGCTCTATCTAGGCAGCGGTCACGGTGAACCCACTGGGCGGTTATAGAACGCAAGGGATGCTGGCCAACTTCCTCAGTATAGCAAACTCTGAATAAATCGCCTTTGCCTCTTCTCATTTGGGTAGTCTTCATTTGCTTCCACAAGTAACGACAATGGCATGACATCTGAAAGGGGAGTGGTTCTATATTGAAGGGGCACAGCCACCATCTAGATAATGGCTGAGATCATGTTGCATCACTGAAATACATTTCTAAGTCACTAACTGTACTAATCATGCTTTCACCTCTGTGGACACACGATCTCAGCCGTTACCTAACCACTTCCACCAGTCTGCCTCAAGTTTAAGGAATTCTTGGGTACCACAGCAAATGCTTCGTTCTTCTTTATCTAGCCTCCTTTTCCTGGATTCACTGACATTTCTCTTTCATAACTCATTCTCCTGCTGGTCCCTCTTTATATCCTCCTCTCTGCGTTCCAACCCTTTCCAAGCTTCTAGCCAATGTTCTTTTTCCCTCTTTTACTTCCAGGGCCAGTTTTGGTCCCCAGCCCCAAACAAGGAGTAACTTTGGAAGAAGTTTCCAAAAACAGCCTTGGAATTTCCATCTGGGACATAGTATGCCTTAAGGCCATTCGAGGGCAGGTCTATTCGTGATGGATTCTGCAAAGATGAGAAAAGAAGACCTATTTGACTTTGAAAAGCCTTGTTCCAACTGTGAGAGTCTGTAGCCTCCCGATTAGACAGAATGAAGGATGGAGTCTCAGCATTTACCCATTAAAGCAATGACGAGTAGGTCTAATTTGTGGTATCTCTAACTGATAGTTTGCATTTTAAGGTTAAGATATTTTATTGCTTCCAGATGGTCAGCTAACTTCCAGCCAGAAGAGCATTACTGCAGAGTTTAAGAACAGCTATGATGCAGAGAGAGATTTTAATTATCATGTAAAGGATCTAATTAAAAAGACATACAGTAGTCGGCTTTTCACATGCTCAAGCCTATAAAAATCAGTAGTTTAAAAAATTACCTTAAGGAGGAAATTGGAAAATTATTCAATTTGGAGCAGAGACACTTGAAAAATTTCTCAAATTGGTGAACTAGAATTAGGTTAACTGCCTGTTTCTAGGTACCTTGATTTTCATGTTGTTCCTTCTATCCTGTTATATGGCACAGACTTGTGAAGGTTCTTCAAGTCTTTTTACTTGTTAGTTTATTTCTGGAAGGAATAAGAAAGATTCTCTTCAATCAATCAGTCAATCAAGCAAGCAAGCAAGACAGCAAGTGATCAGTTTCTTGGGCTCTGAACTAACTCGGTTCAGATCCTGATTCTTCTATTTATTGCATGATGCTGGGCAAAGTACATACTCTCTATGAGCCTCATTTTCCTGATCTATAAAATGATAAGGTTTCTGGAGATTTCACAAGGCAATCAATGAAAGTTAGCTCTTGTTATCTGCAGAGTTTTAGAACATGCACCTATTCACAGGTGACGCGGAGGACTCTGTGGAAGACAGGTGACTAGCGGGGAAGATTCTATGGAGAGATACTCCACATGCACCCTCTCTTCTCTGTAACATCCTCTTCCCGATGCCTGAGCTATGCAGCACAGGAATATTTTGCAAGAAGAGCAGTGATGTTGGCAGGAGTTGTGGGACACAGAGTCCTGCTGGAGGCCAACTGGGCTTCTTGGAGTCAATGACTTAGAACCAGGAAGCTGCTGATGTGTGATACAGCGACCTTGAATAGAAAATGTTTTTCCACTTCCCTCCCTCCCTTCCCTCCCTCTCTCCTTCCTTCCTTCCTTCCTTCCTGCCTTCCTTCCTTCCTTCCTTCCTTCCTTCCTGCCTTCCTTCCTTCCTGCCTTCCTGCCTTCCTGCCTTCCTGCCATGTTCAGAAGTCAGACTTAAAAGAATGGGAAAAAGGTTTCTAGGCCATACCTCTTTTTTCCAGGAAAAATTTAAAAAAACACAGAACACTAACTAAATGCAGCAGATGTCAGCCACGTCCAGAAATCCAGGCCAGTTCACCTAACTCTTGTGGACACTGAGGTTCTGATAATCAGTATAACTAGTTCTGATAACTAAGATAGGCCAAGTCACTCCCTGCTGCCAGTTACACAGAGGAGTGGGATTTGTACCCAGAATGTATAAAGAGCTCCTATGACTCAATAAAATAATAAATGATCTATTGAAGAATAGGAAAATTCTATTTTATAAGAATATTCTATAAGAATAAAATCCTATTCTATAAGAATAGGAATAAATACTTCAAAAAGAAGATCTATGAATGACCTACAGGCACATGAGAAGGTGCTTTCCATTATTCATCATCAGGGAAAATGCAAACTAGAACCACAATGAGAAACCATTTCCTACTCACTAAAATGGCTAAAACGAAAAAGGCTGGTTTTACTAAGTACTGGTGAAGAGGTAGAAGAGCTGAATTTCTGATATGTTGCTGATGGGAACACAGCAACTCCGGAAACCAGTTTAGAAGTTTCTTATGAAGTTAAATATAAAGGTACCACATGTTCTAGCAATTCTACTCGTAAGTATTTATTTACTTAAGAGAAATAAGGCGGGGCACAGTGGCTTATGCCTATAATCTCAATGCTTTGGGAGACCGAGGTGGGAGGATTGCTTGAGCCCAGGAGTTCCAGGTCAGCCCAGGTAACAGTGAGACCCAGTATCTATTTAAAAGAAAAAAAAAGAGAGAAATAAAAACATACATCCATACAAAGTCTTATGCAGGAGTGTTCACAGCAGTTTTATTTCTACTAGCAAAAACTGGAAACAATCTAATGTCCATCAACACGTGAATAGATAATAAAATTGGAATATCTCCATAACATGGAATATTGTAACTCAATATCAAAAAAGTATGGATTATTGGCTGGGTGTGGTGGCTCACATCTGTAATCTCAGCCCTTTTGGGAGGCCAAGCTGGGTGGATCACTTGAGGTTAGGAGTTCAAGACTAGCCTGGCCAACACGATGAAACCCCGTCTCTACTAAAAATACAAAACTTAGCTGGGTGTGGTGGCATGTGCCTGTAATCCCAGCTACTCGGTAGGCTGAGGCAGGAGATTCACTTGAACCCAGGAGGCAGAAATTGCAGTGAGCCAAGATAGTGCCACTTCACTCCAGCCTGGGCAACAGAGTGAGACTCTGTCTCTAAAAAAAAAAAAATTGTGAACTATTGATAGATGTTACAATATGAATGAATCTCAAAATATTTATTCTGAATGAAAGAAGTCAGCCAAGAAAAAGTATCTATTGTATAATTGCATTTATACGGAAAGTAAATTAGTGCTTTTCTGGGACTGGAATTGCGAAAGATTGACTGCAGAGTGGCATGAGGGAATTTTAGGAGAAAAGATTCTCTATCTTGAAAGTGAAGGTCATACTTCGGTTATTACACGAATGAATGTATTTGTGAAAACCCACTGAAATGTACACTTAGGTGCATTTTATTCTGTGTAAATTCCACTTTGATAAAATTGATTTTAAAAAAAAAAAAAAAAGCAGAGAAGGCTAACTCTAAAGCCAAACCAAGCTGGGTGCAGTGGCTCATGTCTATGATCCCAGTGCTTTAGGAGGCGGAGGCAGGAGGATTGCTTGAGGCTAGGAGTTCAAGACCAATCTAGGCAATATAGCGGGATCCCCATCTCTACAAAACAAAACAAAAACACTTTGCCGGGCATGGTGGCATGTGCCTGTGGTCTCCTAATCGGGAGAGTGAAGTGGGGGAATTGCTTGAGCCCAGGAGTTCGAGGCTGCAAACAGCTATGATAATGTCACCGCACTCCAGCCTGGATGACAGAGCAGACTCTGTGTCTAAAAAAACAAATTTAAAATCCAAACCAAAAACACAACCACAGTTATCTTAAAGACTTCTGAATGGGCTGAAGAATTACTATGGACCTGTAACCAAAACTCATAGCAGGGAGGAAGCTTAACTGAGCCAAATCAGAAATTTTCATAGTTTCTTCAGGAAGAATTACTTTTTTTTTTCTCTTTTTCTCCAGAGGAATTTCCCATCTATAGTGGTTTACAGACAGTCGTGTTTCTCCAACCACAATTGCGGTCTGGCTGGTGAAGACTGAAGGACAGATCATGGTTACGTGGTTCTATGTAAAATTACATTGATCACGTTGAGAGTAAAATTAAGTTACTTGTAAGTGGCAGACGATAATGGAAGATTAGGGGTCTCTGGACTCAGAAAATGCCAATGAATATGCTTTCATAGGTCTATACTGAGACAGGGATGTTCTAAGATTGGTGATGATATTATACGTGTAAACGCACAGGACAGATGTTTTGCTGTTGGCTTCATGGATCCCCATAAAGAAAATCTTGCTGTGAACTCTCTGCTGTATAGAGTACAAGTGGGTTTTCTCCTCCTATGAGATTCAAATATCATCTTTTTTTATATATATATAGAGATAAAAGTCTGTATATGCAACGGCAGACACAAACCAAATTCCAGTGGAAATACTCTGTATTTCAGGCTGAAGAACATAAAACAAGGACCACGGTGGTAAGCTCTGTGATCCGTCTAGTCCAGAGACTGGTCATTTGTTTCTTCAGCTCATTAATTCATTGGCTTATTCAGCCAACCTTCATGGTGAAGCTACTATGTGGTCAGTGTTGAAGATACAGAATGTGGCTTCTTTCTTTTTTTCTTTTTACCTTGAGACACAGTTTCACTTTGTCCCCCAAGCTGGGGTGCAGTGGTGCGATCTCAGCTCACTGCAGCCTCCACCTCCTGGGTTCAAGGACCTCTCGTGCCTCGGGTTCAAGGACCTCTCGTGCCTCAGCTTCCCAAGTAGCTGGGGTTCAGACATGGGTCACCACACCTGGCTAATTTTTGTATTTTTAGTAGAGACGGGGTTTCGCCATATTGGCTAGGCTGGTCTCAAACCTCTGACCTCAAGTGATCTGCCCACTTTGGCCTCCCAAAGTGCTGGGATTACAGGCGTGGGCCACAGTGCCTGGTCCAGAATGTGGTTTCTGACTTTTAAGTCTCTCACAGCCTACTGGGTAACACGAATATAAACAAATAATTACAATGTAATATGACAATCTAGGTGAGCACCCATAATGTTTTGAGAATGCAGACAGGGAGTAATTTACACAATCTAGGGAATTAGGAGAGATTTTGCGTGCACGCACATGCGCACGCGCGCACACACACACACACACACACGCACGCACACACGCAAGCACACGGAGATGCCCAAGTCCAGTTTGGTGAGAAATCATTGGCCTTCAACATTTTTTCAAACAATCCATGATGAACATATCATCCGTGGATTTCTTCAAACCAACATAAGTCTGAAAATAACAAAAGAAATAAGTAAAAAAGAAAAGTTGCTTCGTGTGTTTCTTCTAGCTCTGTGATAAAAAGGATGGATCATTGTATTTCCTTTATCCTACTGATGCATAAACCATCTTCTGGATATGAAAAAAAGAAAATAGCATGTTGGTATAATTTTTTTATTCATCTAATTTTTTTTCAGTAGGAATCTCACTCTATTGCCCAGGCTGGAGTGCAGTGGCTCAGTCTTGGCTCACTGCAACTTCTGCCTCCTGGGTTCAAGTGATTCTCCTGCCTCAGCCTCCTGAGTAGCTGGGATTATAGGCACCTGTCACCACTCCCGGCTAATTTTTGTATTTTTAGTAGAGATGGGGTTTTGCCATGTTGGCCGGACTGGTCCTGAACTCCTGACCTCAGGTGATCTGCCCACTTCCGCCTCCCAAAGTGCTGGGATTACAGGTGTGAGCCACTGCACCTGGCTCATCAAATTTATTAATGTGTATGCATATATTTATTGGTGCTATTATGCGATTATGCAGATACATTTCCCCCCAGATCCACAAGGTACTTGGATTTAGTTACCTAATCCTTGATTTCCATTCTTTGTTCTGACTTTTTTTCCTCTGAGATAACTTCGACCTACTTGTCCTCCCAGGCAAAAAAAGATCAATAAGAAAAAATGTTATTTGTGAATTTTGTAATGACATTCTGAAAATGCAGTTTAATAATACAGCACTCTGGGCTGATTATGTAATGAGAAGGAGAGGAAAGCCTTTATTTCTTGCTCCTCGATTTGAATACAAACCAGTGGTGTCCAATCCTCTGAGAAGCCTATGGTGTCAGCCTCTACACCATGCTTTCTCCAAGGGATCTCTGTCTTCCCAGTTGTGGGTGTTTGATGTCTACCCACTTCAAGCCATACCCAGGCTCAGCGCCATTCCCTGGTCTGGGAGTCAGCATGGTCTTAGTCAGCGGGAGGCTTGGACTCAGGGAGACAAGATATACAGTGTTCACAGGCTCAGCATCTGCTGGGTCAGGCTGCTGATCCAGCTCTGACCACACGGCCCAAGCTCAAGGCTGCCCTTGCACCCTCGTTCTCTCTCTGGTTCCCTGTATCCAAGCCCATTCCTCAATCCTCTGCTTGGTAGCCATTAGTTAGGTAGCTATTTCCTTGTCAATGTCCTCTTCCGGGTCCCTGTACTCCCAACCTGTGGCTTCCTCTGTGACCTGATGAGCAAACTGGTGTGGATCAGATCCTGGTGTACCTCCTACCCTCAGGTGATCTGGCACTCAGTTTCCTGTTGCTGGGCCTGCCATCTATTGTTGCTCCTTGAATGTCACCTTTCACCTACCTACCTGGGCTGCTTCCATCACCTCCTATTGATTTTGCCTCCATCCCCAGTGCCTGCTCTCATGCCCTCCTACCTCCCACAGTGCCCTGTGGACACCATCCCCTGAACGACACCCAGCCGCACCTATACCTAGCAGCCCACCTTCAGTCTATCTCATCTTCCTGTGGTTGGATCTCCCATATATAGTGAAGATAAAAAATGGTCATTTGCAAGACTTTCTTCATTTGCTCTAGGGCAGTATTTGCTAAAGTGTGGTATCGATACCTCTGATGCCATCAGGGGCATCTATGGATGGGCATGTTTTATAAAAAAGTTAATCACTTAATGTATATTATGAGCAAATCTTCCTTCCTTCCTTCCTCCCTCCCTCCCTCCGTCCTTTCTTTCTCTCTCTCCTTCCTTCCTTCCTTCCTTCTTTCCTTCCTTCTTTCCTCCCCTCCCCTCCCCTCCCTCCCTCCCTCCCTCCCTCTCCTTCTCTCTCTCTTTTTTTTTTTTTTGACAGAGTCTTTCTCTGTCGCCAGGCTGGAGTGCAGTGGCGCTCTTTTGGCTCACTGCAACCTCTACCTCCCGGGTTCAAGCAATTCTCCTACCTCAGCCTCCCGAGTAACTAGGATCACAGGCATGTGCCACCACTCCCAGCTAATTTTTATAGTTTTAGTAGAGATGGGGTTTCACCATGTTGACCAGGATGGTCTCAATCTCCTGACCTCATGATCTGCCCACCTCAGCCTCCCAAAGTGCTGGGATTACAGGCATAGCCACCACGCCCAACCAAAATATAGCTTTCAAAACAAACGAGTGAAAAAGGTATCAACCCACTCTGGTTCAGAACTCAAACTCCGACTTCCTGGTTCAAAGCCTGGTTCTTCCACCTATCAGCTGTGAGAGGTCAGCAGGCAACTAAACGTCTCCATGCCTCAATTCCCTAATTTGTTAAATGGGCATGATAATAATGGTACCTACCTTATATAATTCTTGGGAGGACAAAAATAAATTCATGCATGGGAAGTCTTCAATAGTTAAAGCATGAGGCATAGTAAGCATCTAATGAAATTTGCTTTATTACTTTGTGAGTATATAACTAATTGAAAAGAGGAGTGAGTTTTCTTAAATTAAAAAATGGGGCTGGTCATGATAGCTTATGCCTGTAATCCCAGCACTTTGGGAGGCCAAGGCCAGGAGTTTGAGACCAGCGTGGTCAACATAGTGAGACCCCATCTCTAAAATAAAAGAAAGTAGATAATAGTACAGTTGGTACTTAAACATTAAGAGATTGATAAATATACCCATTAGGGAAGGATAAGCTGCTGTAACAAACAGATCACTCAAATTCTGTAGCCTAATGGACAAGAAGTTTATTATTTTCTTAATGGTATAGGATAAGTATTTCTGGTTAGCAAGTGGTTTTCCTCCATGTGGTGTCTCAGGGCCCCAGGATCCCTTTGTCTTGTCATCATCATCTGCATGCCCAAGGCTGGGTTTCAACTTTCAGATTCTAGCACACAGAAAAGGGGAAAAGAAGAACATGAAAGAGGCCTAGAGATATCTGAAAGCTTCTAACCCAGACAGCTCACATTTGACTATAACTAAGTTATATGTTCACTCCTAACAACAAGGGAGACTGGGAAAAGAAGTCTAGCATGTCCCAGGCTTGGATGCACAGGTAGCTGACTCAACGTAAATGAATGAAGTTTGGGAAATACTGGTTTCGAAGTTGGTGGCAGGATTCTTCTTAGGGCCAGGGCCCAGGAGCAAGATAGCAAGAAAGGCTTCCCCATGACAGGCAAGGGCCAGTGAATTTTAGGCCCACTGATACTTAATACTGAGTTTTACTTTTCCCCATTCTCCGCTGTAATTGCAGTGATACACTCTGCTCTTACATAAAATCTGTTAACCTACAACTTGCTTGGAGGTGCCTGGGGCAGGAAGAATGGAATTTGACAGAATAATCCCCGCCCCAAAGATATCATTACTCTAATACCCAAGAACCTATGAATATACAGTGTTAGCTCACATGGCAAAAGGGACTTTGCAGATGTGATTAAAACTAAAGACCATGAGATGGGAGATTATCCTAGATTATCCAGGTGGGCCCAATCTAATCACATGAGCCTTCAGCAGCGGAGAATCTTTTCTGGTTGTGATCAGAGAACCGGAGACATGGCAGCGTGAGAAAATTACAGCCTGACATCATTCGCTTTGAAGATGGAGAAAGGGGTCATGAGCCAAGCAAAGTGGGAAGCTTCTAGAAGCCAGAAAAGGAAAGAAAAGATTGTTCCCTGGAACTTCCAGAAAGGAGTACAATCCTGACAACACCTTGATCCTAGCCCAATGCCCTCTGTGTTGGATTTCTGAACTTCAAAACTGTCAGATAACAAATTCATGCAGTTTTAAGCCACTGAGTTGGTGGTAATTTTTCACAGGAACTACAGAAAATTAATACAGGAACCTATGTCCCTGGTTGACAAGAAATGTTAGTGAGGGCTGGGCTTGGTGGTTCACGCCTGTAACCCCAGTGCTTTGGAAGGCCCAGGCTGGAGAATTACTTGAGGACAGGAGTTTCAGCCCAGCCTGGGCAACACAGCAAGAACCAATCTCTACAAAACAAACAGACAAACAAACAAACAAATAAATAATTAGCTGGGCATGGTGGCACATGCCTGTAGTCCCAGCTATTCAAGAGGCTGAGGCAGGAGGACTGCTTGAGTCCAGAAGGTCAAGGCTGCATGAGCTATGATCATACCACTGCATTCTAGCCTGGGTGACAGAGGGAGACCCTGTCTCAAAAAAAACATTAATGAAGGGAGATGAAGACATGGACAAACGTTGACCAGGCAACCAAAAGTTCTATGGAGTACAGCATGGCAACCACAGTTAGGTGGCTTCCAATCTAGATGAGCTACCCATCTAGGGTAGCAACCCAGATGGGTTGCAAGGGTGAGCAACCCGGAGAATCTCTCCCTTGGAAGTACTTGGAGAGGGCATTGGACTTCCCAAAGCAGCTGAGATGGAGGATATTAAATGGAAGCGTAGCCCATGAGCCTGGGAAACTTGAAGACGATCCATTTACATGTTCTTGGCCATGAATTAAGTTAAAGATGGTCAAGGTAAAATCCCACAAACTTCTATTCATCCCAGAAATTCCACCTGTGCCATGAGAACTCCAGTAACCTTGCTCATTTCCAAAGCACTTGCAGAATGCTACGGGCTGTTCTGAGTGAGCTGTCAAAATTATGCTTCCCTGGGTGTTTTCTCCAAACAAGCTGTCCCACTCAGCAAAAATAACTCAAGAAGCTGTAGTTTCAGAGACTACCTCCAGAGGCTTCATGAAACCACTCAGCGTAGCTGGCCTTGAGCCCAAGTCACCACCCATTACAGAGAGGTGGTTCTCCCCTGTCAACTAGCAAATATAGAATGAGAAAGACGTTGAGGGTAAACGAATACACATTTATTACAACTTTGGTGTGTAGGTGGTGGGATATCTGGTTGTGGACAAAGGAAGTGAAATGAAGCAGAGATCCCCTTTTTTAGGGCCCTGCACTGTCTCCCCAGAAACCTGAACTCCACCCAGAAACCTTTTCAGAAATCCGGACCTGACCTGGACCCCACCAAATGAATCCACTGACAAGCAGACTTCAGATAAGAGGAAACTCAAGACAACTCTAACCAGCATTCTTTTTTTCTAAATTTCTTCCTGAGGGGCCTGAAGAAGGTCATATCCACAAGCCAGAGCTAACGCTTTTTTCTGTTGATCCCAAATTTTTAGACACAGCTTGCCTTCTGAACCAATCACAAATCAGAAAGTTTTTGAATCTGCCTATAACCTGTAAGCCCTCACTTCAAGATATTCCACTCTTTTACGCCAAAACCAATGTGTAAGCTCCACGTACTGATGTACAATTTTGTCTGTAGCTTCTGCTTTCCTGAAATGTACAGAGTTTTGCTCTTGTTACCCAGGCTGGAGTGCAATGGTGCGATCTTGGCTTACTGTAACCTCCACCTCTTGGGTTTAAGCGATTCTCCTGCCTCAGCCTCCAGAGTAGCTGGAACTACAGGCGTCGGCCACCGCGCCCGACTAATTTTTTTCTTTTCTTTTTTTTTTTTTTTAGTAGAGATGGGGTTTCACCATGTTGTCCAGGCTGGTCTCAAAACTCCTGACCTCAAGTGATCCACCCACCTCAGTCTCCCAAAGTGCTGGGATTATAGGAGTGAGCCACCGTGCCCAACCAACCCATGCCTTTTAAATCCCCTACCTGTGAGCCATTGGGGAGGTCTGGTCTTAAACATGAGCTGCCCTGATTCCCCTGCTTGATGCTGTGCAAATAAATGACTTCCCTTCCACCACTGCAAAAACCTCGGTGTGGATGTCTGGACCTTACTATAGCATTGAGTAAGCAGACTCCAATTCGGTTTTATAACAGAAGCTGTATCTAGAAACCCACAAGGAGAGTTCTAGACCTTCAGAAAGAGGATGGAATCAGTGACTAAACAAATAAATGCCTCCAGCTCGTGACCCTGAACATCCATATTTATTCTTGTTAACTGAGAGCAGGAATTGCCAGGCAGGACCAGAACTGTGTGGGGACTGAGTGCGGCCATGGGGTGTGGGTGAGTATGGAGGGCCCTCTGTAGCTGTTCCCCTTGTGAGTGATGTTCCTTTGAGGTCTGAACCCTGGTCATCCCCCTGTCGTTCCCAGATGCCCCACTCAGGCCCGAGTCCTGCTGAACAGGGTCAGCCTAACGCTGCATCTGTGTGGCCTGTGACTGAAAGCTCAGTCTCTTGGCCTCTCCACATACTCACCCCAAAGCAAGCACTGATCCTATTAAGGGTTTATTCATAGCAACAACAGGAAATGGAGAGGCAGTGAAAAGTCAGTGAAAAGTCACCTCCTGTGTTCCTCCTTTTTTCTTTTTTTTTCCACTTAGAATCTTAAAGACACGCAGTCTTCTGGTTCTACAAACCTTGAATACATTTAGAAAAGATGCATACATTGAGTAAAATAGAGGCTTGCCCCTGAGAAGGACTGGAGTGAGACTCATCCACATTTCAGAAGATCTTTTTTTTTCTTTTCTTTTTTTAAGATCCAGCCTCGCTCTGTTGCCTAGGCTGGAGTGCAGTGGCACAATCTCGGCTCACTGCAGCCCCCACTTCCTGGGTTCAAGCAATTCTTCTGCTTCAGCTTCTTGAGTAGCTGGGACTCCAGGTGCCCACCACCACACCCGGTTAATTTTTGTATTTTTAGTAGAGACGGGGTTTCACCATGTTGTCCAGACTGGTCTCGAACTCCTGGCCTCTACCCGCCTTGGCCTCCCAAGGTGCTGGGCTTACACGTGTGAACATTGTGTCCAGCCTCAGAAGACCTTTTCTAGGCCCAGGCATTGCCAGGCGGGTGGGCCTTGGGAGGAGCATCTGGGATGCTAAATGAAAATAGAGATGAGGCCCAGGAGCAGAAAGGAGGGAAGGGGTGTTCTCCAGGGTAGCTGGTTGGACTAGATCCCCTGAAATTGGATGACTGTGGACAACAGAACAGGCACAGAAGAGCCTGTTCTTCAGGGGTAGGCCACATTGTTTCTCCTGGCTACAATTTAATAACTTTAACATCATGATTTATTTATCATTTGTCTTTCCTAATAGACAATAGCCCCATGGGGGCAGGAAACAGGTAGCCACTGTGCCCTGCACAGAACAGCACATGGTAAGCCCTTATTAAGAGTTCAATGGATGAACAGGCACTTAGTAGATTTTAGATACATTGTAGATGATTTCTAGATAAACAGTTGCACCTGTTAGGAGCTCTTTGATAGGGCTCTGCAGAGGACTGGGATTTTAAACTGGGCCTTAAGAGGGTCTGGTTAAAGGGAATCCAACAGTAGAAAGGATGTATTTTAATGAAAATGCAACCCTAGGGCTGTTATGCAACTTGGCTAGTAGGCTTCAACGGCTTTTTCATGGTGGATCTTATCAGGAAAAGATGTGAAACATGTATATTTATTTAAAAATTATTTACCGGCATGACTGCTTGTATTAGTTGCACATACTAGAAGACAGAAGCTCTAATATTTTCTTCCTGTAACTCAATGGGTTGTCTTGTATCCACACTTTTTTTTTTTTTTTTTTTGAAGCAGAGTCTTGCTCTGTCGCCCAGGAGTGCAGTGGTGCAATCTCGGCTCACTGCAGCCTCTGCCTCCCTGAGTTCGAGTGATTGTCTTGCTTTGCATCCTGAGTAGCTGAGACTACAGGTGTGCACCACGACATCCTGCTCATTTTTTGTATGTTTTCAGTAGAGATGTGGTTCACCATGTTGGCCAGGGTGGTCTGGAACTCCTCGCCTCAAGTGATCTGCCCACCTCGGCCTCGAAAAGTCCTGGGATTATAGGCATGAGCCACCGTGCCTGGACTTGTACCTACACTTTGCAAACCACTCGTGCTGGCTGATGACATCTTGGTCACAGAAAGTGACCTAGGGTACAGGAAGTATGGCCTAAGTCTCAAAGGCAGATGGATTCTGATGCTTGTTTTCACCAACTACTGGCATTTCTCAGTTGTAGCAATTTTTTTTTCTTTTTTAGAATGAGCATCTCACTCTGTTGCCCAGGCTGGAGTGCAGTGGTGCAACCATAGCTCACTACAGCCTTAAACTCTGGGTCTCAAGCAATCATCCTGCTCAGCCTCCAAGCAGCTGAGACTACAGCAGTGTGCCACTACGCCTGGCTGAATTTTTTATTGTTATTTTTGCAGAGATGGGGTCTTGCTCTGTTGCTCAGTCTGGTTTTTTTTTTTTCTTTTTTTGAGGCAGAGTCTTGCTCTGTCTCCCAGGCTAGAGAGCAGTGGCAAGGTCTTGACTCCCCCCTGAATCCTGGATTCAAGCAATTCTCCTGCCTCAGCCTCCCATATAGCTGGGACTACAGGCGTGTGCTACCATGCCTGGCTAATCTTGTGTACTTTTAGTAGAGACGGAGTTTCACCATGTTGACCAGGCTGGTCTTGAACTCCTGACCTCAGGTGATCCACCCACGTTGGCCTCCCAAAGTGCTGGGATTACAGGCATGAGACACCACGTCTGGCCTCAGACTGGTCTTGAATTTCCACCCTGAAGAGATTCTCCCGCCTCAGCCTCCCAAAGTGCTTAGACTGCAGGCGTGAGCCACTATGTCTGGCCAACTGTAGCAACTTTAATAATAACCATAACTATTAGGTTGGTGCAACAGTAATTGTGGCTTCTGCCATGAAAAGTGATGACAAAAACCGCAATTACTGTTGCACCAACATAATAATACTTATTGACTGCAGAGAAGCTGAAATTCTAACAGACAATGGCCAGGCCATATGTGACAATAGAACTCTGACCGGACGACCGGGAATGGTGACTCACGCTTGTATTCACAGCACTTTGGGAGGCCAAGGTGGGTGGATTACTTGAGTCCAGGAGTCTGAGGCCAGCCTGGGCAACACAGTGAAGCCCACCTCTACTAAAAATACAAAAATTAGCTGGGCACAGTGGTGGGCACTGGTGGTCCCAGCTACTTGGGAGGCTGAGGTGGGAGATCCCTTGAGCCTAGAAGGTTGAGGCTGCAGTCAGCCAAGATTGTGCCACTGCACTCCAGCCTAGGCAACAGAGTAAGACTCTGTCTCAAAAAAAAAAAAAAAGAACTCTGACCCGAAACCTCTGGGGCAAGTGGCTCCACATGGCCAGGACATGGCTGCCAGCTTCTCAGATTTTTGCCCAATTTTCAACTTTGAATCAACCAACTGAAAGCGAAATATGTCCTCCTTACTGATCCCATGGACACCCTGCTTTTACGTTAGCTCACCTCCCTCTTCCCTAGACCAGCAGCCTTCAATCAGGGTCCCTTTCACGCCCCAGAAGCTTTTCTTTTTCTTTTCTTTCTTTCTTTTTTTTTTTTTTTTTTTTGAGGCAGAATCTCACTCTGTTGCCCAGGCTGGAGTGCTGTAGTGCAATCTCGGTCCACTGCAATCTCTGTCTCCCAGGTTCAAGTAATTCTTTTGCTTTAGCCTTTCTAGTAGCTGGGAGGTATCCCACCACGCCCAGCTAATTTTTGTATTTTTTGCAGGGATGGGGTTTCACCATATTAGCCAGGCTGGTCTCAAACTCCTGACCTCAGGTGATCTGCCCACCTTGGCCTCCCAAAGTGCTGGGATTTCGGGCGTGAGTCACCTCACTGAGCACCCAGAAGCTTTTCTTTTCTTTCCTCTGCCTGCCTTCGAGTTTCCACACATGCAAGGGATGATGGCTGACTCCCTTGCAATAGCAAGCTCAGAACAGATAGCCTTTGCTTGTCCTCACTTGGGTGGTCTTTGCTTATTTTCATGGTGCTTACTAGGTGCCTAGCACTGAGCTAAATAATATACATGTATTAGCTCATTTATGCTTGCAACTTCAAGAGGTAGGATTATGGATATTATTCCTGTTTGACAGCTGGAAAAAGAAAAACAGATAATGCCCAAAGAAGTGAGGTAACTTGCTCAAGGTCACACAACAGATTCAATGGTGAGGCTAGGCTGATGCATGTACAATGCCTGACACACAATACCTAGGCACTGAGCACACTCAATACAGCTTGGTCTCTCCCTGTTTACTTACCTCCCCTATAAGCTCCCCACCACTGCTACACTGTGAATTCTTGAAGCGGGGAGGTAGATTCATGTCTTTTTGTTTCCTCCTTAAAAAAAATCTGCAGCTGGGCGCGGTGGCTCACGCCTATAATCTCAGCACTTTGGGAGGCCGAGGTGGGCGGATCACCTGAGGTCAGGAGTTCGAGACCAGCCTGACCAACATGCAGAAACCCCGTCTCTACTAAAAAAATACAAAATTTAGCCTGGCGTGGTGGCACGTGCCTGTAATCCCAGCCAGTCAGGAGGCTGAGGCAAGAGAATTGCTCAAACCCGGGAGGCGGAGGTTGCGGTGAGCCGAGATCATGCCATTGCACTCCAGCCTGGGCTGCAAGAGTGAAACTCCGTCTAAAAAACAAAACAAAACAAAACCCTGCAGGTAGGAGGCCGTAATCGTAAAAGGATTAAAATAGGAACAGAAAACCAATTACTGCATGTTTTCATTTATAAGTGGGCGCTAGACATTGAGTACGTGTGGACATCAAGATGGGGACAATGGACACTGGGGGCTACTACAAAGGTGGGGGGAGGGGAACATGGGTTGAAAAACTGCCAACCAGGCACAGTGACTCACTCTTGTAATCTCAGCACTTTGGGAGGCCGAGGCGGGCAGACCACCTGAGTTCAGAAGTTGGAGACCAGCCTGGCCAACATGGCGAAACCCCATCTCTATTAAAAATGCAAAAATTAGCCAGGCGTGGTGGCCCTGCCTCTAATCCAGCTACTTGGGAGGCTGAGGCAGAAGAATCGCTTGAACCCAGGAGGTGGAGTTTGCAGTGAGCCCAGATCGCGCCATTACGCTCCAGCCTGGGCAACAGCAAGACTGTCTCAAAAACAAACAAAAAGAAAACTACCTATTGGTTACTATGCTCATTAGTACCTGGGTGATGGAATCCATACCCCAAACCTCAGCATCACACAATATACTCATGTAACAAACTTGCACACCACACATACCCTCCGTATCTAAAGTAAAAGTTGGAATTATAACAGCAAAAACTCCCATATCTTTTGCAATGCTCAGGGTTTTATGAGAGTGATGGCTTTGCCTCACCAGTTCTAACAAGAATAAATGGGTTGGCCAAACCTCTATAGAGAGATGAGTCCCTGGTTTCCCTTGGCGAAACTCCAAGTATTTTAACTCCTGTAATGGACTCAGATGAGATGTGATACATTTTTAACACGCAAACAGAGTGGACAGAGTCATGTCAAAGGTATATGTTATTTGAACCATGGTTGAGTGAAAAATGTATTTGAAATAAAAAGTCCTTGCACAGAAATACTATTGGTCTGTTTCCTTTTAGTTTGCTCAACCAATCAACCAACCAAAGAAACTCTTTTGATAAAGCTTTTGTAGTTAAACTGAGTTTTATGATTGGGAAAGGTTTTGGGTGCCATCCAAGATAAATTTCTTCTTTTAAAGTCAAGAACAGATTTATTCTTTGGTGACCAAAAAGGGACTAGAACCCAGACCTTATGGCTAGCAGACCACACAGCCACTGAAGTGTAATTTTGTTGGTTTCAGAAGCAGCTGGTATATAATAAACGTTTAGTTGATTATGTTTTTGCATATATAACATGTGCTAGGCAGGTCCTTAAACTTTTAGGGTCATTGACTATTTTGAGAATCTGATGAAACTTACAGGTCTTTTCCCCAGAAAAAAATGTCTATGTAACATGCAGATACATTTTTGCATCTGACTGAGGGCCATTCATGAACTCCTGAAGTCTAGCTAGGGTGGGGTGTCTCTAGGGAGAGGAGTTGGCTAGGACATGGAATAGTGGTTTTGAGTAGAATCAAAGGCCCAGGTAAGGTCAGACACCACCAATTGGAAATGTCTGCAGGCCTTGAGATGATGGGGTTTTCCCTGGATAGACTTGCTCTTGCCTTTGTTCTTGGGTTGAGAAAGAAGAAGGTGAAGTTGATTCAGAGTTGGGGATCACTGGGCTGGGGCAGTGGAAAAACGTGATAGACATGTGCATGATCCTTAATAGCAGGTGCTATTAGGAATGTGTTTGAAATAAATGAGTAACCATGAACTCCAGGAAGAGGAGGGAAGAAACTCCAGAGGGGATAGAGAGGCATAGATACCTGGGAAGCAGAAGGAAGTTGTTACCTGAAAAATATGTTTGGAGTTGAGAATGGGAGAGGTAAAAAGCTAGGGAACAGTAATAACAGGCTGGGATTTTAGTGCAGGACTGCAGGAGTGGAATGCTTCTCTGTGAATGCAGCGTTCAGGATGTGGCCATGACAGTGGGTCACTCATTGAGTATAGTGTCCAGTGTCATTTTTGAACACAGAAGCTGTCCAGAATGCGTGCAGGAGCTGGGAGGAGGCGCCTGGAGGATGCATGATAAAGCCAATGGTTAATTTGGATCTGGGACCTCTCTGACTTTAGAGAAAGCACAGAAATCTCTGTGAAGTTGAAATTTGCCTGGAAACTTCTCGATTACTCTGAGGCTGTTTCCTCTACTTTGTTTCCTGTTTCCCATTCCAAATACGCACATGCTTGAGAGTCAGCCTCAAGCACGTACTTAGAGCCACTTACTGCTGCTTGGGCACCCTAACCCAATGCCTCAGCCTCCCTGGCTTCAGTCCTGCGGCTGAGTGAATGTTCAAAAATTATTTTTGCAGAAACTTCCATTGATTGTGCTAGTTCCATCTGTAGTGTGGTTATAATAACACCCAACTCAACTGGATACTCCGTGAGATGCTCAGTAACCCAAGTTTCTTCCCACATAGCCTCTGTCTTGTCCAACATGTGTGGCTAAAAATCATCCCTTGTGCCTTTTTCATTTAACTGTTTTGTGTCCACTTTCAGGTAGATTATACAAAGCATGCGCCCTGAGGATCCGATTGCAACCAGGCACAGAGTTCCAAGGGAATGAAATAAAAAGACTATTTTTTTTTGCATGTGCATTTCTGTGTTAAAAATCAAAACTTAATATATAAGCAAAAACAAAACAAGAAACCAAGCCCCAGAAAAAAAAAGCAAAACAAAAACTGTAATGAGATCAAAATGATGAGGGGAAAACGACCAGCTCCGTCTAGCTTTGCTGCCCGATTT
>NW_012104476.1:1830878-1831491 GCF_000951045.1 Mandrillus leucophaeus
CAAAAAATTTTTAAAAAATTAGCTAGGTGTGGTGATATCCACCTGTGGCCCCACTACTTGGGAGGCTGAGGTGGAAGGATCCCTTGAGCCTAGAAGGTTGAGGCTGCAGTCAGCCAAGATTGTGCCACTGCACTCCAGCCTAGGCAACAGAGTAAGACTCTGTCTCAAAAAAAAAAAAAAAGAACTCTGACCCGAAACCTCTGGGGCAAGTGGCTCCACATGGCCAGGACATGGCTGCCAGCTTCTCAGATTTTTGCCCAATTTTCAACTTTGAATCAACCAACTGAAAGCGAAATATGTCCTCCTTACTGATCCCATGGACACCCTGCTTTTACGTTAGCTCACCTCCCTCTTCCCTAGACCAGCAGCCTTCAATCAGGGTCCCTTTCACGCCCCAGAAGCTTTTCTTTTTCTTTTCTTTCTTTCTTTTTTTTTTTTTTTTTTTTTTGAGGCAGAATCTCACTCTGTTGCCCAGGCTGGAGTGCTGTAGTGCAATCTCAGCTCACCACAACCTCTGACTCCCAGGTTCAAGTAATTCTTTTGCTTTAGCCTTTCTAGTAGCTGGGAGGTATCCCACCACGCCCAGCTAATTTTTGTATTTTTTGCAGGGATG
>NW_012104476.1:1832237-1835762 GCF_000951045.1 Mandrillus leucophaeus
CGGAGCCCCAGGGGGCGCGGGTCCGGGGCGAGGGCCGGCTGGGCTGTTTGATGGCTTCACTGAGAAGAGTCAAAGTGCTGCTGGTGTTGAACTTGATCGCGGTAGCCGGCTTCGTGCTCTTCCTGGCCAAGTGCCGGCCCATCGCGGTGCGCAGCGGAGACGCCTTCCACGAGATCCGGCCGCGCGCCGAGGTGGCCAACCTCAGCGCGCACAGCGCCAGCCCCATCCAGGATGCGGTCCTGAAGCGCCTGTCGCTACTGGAGGACATCGTGTACCGGCAGCTGAATGGTAAGGACGCACGCCGGCGCCTCCGGGGCTCGGCGCGGGCGGGCCGGGCACAGAGTGAGCCCCGGGGTTCCGGCGCGCTGCGCGCTGTGTCTGGGAGCCGGCACTTCCTGGCTCCTGCGCTCTCCGTCTTACTCTTCCTGCCCCATCTCGGGCAGATGGCCGGGGCTGCTGGAAAGAACAACTTGCCTGATTCTTTTCCGTGCCCCACCTGCAAGTTTGGTTTTATCCTGGAAACATGTCAGTACAGTTGGCTCCGGGTCCCCGCGTGCGGACTGGAAATCATTCCCTGGCGACTCCAGCCCGAGCGCAGAAACTAGTGTAGCGGCCAAATGGGACTGGAGGCACGCGGGCAGACGTGTAGGAGGAAATAGTTTTAGAGCCCAGCGTTTGGTGGGGGAGTAGGGAGCGGGGAGATTGGAGGGCTTAGATGTCTGCAGACAAAGGCAAGGCCCCAGGTCGCAGAGCTAATGCGCTTCGGTAGTATATCGGAGGAATATGCCATCTCTCTATGAGGTGAGCTGCTTAGCTAAGAATGAGGACTCCTCCCTTCCCGCTTCCTTTGTTTCTCCTTGGGGGCTGCGGAGGGGCGATTGTTAAAAGTTCAAGGTGGGCCTGGGAAGTTTCCAGAATGTAGCAAAGCGAGATGTGGCATCCCATTAGTGACAATTGTCAGAATCTGTGCCATCTAAAATGTTGTCCTCAGTACTTCAGGAGAAGAGGGAGACTTTTTATGTGCTCTCGTCACACCTGGGCCAGGTCATTGGACACTTGCTGTCCCCAAAGTCGGAGTGAGTGTTACCTACCTGAGTACAGGCAGGTTTCCAGGACTCGTGGGGTTATCCAAGCAGATACATACTTAGGTACAGACTGCCTCCTCCCTTTCTGAGCTGCTAACTCATGTTCTCAAACGAACTGCAGATAATCACGCAGATCGTGATAATAATAACTGATGGAATTCTTACTGTGTGCCAGATGCGTGCAAAGACATTACACGTGCATTATCTCACTGTATGTTCACATCTGTCCAGCGGGACTCCACCCATCCCCAGAGGGGAAATGAGAAAAAGAAGCGAGGCGAGGTTAACTAAGTTGCCCTGTGTTAAATAAGGTATAACTGCGCCCCAAACCGCTGTAATAGAAATAATAATAGAGTTTGGAGTCAGCACCCTGTGTCTGGTTGGCCACAGAGCCTGTGCTCTCGACCCCATAGGCACAAACTTCTGTCCATGGTTTCCCCCTAAGTGAAAGGAGTATTAGGTTTGTTGAAAACAAAAATATGTGGAATTGCAAATACAGACGTATACCTTCTCACACTGGAGGGTCAAGCTCAGCTGTCTTCACCGTGGTGGCAGGGGGCAGGGAGAAGGAGGATGGCAGATGGTTCTCTTCCTGCTCACCAGTGGTCCCTGCTGGGTACTCGGCGGAGGGATGGGGTGGAGGGAGACGGGAGGTCAGATCTCTGAGCAGGTGAAAGGATGCTGCGGTCTTCTCAATGCCATTTGACAGGTATCCAGGGGATGCCTTGAACTTACAGGGTATATGGCCTGGCTGTCAGGGTAGCCCACGAAAGTTATGCGGAAGCTCTTCTCTCAAGTGTCTGAAATATGGCACAGAATGCAATAAAAACTAATAGTTCATTTCTGGAGGAATCAGAAACTTACGGGGTGGCTTATAATTTGGGATAGATTCCTGCCGTAGACATACCCATAGGAACTTCAAAGGATAACCTGGTTTCCCTCACTCATCAGGCTTTTCTCAGGGACACAGGTTATTTTAGTATCAGTTTCTTTGTTTTATGTTTTCCTTTTTTTTTTTTTTTTTTTTTTTAGACAGGGTCTTCTTGCTCTGTCACTCAGGCTGGAGTGCAGTGGTGCAGTCAGAGCTCACTGCAGCTTCGAACTCCTGGGCTCAAGTCATCCTCCGGCCTCAGCCTCCCAAGTAGCTGGGTCTATAGATGTGCATCACCACACCCTGCTAATTTTTTAATTTTTTGCAGAGACAGGGTCTTGCTAGGTTGGCCAGGCTGGTCTCAAACTCTTGGCTTCAAGCAGTCCTCCCGCCTGGGCCTCCCAAAGTGTTGGGATGACAGGAGTGAGCCACCATGCCTGGCCCCAGTATTAGTTTCAATTAGGAGCACTAAATGTTATATAGCTGTACCCGAAACTTCCCTCATAGGAATAATAAAATTCTATAATAATAACTGATGGAATTCTTGCTGTGTGCCAGATGTGTGCGAAGACATTACAAGTGCATTATCTCACTGTATGTTCACATCTGTCCAGAGAGGCTCCACCCATCCCCAGATGAGAAATGAGAACACTAGGTGAAGGAAGGTTAGGAGGCTACTTTCTACATGTCACAGACTTACATGAACCCATTGAGCCTTTACAATGACCTGCGAGATGAGTGCTCTGACACCCACCTGAACAACGTGCTCACAGTCACCTGGCTAGTGAGTGTCAGAGCTGGGAATTGAAGCTGGAATATCAGGCTCCAGAATGGAGGTTCTTAGCTCCTGCACCAGTGTCTCGATCTTCAGCGTATGCATCACAATCACTGAAGAGCCCTTTAAGACAGATTTCTGGGTCTCCCGTCCCGGTCTGGGTCTGGGGTGGGGGCTGAGAATTTGCCTTTCTCACAAACTTGGGACACGGCCCTTGACCCACTGCCTGGCACTCTGCTGCCTACATCAAACAGAGTAAAGGTAGAAAACCCATCCGACCTCCAAAGCCAGCTCGTTTCGAGGACTTAAGCTGAGAACTTGCTTCAGATCGGCTGACATCTGGCTTCCTTCTCTGTGGTCTTCTGCCCTGTAAACAGTTCCCGGGCTGGTGGAGTCAGGTGCTGTGGGGTGGGAAGGCTGAGTTTTCCTGACTTGTAAGTGGGCAGCAAGGCCAAGTTGAGAGCTTTTCCTGGGCAAGCTAAGAATGCAAGCTGCGACTAGGCAGATGTCATCGGCCTGACTGCCTAGTGTCATTTGCGGTGACATGAAGCCTGCAGGAAAAGAGCAGGGAAAAATTGTGAAATATAGGGGACTCTTCCTATCTCCACCTGGCCCCTCAAGCACCTTCATCCTCTGCCGGCGTGTCCCATCTGTTGATGCTCTCCACCCGCTGCAGTGGGAGGCTGCGGTGAGAAGGCAAAGGCTCCTAGTGCCTGGGGAGACACGTGTTCTCTTGCTCTGCAGCCGGTCTTCATTCATTGCTCCCGAGGGTGGAGAAGGAAACCTTGACCTTA
>NW_012104476.1:1836287-1838333 GCF_000951045.1 Mandrillus leucophaeus
TGATCCCCACCCCACTCCATTTCATCCCCCTCCCCACCCCCGGCCTTGGCCTCCCAAAGTGCTGGGATTAGAGGTGTGAGCCACAGCGCCTTGACCATAGGCCTTTTAAGGGCTGGAACCATATTTTTGACTTTTAATACCACCTCCATCCCTCATCACACCACAGCCCCTTGCACTTAATGGGGCACTTAAGGTTTATTGGTTGATCAAGTTGTTGGGAACTAGTTTGAGGAGGTAAGTGATGGCCAGATAGGAAATAACCTCAAGGCTGTAAAGGCTGGGTTGGGTTGGATGGATGTGGAGAGGAGTAGGGGCTGGGAGGACTCAGCTAGAGAGACTGAGTGTGAGAAAGCCATCTTGCCTGCGCCATCTTGTGGCTCCTCTAGTCTTCACCTTCCTGACTGAAGAGAACGAGATCCTTCGAGGCCCTCGGACGAAGGCCCTCGGAAGTGAGCCAGGTTAGGAATCGGCAAGTTTCAGCGTGTTTTTGTTAAATGTATGATTTCATAACGTGAATATGGCTTTATAGTTAACCCTTGAACAATGCAGAGGTTAGCGACGCCAACCCTTGCACAGTCAAAAATCCAAGTATAATTTTTGACTCCCCCAGAACTTAACTATTAATAGCCTACTCTTGACCAGAAGGCTAACTGGTAACATAAGCAGTTGATTAACACTTATTTTCTACGTTGTGTGTATTATACACTGTATTCTTATAAAAAGTAAGCTAAAGAGAAGGAAATATTAAGAAAATTGTATAGGCTGGGCGCATTGGCTCATGCCTGTAAAATCCCTGTACTATGGGAAGCTGAAGTGAGAAGATCAGTTGAGGCCAGGAATTTGAGACCAACCTGGGTAACATAGCAAGATCTCATCTTTACAAAAATCAGCCGGGCATGGTGGTGCACACCTGTGGTCCCAGCTCTTCAGGAAGCTGAGGTGGGAGGATGTTTTGAGCCTAGGAGTTCGAGGCTACAGTGAGCTATGATTGTACCACTGCTCTCCAGCCTTCTGGCTCAAAAGAAAAACAAAAAATCATGTGGAAGGGAAATACGTTTACTATTAATTGAGTAGAAGTGGATTATTGTAAAGGTCTTCATCCTGGTCGTCTTCACACTGAGTAGGCTGAGGAGGAGGAAGGGTTGGTCTTGCTGTCTCAGGGGTAGCAGAGGAAGAAAAAAAATCTATGTACAGGCGGACCCGTGCAGTTCAGACCCTTGTTCAAGGGTCAACTACATATTCTTTTTTGTAGAATAAAATTAATTCATGTTTATTGTAAAAAATTTGGAAAATCCAAACCAGTTATACAGGAAACAATACCGTGTTTAAAAACATTTTAAACGACGGCCTGTTGGCTTTGTACGAGCATTAAGAAAGTGGACCTAGTGGCCGGGCACAGTGGCTCACACCTGTAATCCCAGCACTTTGGGAGGCCGAGGTGAGTGGATCACTTGAGGCCGGGAGGTCCAGACCAGTCTGGCCAGCATGGCGAAACCCTGTCTCTAGAAAAAATACAAAAATTAGCAGGGTGCAGTGGCTCGTGCCTGTAATCCCAGCTACTCTGGAGGCTGAGGCAGGAGAATGGCTTGAACTTGGGAGGCGGAGGTTGCAGTAAGCTGAGATTGCACCACCACACTCCAGCCTGGGTGACGGAGCAAGATTCGGTCTCAAATAAATAAATAGAATAGCATAAAATAAAATAAAAAAGAAAGTGAACCTAGGGACAGATGGATTTCTTGTTAAAATTCTTCTGTACGTGATTTTTGGCTTTCTATCATGTTTCTGTCACCTGAGGAAGTTACTTATTTCTCTCATTTTAGAGATGAGAAAGGTGAGAAACAGAGCTACTGTGTGACTTCTCCAGGGTAACACAGTTAGGGAAGGGCAGAGCCAGGTTCAGGAATACCAGAGTACTTCCTCCCAGGAGTCCAGCACTTTCCTAATGAGTACGGGGAAAGAGATGGAGGGGTCTGGAATTTCACTTGCCCCTCGCAGGCTCCAAACCTTAGAGACACCCCCTCCCCTCCTCAGAGTCCCCACGCAGGG
>NW_012104476.1:1838383-1841150 GCF_000951045.1 Mandrillus leucophaeus
ATTCATGTTTATTGTAAAAAATTTGGAAAATCCAAACCAGTTATACAGGAAACAATACCGTGTTTAAAAACATTTTAAACGACGGCCTGTTGGCTTTGTACGAGCATTAAGAAAGTGGACCTAGTGGCCGGGCACAGTGGCTCACACCTGTAATCCCAGCACTTTGGGAGGCCGAGGTGAGTGGATCACTTGAGGCCGGGAGGTCCAGACCAGTCTGGCCAGCATGGCGAAACCCTGTCTCTAGAAAAAATACAAAAATTAGCAGGGTGCAGTGGCTCGTGCCTGTAATCCCAGCTACTCTGGAGGCTGAGGCAGGAGAATGGCTTGAACTTGGGAGGCGGAGGTTGCAGTAAGCTGAGATTGCACCACCACACTCCAGCCTGGGTGACGGAGCAAGATTCGGTCTCAAATAAATAAATAGAATAGCATAAAATAAAATAAAAAAGAAAGTGAACCTAGGGACAGATGGATTTCTTGTTAAAATTCTTCTGTACGTGATTTTTGGCTTTCTATCATGTTTCTGTCACCTGAGGAAGTTACTTATTTCTCTCATTTTAGAGATGAGAAAGGTGAGAAACAGAGCTACTGTGTGACTTCTCCAGGGTAACACAGTTAGGGAAGGGCAGAGCCAGGTTCAGGAATACCAGAGTACTTCCTCCCAGGAGTCCAGCACTTTCCTAATGAGTACGGGGAAAGAGATGGAGGGGTCTGGAATTTCACTTGCCCCTCGCAGGCTCCAAACCTTAGAGACACCCCCTCCCCTCCTCAGAGTCCCCACGCAGGGCGCACATCAGAGCTGTAGCCCTGTGAGCCCAGGGCTTCTCTGTCATAAGAAGAAATGCAATTGATTCAACTTAGGTACCAAATTTAGATTTCAGAAAGATATTGAATAGAAGTGGAGTTGCTTAAAGAAATTGAAAATCTTTGTAGAAATGGAGAGAAGTCAAAATTACCTCTTCCAGTCCTGCCCCCAGGCCACTCAGGCACTTGAAGTTGGAGTCTGAGCGATAGGAAACCAAAACTCTCCTATGTAGCCCCAGCACACCACAACCCACCCAACTGAACTCCCTAGGCAAGGGAAGTGAGTTGGCACAGAGAGACAGAGGGTCAGGTCTCCACGGTGGAGTCAGAAAGAGAGGGATGGAGTTGGCACAGAGAGACAGAGGGTCAGGTCTCCAAGGTGGAGTCAGAAAGAGAGGGATGGTGGCCAGGCACGGTGGCTCATGCCTGTAATCCCAGCACTTTGGGAGGCTGAGGTGGGCAGATCACTTGAGGTCAGGAGTTTCAGACCAACCTGGCCAAGGTGGTGAAACCTCGTCTCTACTAAAAATACAAAAATTAGCCAGGCTTGGTGGCGGGCATCTGTAATCCCAGCTACTCAAGAGGTTGAGGCAAGAGCATCGCTTGAACCCGGGAGACAGAGGCTGCAGTGAGCAGGGATCATGCCACTGCACTCCAACCTGGGCGACAGAGCGAGACTCTGTCTCAAAAACAAACAAGCAAGTAAACACCAAAACCAAAAACAAAAAGAGAGGCATGGCGTTTGGAAAGCATCTCTGTTCATCAATGCCAGAGGTGGTCTGGTGTTACATTTCTTCTTTCTTGCAGCCCACAGATGCTGGATGGTACCACCATTTCCTGCAGGAAGGAGCGAAGGGAGGGAGAGGGCACATGTGCATATTAAAATCAGTCGCTGCAGGGAACATCAGAAGGAAACCAGGGCAGTTCAAGCCTTCATTTGCTGCACGCAGACATTCCACAGGGATTGAGGACAGGTGCGGGCCCTGGGTTGTGGAAGTCTCGGTCCCAGAACCAGGGCTTGGGTGCTAGAGGGACACCCACTCCCTTTACCTCTGAGGACTCAAGGTGTCTGGTTGCAGCTGGCGCCTCCTGAAGAAACAGGGAGTCCTGTTCCTGGACAGCCCTCAGATGCGGGCACATCTGTGTTGGCAGGTGAGTGTGACTGGCACCCTGCCAGTGGGGGCAGCTGCCGCCTGACCAGCCTAGAGGTAGCAGGAGAGGCAGCCAGTGTCATTCTCGCTGAAGAAACCCAACCCCCCTGACCTTTGCTTGTTGCCAAATCTGGAGTGCCCTCTGTGGACAGGAAGAAAGCTCGGTAATTACTTAGAGCTAAGAGTGACCACAGGAAGATGGAACATGAGCACACCCAAGCCCAAGGCCAGTGAAGAAACAACCTAACATTAGATGACCTGGGAGTCTTTAAGACTATATTAGAAGAACCAGGCGCGGTGGCTTACGCCTGTAATCCTAGTACTTTGGGAGGCTGAGGCGGAAGGATGGCTTGAGACCAGGAGTTTAAGACTAGCTTGGGCAACATAGCAAGACCTTGTCTCTACAAAAAATAAAAAATTAGCCAGATGTTGTGGTGCATGCCCATGGTCGCAGCTACCAAAGAGGCTGAGGTGGGAGGAACGCTTGAGCCTAGGAGTTTGAGGCTGCAGTGAGCCGTGATTGCACCGCTGCACTCATCCATCCTGGATGACAGAGCAAAACCCAAACTCTAACAAAACCCCTCAAAACCAGTGTATTAAAAGGACACTCAGGGCCAGGTGCGGTGACTCACGCCTGTAATCCCAGCACTTTGGGAGGCTGAGGCAGGTGGATCACGAGGTCAGGAGTTAGAGACCAGCCTGGCCAACATGGCAAAACCCTGTCTCTACTAAAAATAGAAAAATTAGCCAGGCCTGGTGGCGGGCGTTTGTAATCCCAGCTACTCGGGAGGCTGAGGCGGGAGAATCGCTTGAGC
>NW_012104476.1:1845260-1847585 GCF_000951045.1 Mandrillus leucophaeus
TTAGATGCAAGAGTACAAGGAGTTACAGAGGTCACACCTATCTAGACATTGTCATCTAATTGGAAGGATACATGTGTAATTTTACCAGGGATATGCCAGGTCCCAAAAGTATTACAGAACCAATAGGTTCATATGCCCACTACTCAGTAACTGACCAGTTACACCAAGACTGTAGGGTTTGTGGGAGAGAAAGAGTTTACTGATTGCAGGGCACAGAGTGAGGAAATGGGAGGAGACCCTCAAATCCATCTCCCAAAGGAGTTCTGGGCTGGGGTTTTGTTTTGTTTTTGACGGAGTCTTGCTCTGTTGTGCAGGTTGGAGTGCAGTGGCACGATTTCGGCTCACTGCAACCTCTGCCTCCCGGACTTAAGCAATTTCTCCTGTCACAGCCTCCCAAGTGGCTGGGACTACAGGTGCATGCCACCATGCCCGGCTAATTTTGTATTTTTAGTAGAGACAGGGTTTCACCATATTGGCCAGCCCGCTCTTAAACTCCTGACCTCAAGTGATCCTCCTGCCACAGCCACCCAAAGTGCTGGGATTACAGGCATGAGCCACCACATTTGGCGTGCTCTCTCTCTCTCTCTCTGTGTGTGTGTGTGTGTGTGTATTTTTAGTAGAGATGGGGTTTCACCATGTTGGCCAGCCCTCTCTTAAACTCCTGACCTCAAGTGATCCTCCTGCCTCAGCCACCCAAAGTGCTGGGATTACAGGCATGAGCCACCGTGCGGGGCCCTCAGGAGATATTTCTTGAATGGATGCATGGACAGCTAGAGATGCTTCGTAGCAGAGTGTGGTCATTGTTTTTTGCTATGTGAATCTCAAACGAGGTGAGAGGAGGTCCTTTTCCTTGTAACTTTCTTGGACTCTTTGGACTACTTTTGGATCCTTCTCTCTTCCATGTGTTTATCTGAGCCAAACTCCATTTCCTTCTTCCTTCTCCTCGCATCCCCTGCTCCTCCTCTTACTTATAATGATGGTGCCTTTGGCTGATGGCTTTTGATGCCTAGGAGAAGAAATGGCAGCCTGTCTCTGTCAAACCCAATTACAGAACACGACGGTCATTCATATCCATCAGTGAGCACTTTCTTGCTGGGAGGCGTAGGCTAGATGCTAAGAGTACAATGATGTGCAGGGATTGTGCTTACTTAGGCATTGTGGAATAGTGGAAAGATACCTTTGTGGCTTTACCAGGGATGTGCTCTGTCCCTAAAGAATATTAGACTGACTGGGCACAGTGGCTCAGGCCTGTAATCTCAGCACTTTGGGAGGCCCGAAGCAGGTGGATCACTTTATCAGGAGTTCGAGACCAGCCTGGCCAACATGGTGAAACCCTGTCTCTACTAAAATTACAAAAATTAGCCAGGCATGGTGGCGCATGCCTGTAATCCCAGCTACTTGGGAGGCTGAGACAGGAGAATCACTTGAACCTGGGAGACAGAGTTGCTGTGAGTTGAGATCGCACCACTGCACTCCAGCCTGGGTGACAGATCGAGACTCTGTCTCAAAAAAAAAAAAAAAAAAAAAGAAAGGAATATTAGACTGAGCGTGGAAGTAGGGAGGCTTGAACTGGTGCACAGTAGGTGCTTAGCCAATAAGTGCTGAATTTAAGCAAGAACACTTAGAAATTTTCGTGCATGCACAATAAGTGCCAGGTAGAGAGTCTACCTTGTGGAAGGTGTGAAAGCAAATCAGAAGAAATGGATTCTCTTGGCTGGGTGCAATGGCTTACGCCTGTAATCCCAGCACTTTGGGAGGCCGAGGTGGGTGGATCTTTTGAGGTTAGGAGTTCAAGACCAGCCTGGCCAACACAGTGAAACCTCCTCTCTACTAAAAGTAGAAAAATTAGCTGAGTGTGGTGGCACCTGTCATCCCAGCTACTTGGGAGGCTGAGGCAGGAGAATCACTTGAACCTGGGAGGCGGAGGTTGCAGTGAGATGAGATCCCACCACTGCACTCCAGAGAGAGATTCCATCTTAAAGAAAGAAAAGAAATGGATGCCCTTGAGAGGTGGTCAGAGCCAGAACTAGGAATCTGCAGAGTTCCTGGCAAGGGAATGGCATGGGCGGAAGAGTGTGTGGGGATGTGTAAGTGAGGAGGTGTGGTGGGAACTCCTTGGTGAAGGGGAGTTTGTTAGGAGGACTGGGTGGAGGCTGGACTGGGCCAGGTTTTGGATCCCAGGTTGGTTTGGGCTTAATTGTGTAGGCTTGGGGAGCCATTGTGTGACCAAGTCACTATGTTGACTTAACGTGATGTCATGTTGCGGCTTAGTGCATCCGGGGATGTTGGGAGAGTGGGTTGGAATGCAGCAGTAGGGCGGGGTGC
>NW_012104476.1:1849860-1857027 GCF_000951045.1 Mandrillus leucophaeus
ATCTCGGCTCACTATAACCTCCACCTCCTGGGTTCAAGCGCTTCTCCTGCCTCAGCCTCCTGAGTAGTTGGGATTACAGGCGTGTGCCACCACACCCCACTAATTTCTGTATTTTTAGTAGACACTGGTTGTCACCATCTTGGCCAGGCTGGTCTCGAACTCCTGACCTCAAGTGCTCCGTCAGCCTTGGCCTCCCAAAGTGCTGGGATTACAGGCGTGAGCCACCCCACAGGGCCCATATGGGTTTTTTTTAAAGGAATATTTCTGTCCCTTTCCATTTTCCATACCTCCCTGAGCCAAAGAGGAGGTGAGCTGTGCTGGGCTGGAGGGATTCTTCAGGAGGCGGTGGAGAGGAGTGGATAGAGTGGCCTGACTCCAGACTGAGTCTCCTCTCAGCTCCCCAACTGCTGAGTGACTGCTGATCTCAAATGACACAGAGATTTGTTCCTCCCCAGGTGCCACCACTGCAGCCCACTTCTTACTGGGATTGTCACAGCTGTGGCTGCTGCAACAACTGAGTCCGCTGGGATGCGCTGAGGCCAGTGCCGGTCCCGGGTCCTCTCACTCCTTCTGGATTCAGGGTTCATGTTGCAGGGGCAAGACCTGACTTCCTAGCAGCTCCTTAAGGGAGAAGAGATGGAATCCAGAAGTACAGGGAAGCCAACTCTCCATGGGTGGCTTTTGGCTGGAAGGATGGAGGAGGAGGGGAGCCACAAAGCAGCAGATAAATTATCTCCCGCTCAGCAGTGCAGTCTGGAGATGTGGTGCCCATGTGGCCCCTGGGAAGAAGTCCAGCGAGAGGAAGTGCTCACTGCATTCCCTCCCTTCTCTCTCCCTCCCTCCCCACCATCCTCCCTCCCACAGCACTTAGAATAAATGCAGGACTCACAGGGGCTGAAAGACCTTCCTCTCCTCCAGTGATTGCTGCTCACGGGTCTTTAGACTGCTCTGACATGTGCATGACAATCGGCTGAGCCACTGATAGAGAAGTTTTCCCTTTTAATCATGTCCCTGTCATTGCTAACTGCAGAGTCTCAGCTTTGCCATGCATGAGTAATAAACCGCTGCTGTAATTACAGGCGGCCACGTCCAGACACCGACACGCGAGCGTGCTGACGGTTAATGGGGAACAGGGTTCCAAAGGACTTCTTCCATCCTAGCCTCGGACACAGTGGCTAATTGTGTGATTAGCGTTTACTGAGGAATGTCCTGTAGTTACACACAGCTTGTTAGGTGCTGCACTTCCCTGGTGAAAGAGCATGAATTTGGGTTCGGGAGACCATGGTTCTAGGTTTACTCTATTTCTAGGGACCAAAGTTTGTGCATCTATAAAATGAGACCGGTATGATTATAGGTTCCTTTAACCCTCAGATTATGAATAACATCTCTTTCTCTCATTGTATTTATGTATTATATATATATAATATTATGTATTATATATAATTTATATATTTTATATATAAGTTCTGTCCCTGTCTCTTATACACATCTAGATGTGTATAAGAGTATTATATAATGTATATATAATAGATAACAATATATACATATGTTGTATATTATATATTATATGTGATATATATAATATATATGAGTTTGTTAAGTATTAACTTACACAATCACAAGGTCCCACAGTAAGTTTGTCTGCAACCTTGAGGAGCAAGGAGAGCCAGTCCAAGTGCCCAAACTGAAAAACTTGGAGTCCAGTGTTAGAAGGCAGGAAGCATCCAGCACTGGAGAAAGATGTAGGCTGGGAGGCTAGACCAGTCTAACTTTGCATGTTTTTCTGCCTGCTTTATATTCAACTGGCAGCTGATTAGATGGTGCCCATCCAGATAAAGGCTGGGTCTGCCTTCCCCAGCTCACTGACTCAAGTGTTGTTAATCTCTTTTGACAACACCCTCACAGACACACCCAGGATTAATATTTTGCATCCTTCAATCCAATCAGGTTGACACTCAGTATTAATCTTCACGTTCATCTTATTAAAATCTCAGGCATTCTCCAAGGACCATTTCTTTTTTTTTAGATGGAGTCTGACTCTGTCATCCAGGCTGGAGTGCGGTGGCATGATCTCAGCTCACCACAACCTCCACCTCTCAGGTTCCAGCAATTCTCTTGCCTCAGCCTCCCCGGCAGCTGGGACTACAAGCGTGCAGCACCACACCTGGCTAATTTTTTGTATTTTTTGTAGAGATGGGGTTTCACTATGTTGACCAGGCTAGTCTCAAACTCCTGACCTCATGATCTGCCTGCCTTGGCCTCCCAAAGTGCTGGGATTACATGCGTGAGCCACCGCGCCAGGCCTCTCCAAGGACCATTTCAAAAGCCCTTCATTCCCTGTAACCTCCCCTGACCACCTTGTCAGAATTAAATGTCCTTTCTTCTCACCTCTTATGGTACTTTCAGTGGATCTTCTTTTAGCCCTTGTTCATCTCTGTGTTTCCCCAAAATGAATTGTTGACATGGCCAGCCCAATAGTTTCCAAGATAATGGGTTTTATTCATTTTTAAAAAATCCCTCTCTGTGTCATTTAGGAATTAATTTGTCAGCAAGTAATTTGTTCTCATTTCACAAGTCCAGAGGTAGTGGTAGCTAGCACTGGTTTGGCATCAGAGTGTCATGGCTCATGCCATTATATTTCTTTTGGTCTTTTCCACATGGTTACAAGATGGCTGCCGCAATTCCAGCCATTCCATCTTTGTACCAGCTAGGGATTCCTGTACTGGTGGCCACATCTGCTCTTATTGTTTACCCAGGAAAGAAGATCTTTTCCAGAAGTCTACCTGGTAGGCTCTCACATGTGAACCAGGACATAGTTCCATGACCAACTTTGCTTCAAGAGAATAGTTGCTTTCCAGAGAAAATAAGTATGGTGGTAGCAAAAGAGAAGGAGAGAGGGCACGCCATTTGCATTGTGCATCCACAGTGTCCACCATGCCCTCTCTACCCCTGATACATTCCATTGAATGTTAAAACGTAGCAAGATTCTTGGCCAACTAGAAATTCAATTAACTAGAATACTGAAGGCTGCGGGCATTCATACATACGTACATAATTGTATTTTGCCTGTTAAGACATTTTTACATCTCTGAAATTGGGAGTTACCTTATGATCAGTGACATGTCATCATTTAATTGGTAGCGTATTTTTTCCCCCTCAGGGGTCCATAAAAATGGTGTATCTTACAGTTGAAGGCATCTTAGATTTGATGAAATACAGTAGTAGTATGATATTTTTATGTGTATATGTATACCATAGTTAACCATACGCAACTATTTGATTTTGTTGTTTTGAGACAAGGTCTTGCTCTGTCTCCCAGGCTGGAGTGCAGTGGCACCATCACTAGTTCACTGCAGCCTTGAACTCCTGGGCTCAAGTGTCCCAAGTAGCTGGAACTCCAGGTACATGCCAACAAGCCCTGCTGATTTTATAAACTCTATTTTTATGGAGACGGAGTCTTGCTGTGTTGCCTGGGCTGCTGTCAAACTTAGGGCTGAAGCGACCCTCCTGCCTCGGCCTCCTGAGTAGCTGAGACTGCAGGCGTGCACCACCACGCCTGGCTAATACAAAGCCACTTCTTCTTTTCTTTTTTTTTTTTTTTTGAGACGGAGTCTCGCTGTCTCCCAGGCTGGAGTGCAGTGGCGCGATTTCGGCTCACTGCAAACTCCACCTCCCGGGTTTATGCCATTCTCCTGCCTCAGCCTCCCGAGTAGCTGGGACTACAGGCGCCCACCACCATGCCCTGCTAATTTTTTGTAGTTTTAGTAGAGACGGGGTTTCACCGTGTTAGCCAGGATGGTCTCGATCTCCTGACCTCGTGATCTGCCCACCTCGGCCTCCCGAAGTGCTGGGGTTACAGGCATGAGCCACCGCGCCCGGCCATACACAGCCATTTCTATTGAACGTCAACCACATATCAAGTGTTTTACGTTAATTTAATTCGACATCAGACCTGTTTATACTATTACACCTGTTTTACATGTGAGGAAGATGAAACTAAGGGAAATAAACAAATTGTCCAGAGACACCTACCAACTGCTCCATTCTGGGTCTGCTTTGCAAAGTTGGTACTCACTACCTCCTGGGTGTGGGATTGAGTCTTGCTCGGTTGGTGGTTGGGTCCAGGACTGCAGTGCGGGAAAATGTGTGCTGGGGTGAGCACAAGGATGCTAGCAACCAGGGTCAGGATGGTTGCAGGGAACCCTCCTTCACCCAGGTTAGCAGTCACTCGTGTGTAAAGTTGTAAAGCTGTTAATTCCAGGACTCTAAATTATGCTGTGCGAGCTTTAAATCCAGCCCATAATGAGAACAAAATGTGAGAAAAGTGAAATTGATATTAAGTTAATTAAAAGGCTTTGCTTCTATTTGCAAGGAAATTAGCACAACAAAACAGGAGTGCTGACAAGTGCATGTTGTTAATTTCTTCTTCATTTGGGCGACTCTCAGCAAGTCTCTGGCAAGTTTTGTTCCTTGACTTCTGCCCCGTGTCCTCCCTATGATTGCACATCCATTGTGTTGGTATCATAGTGGCTTTAATTGGGCAAGATCTAGTGTAAATGACTTGTCACAGTCATTTTTGAATGGATGTTAAGCCTTGCATAGGAGCTTCACCTTCCAGCTGAGGTCGCAGGCCCTGGAAGTGTGTTGGGGGCTGGAGGAGGGGCTTTCAGAGGTTTTGTGTCATTGCCTAGGCACACGCTTCTGGGAAGCTGATACAAATGGCTGATGCAGTTGTCTTGCGTCGAGAATGTAACTCCTTTGATTCCAGGGCACCCTTCTCGTTCCTGTTCACCATCCTGATCTGTGCCACAGACCTAGGTTTGAGTGGCAGTGTAGAATTTTAGTTTGGAGTTTCTGGAAGGGAAAGAGCATGTCTTTTTTTTTTTATGGTACCTATTTTACTAGGGTCTGGATTAGAGAGGTCAATATCAAGCAGCGTAGAACTACCATTGTCTCTAGTTGCGGTGGCAGAGGCAATGCTGTGTTCACCAGGGGATTTTTTTTCCTCTCGGGCAGAGAACTAATCTTCAGGCTCCCCTGCAGTTAGATAGGGCCATGTGATTGAGTTTCGGGCAATGAGAGGTAGACGGAAGTGATGTTTGCTATGATCAGGCTTGGCCCACAAAAACTCCTGCGGGGTCCTTCGTGCCTTCTCTCTTTACCTTTCAGCGATGGCCTTGGAGTTCACCTCTTGGTGGCATATAAGATGGAAGGATCCTAGCTGTGCACGGTAGTGTGTGTAGTCCCAGCTACATGGGAGGTTGAAGCGGGAGTATCACGTGAGCCCAGGAGTTGGAAGTTGCAGTGTGCCATGATCACACCACTGCACTCCAGCCTGGGCAACAGAGCGAGACCCTGACTCAAAAAAAAAAAAAAAAAAGAGGAAGGATCCTGGTCCTTGAGTGAATACGTAGAGCAGAGTCCTGTGCTCCCCAGCCATCTCCCGCCATCTCCTGCATGGGACCATTGTGTTCAGCCATTGAGATTTTAGAGCTTATCTGTTATAGCAGCTAGTGTTATTTATGGACTAATTCAGTTAGGTAACTACCTAAGTGACAGGCCGGGCTGTCTACTCTCCCTTTCTGCACTTGATTCATGTGATCAAGGAATTTTTTTTTCCTCTTGAGCACAGAGCTAATCTTCAGGCTCCCCTGCAGTTAGATATCAATCAAATATTGATTGATCTTAAACAATAAGTTTGGGGGGGGCGGTGAGATGGTTGGATTGGACGCCACCTATTTCTAGATCAGCTTCTGTGCTTGATCTGCATTGAATTTAAGAAAATAGCCTTGGCTGGGCGCGGTGGCTCACGCCTGTAATCCCAGCACTTTGGGAGACCGAAGTGTGCGGATCACGAGGTCGGGAGATCGAGACCATCCTGGCTCACACGGTGAAACCCCATCTCTACTAAAAATATAAAAAATTAGCCAGGTGTGGTGGCGGGCACCTGTAGTCCCAGTTACTCAGGAGGCTGAGGCAAGAGAATGGCGTGAACCCGGGAGGCGGAGCTTGCAGTGAGCCGAGATCGCGCTGCTGCACTCCAGCCTGGGGGACAGAGCGAGATTCCGTCTCAAAAATAAAAAAATAAAAAAAAAAAAAAGAAGAAAATAGCCTTGTTTCTCAGTGTACCAGTACTCTATTTACAGGATGATGGAATGATTATAATCATCCCCTACTTAACGCTGCTTGTTAGAGCTGAGGGATAAGTATTGAAATATGGCTAAGTTGTTTGCAATTATAAACAACTAAATAATATATGCATTGTCTTTATTACAGTTTCTACTGAAAGGAACTGGCATTTTTCAAGATGAGACAAACTGAAAAGGTTAGTTTAAGCATTAGCAATTAAAAAAATCATGATCTTTGCTGCCACCGAATTTTAAATCATGCAAACATTTATGTTTGTGCCAAAGTTCCACAATTTCCTTTAGAGCAATTACTGAAATGCATTCACAAGATAAAAATGGAGTTCAGGGAAGAATATTTAAGAGCTCTTTAATGATGTTAAAAACTTTGCTAATTTGCCAAGTCGCTCTAAAATCCACTTTAATTTTTTTTTTTCCTGCCTGCCTACCCATCTTCCTGCAATTGAACTAATTCCAGGAGACTTGAAGAAAGGGGATAAAATGACTAATAAAATACACAAATCTCATGAAATATCTTTTCAAGAGCTTTTTCTTTTCTTTCATTAGCTGAAGGTGAACACTCGGGAAGATAAAAGCATCCTTGGGCTGTGTTTACTTGCAGAAAGCAGTTTGGAGGGAAAACAAAAGCCAAACAGTAGTTACAAATGGGTGGTTTGAATTAAATGCTTTTTCTTTTACAGTAAAAGAAAGGGTCTTGTATATGCAGACCCAAGGCGAGGAGTAGACTGGTCTAATGTCTTCATTCTCATCCTCTTTACAAGAACTCAGCTTAGCAAAACTGCAGTCTCTCATCTGTGGTCCCTCTGCCCTAGTTAACATCATTGCTTGGTGCTCCAGCCCTTTCTTCAGGGCGATCTGAAAGCCCACAGCCTCGGGGAATCCTGATCCACTTTTCCACTTTTCCTCTTCCCCATGAGATAGGCTGTAACGTTAATGCTTCACATTTTCTTTCTTTCTTTTTTTTTTTTTTTCTTTTTTTTTTGAGATAGAGTTTCGCTCTTGTTGCCCAGGCTGGAGTGCA
>NW_012104476.1:1859028-1859334 GCF_000951045.1 Mandrillus leucophaeus
GTTCCGTGACTTCAGAGACTGGATCAAAAAGGGTGAGAGAGCCTCTGCCTGACTGTGCTCTTCAGGGACATGCATGTTTGAAGCCATGTGCCACCATACCAGCTGCCCTGAAGCCTCCATACTGGAGGGACCATTTGGAGGGAGAGAGAAAGAGAGAGAGAGATACCCGGGGACCCCTGACTTTTCAGGCTTCCAGCTGTTTCTGTCTGTTAGCGCAGGAGCCAGACGCATGAGTGAGCAAGTCTCACTCCATCTTTCCAGCCTCCCCAGTTGATACCAAGTTGGGCAGAGATGGGCTGTTCCCAC
>NW_012104476.1:1864049-1865260 GCF_000951045.1 Mandrillus leucophaeus
ATCTCAGCAGATACTACTCCTAGTTCCCTTATCTGCATCTGTAAAAACGTTGAGTTGTCATAAGGTTGTTGTGATGATTACATTTGTTCATTCATATGAGTTGTCTGATAAATTCCTGGCCTCTAGTAGGTTTCTTTAAAAACTTTTAAAAAATTCAGGTAATATATTGGCTGGGTGCGGTGGCTCATGCCTGTAATCCCAGCACTTTGGGAGGCTGAGGCGGGTGGATCACCTGAGGTCAGGAGTTTGAGACCAGCTTGGCCAACATAGTGAAACCCCATCTCTTCAGAGAACACAAAAATTAGCAGGGCATGGTGGTGTGTGCCTATAATCCCAGCTACTCGAGACAGTGAGGCAAGAGAATTGCTTGAACCCGGGAGGCAGAGGTTGCAGTGAGCCAAGATTGCGCCACTGCACTCCAGCCTGGGTGATGGAGTGAGACTCCATCTCAAAAAGAAAAAAATATTGAGGTAATGTATACATATATAATTTACTGTCTTTACCATTTTTGAGTGTACAGTTCAGTAGTAACAAATACATTTATATTCTTTTTTCCACCACCGTTCTTCCCTCCCTTTTTCCCTTCCTGGCACTTGGTAATCACTAGTCTACTCTCTGTCTTCTTGAGATTCTTATTTTTAGCTCCCAAATATGAGTGAGACCAGGCAGTATTTGCCTTTTTGTGCTTGGTTGATTTCACTTAAAATAATGTCCTTCAGTTCCATCCGTGTTACTGCAAATGACAGGATTTCATCATTTTTCATGGCTGAATAATATTCCACTGTATGTATATGACATATTTTCATTATCTTTTCATCCATTAATAAGTATTTAGGTTGATTCCATACCTTGGCAATTGTGAATAGTGCTGCAATAAACAAGGGAGTGCAAATACCTCTTTGATATATTGCTTTCCTTTTTTTTTGGATCGATACTCAGTGGTGGAATTGCTGTATCCTATGGTAGTTAGTTCTATTTTTATTTTTCTGAGGGACCTCCATATGGTTCTCCATAGTGGCTGGGCTCATTTCTCAATCAATGGGTGCTGCTGTGTTCTGTGGTTTTGTGGCCAAGGTAGTTGGCACTCCTTTTGGGGGTTGACTGCCTTCTTTGAGATTTTAGTGCCACTGGCTGTGCCGCCTGCCCCAAGCCTTCATCTTTCTCCATCTGAGATGTTTCTTTTGTTTTCTTTTCTTTCTTTTTTTTTTTTT
>NW_012104476.1:1870033-1872132 GCF_000951045.1 Mandrillus leucophaeus
GAGTAGCTGGGGCTACAGGCGCACGCCACCATGCCCGGCTAATTTTTGTATTTTTAGTAGAGACGGGGTTTCACCTTGTTAGCCAGGATGGTCTCAATCTCCTGACCTCATGATCTGCCCACCTCGGCCTCTCAAAGTGCTGGGATTACAGGCGTGAGCCACTGCACCTGGCAATTTTTGTATTTTTGGTAGAGACGTGAAATGTTTCGTTAGTAAGCTGGATTCTAGGTGAATATGTTTCATTCTGTTTGCTGGTAGTACAATTTTTATATTTTTTAAAGTGTAAAATCTGCCCCTCTTCTCGTGCTTCCTGTATCAGTTTATTATAATATTGATCTCATGCTTTTACAAGCTAATACCCTGTCTTTTTTCTCACACCCAATAGCTGTCCATAGCTGACTCCCATAAACCCCCATCTCCTACAGAAGAGGTTTCTTCTGCCCCTTCTAAGCATAGCCCCTCATGTCTGACCTAGCACTTTGGAATAGACTCTGAAACTATTTCCATCTCATCTCTTACAATACTTGTCATTTTTTTTTTTTTTTTTTTTTGAGACGGAGTCTCGCTCTGTTGCCCAGGCTGGAGTGCAGTGGCGTGATCTCGGCTCACTGCAACCTCCACCTCCCAGGTTCACGCCATTCTCCTGCCTCAGCCTCCCGAGTAGCTGGGACTACAGGCGCCTGCCACCTCGCCCGGCTAGTAATTTTTTGTATTTTTTTTAGTAGAGACGGGGTTTCACTGTGTTAGCCAGGATGGTCTCGATCTCCTGACCTCGTGATCCGCCCACCTCGATCTCCCAGAGTGCTGGGATTACAGGTGTGAGCCACCGCGCCCGGCCCCAGTACTTGTCATTTTTTAACTCAAATGTGCCTTTTCTTAGGAAAGCGATATGTCATGTCCCAGTTCCTAAAAACATTGAGAGTGTCCTTGGACATCGTATCCTGGACTTTGAGACGGCAAAGTTGTGGTGTTATAAGTCAAAGCCTTCTATGTCTTATGAATTTTGCCAGATCTTTTCTTTTTCCAAATCTTGCCCACATCTAACTGTCTACCTTTCCCTTTTTCTAGCATTTTAAGTCTTTACAAAACACTCAACTTGGTTTTTACTGAAACATTAGTAACCGGCTTTCTTTTGTCACTCATAATGTCATCAATTTATGTAATTTAATATAATTATGCAATTATATAAGAAGCACAGCTGGCATGAAGAGGTTTGGGAACAAAACAGTTACTGTTGACAGGTGTACACTTCAACTGGCGGGAGCGGAAATGGGCAGACCCGCTAGATAAAGGGTGTTTACCACTTGTGAGCTCCCAGCATTCCTGGGTCATTGACTGTCACTGTGTGGTACGGAGATGGAGACTATCAGTCACTGGTGTCAGTTAAGAGAGCCTCTGTTGTACTATTATTATTTTGTTTTTTTTTTTAGATGGAGTCTCACTCTGTCACCCAGGCTGGGGTGCAGTGGTGTGATCTTGGCTCACTGCAACCTCCACATTCTGGGTTCAAGTGATTCTTCTGCCTCAGCCTCCTGAGTAGCTGGGATTACAGGTGTGCACCATGACGCAGAGCTAATTTTTAAAATATTTTTAGTACAGACGGGGTTTCATCATGTTGGCCAGGCAGGTCTCGAACTCCTGACCTCAGGTGATCTGCCCGCCGCGGCCTCCCAAAGTGTTGGGATTACAGGTGTGAGCCACTGCACCCAGCCACCTCTGTTGTATATAATCAGCATGTTAATTGTGATAAATTGGGGAAACAGGGAAAAATGGAAATGAGAAATTTATCATAATTCTAAAGCATGAGAATAACATTTTGCTTTTTTTTCTGTCAATATTTTTACATCTTTAAGATCATACTCATATATAAACACTTGTGTCCTATTTGTTCCCTTAACATTTTAATAGAAACATTTTCCCATATTATTACACCTTATAAACAATTTTAGTTGTTGTATGTTCATTCAGTGATTCGTTCAGTTCCTTCAGTGATTTTGCCATAAGTCATATTCTTGTGTTGCTATAGGCAGATACATAGTAGGTTGCTTTCAAATTTTTAATATAAATAATGGTGTGATGAACTTTTTTTTTTTTTTTTT
>NW_012104476.1:1876468-1881163 GCF_000951045.1 Mandrillus leucophaeus
TATTTTTCCTTTGCCTTTATATACTTGGCTAACCATGGAAGACCTTTGTCAGAATCTTTCCCCTGAATACTCTGAACATTATATTCTGGCATTTGATATTGCTGTGTATAAGTTGAGTCTATCCATCTATCCACCCATCCATCCATCCATCCATCCATCCATCCATCCATCCATTCATCCATCCAGAATAAGCTACATAATATGTGGGGTCCAATAAAAAATGAGAATGGGGGCTCCTTGCTACTAATTTCAAGATGATAAACGAGGTTCATTAAACTAAAGGCAGGACCCTTCTGAATATAGGGCTCCATGTAACTGCATGAAGTCACCCATGAAGTCAGCCTTGCATCCATCCATTCATTCATCCATGGTTACCCATCCTATGGATACATACTGAATATCCACTATGTGTTGTGTGCTTTGAGAGAAAGAAACCTCCAGATACTCAGTCTAGTGGAGGACACAGTTGGTCATGATGGAAGTGTGTACAGGAAGCACAAACGAGAGAGAACTCCACTAGACCCAGCTGCCAGAGACAACTTTCTGGAGGAGATGATATTTACACTAATGTGTCCAAAGCTTTTGCTCTGATTGATGTAGAGAGGCTTAGGAGGGTTTTGAGCTCAAAGGAGTGACATACTCCAATTCAAGTACTTTGTAAGGATGACTCTACTGCATGGAAGACACACCGTGGAGGACAAGTGTAGAAGCAGTTAGGAAGCTATTGCAATGATCCAGGCAAACGAGGATGGAAATGGCAACTTGGATATGTTTGGAGGTAGTGAGAAGTGGTCAGATCCTGAATATATTTTGAAGAAAGCACTGTTAAGATGTGTTGATGAAATGGATATGAGGTATAAGAGAAAGACAGTAGTTAAGAATGACTTCCAGGTTTTCCAATCTGATCAATTAGAAAAATGATACCATTCACTGAGACAGGGAAGACTCACAGGGGAACAGGTTTGGGAGAGATGAAACATTCAGTTTTGCATGCATTGTTTCTGATTGCTTGTTAAACAACCAAGTGGAGATGTTGTCCAGAGAGTTGGATGTGCCATTCTAGATCTAGGTTTGGTTTACATGGGGGAAGAGAAGGGAGGGAAGAGGCTTTGCCTATGAGGTTGCTACAGAAGACTAGAGAAGAATGGCCCTTTTGATAAAATGTTCATGGTGACTGACTGGATATGAAGAATAAGGAAGCAGATTCAGAAAATGAAACTGACCAGCCTTTAAGGCTCCTTTTCCCTAATCACGAGCCAAACGGGGATTGCATTTTGGAATCATAGTTCTTTCTTTTGGAAACAGCTTGTCTTGGAATCGTTTCTTCTAGTTTAGATTCCTGTGGGAGATGGTGAAGGCAATTTCTTGATATTTGTTTACGATGAAGAGAGAATGTGCTGTCACTGAAATGTTGAATTATTAATGATTGAGGAGGAAATGACTTCTTTCAGAAACATCTATTCTGAAGGCCTCTTAGATAGAGGCCAGATAGTAAATTACCTCTTTCAGTGACAGAACTAAAGAGTTGATGCAGATCGAAAAGGGATGTAGTGATTGCCTTCTGTGAGTCCAGAATCAATTTAATATTTATGGCATTCAGCACATTTTAGAATCTCATCTTTGCTCATAGTATCCATTACTCCTATTACCTTTTAGTAGCTGTTTTACAAGAATCAGAAAGTACTGTAGAGACTCTGCCATTTATGATAGGAAGAAGGCCTGGTACTCTAGAACCGATGGATTTAGAGTGGAAACAGAGCATTTCTGTTATTGAGGAAAGAGCTAAATGGATCCCAGGTCACTCTGATCCAGCCTTGGGAGACAATGCTGCCCATGTCTGGCTATCTTGTCCTAGGAGTGTTGGTGAATTATGCATGGAAAAAGTGTAGTTGTCTGGATTAGTCAATTTTCACACTGCTATAAAGATACTACCCGAGACTGCATGATTTATAAAGAAAGGAGATTTAATTGACTCACAGTTCCGCATGGCTGGGAGGCCTCAGGAAACTTACAATCATGGTGGAAGCTGAAGGGGAAGCAAGGCACGTCTTACATGGAAGCAGGAGAGAGAGAGAGAAGCAGGGAAGTGCCCGACATTTATCAGACAACCAGATCTTGTGAGAACTCACTCACTATCATGAGAACAGCAAGCGGGAAGTCCAGCCCCATGATCCAGTCACCTCCCACTAGGATCCTCCCACGGCTGGGGGGAGATTACAATTTGAGATGAGATTTGGGTAGGGACACAGAGCCAAACCATATCATTTTCCCCTTTCAAAATTAAGAGAAATTTTTGCAGAGAAGGGAAATAGTGGGGAAGTGCACTTAAGTGGGACTTGGAACATATGGTTCTGTCTTCAACACAAAATTCAATAAGGGGGTAGCGATCACAGAGCCAACACATTTTCAGACAATGTGGTAACCTGGTGAGTGTGTGTGTGCATATGACAAGGTACTTATTTTATCCTCCTCTCAGTCATTCATTCACTTTTAAAGATGAGGTTAAGTTATCTAAGGATGATTGCTGAGCTCTGAAATGAATTAAAACCCATCTTATTTACAGCCAATGATTTAAATATTGTATAGCTCATTTATAATTGAATAAAACTGTGGTGACTCTTTGTAGATTTTTGAAGTCATCTTCTCTAAGAAGCCTGTTTTGTTTTCATCTTTTTGAAATAAACATGAATTTGCATAAGAAGCAAGGAGCCTTTGAAAGAAATCAATAAAATTAACTGGAATTGGATTTCACACTTTGAATGCATTACATCTTTCTATTAGGGGAGATACAGGAGAAGCTGAGGCTCATAAAAAAGTGACCTACTTGAAGAAGATGAATATTTAAAATAAGAGCTTTAAAAATAATTCACTTTGAATTGGTGGACCATAGCTCAAAATAACAGAAAGCCTAACAAAAGATAGGTTTTTCAGGGACTGGGAAGGGCAACTGGCATGGTCTTGAGGGCAATACTTGAAGTATCCAGTGGGAGCACTAGGCTTGGAGTCTGAAAATCCGAGTTCAAGTTCTGGCACTGCTACTTAGTTTATTTGAGATATGTGTTAGTCTGTTTTCACACTGCTGATAGAGACATACCTGAGACTGGGTAATTTACAAAAGAAAGGAGTTTAATGGACTCAGTTCCACGTGGCTGGGGAGGCCTCACAATCATGGCAGAAGTTGAAAGGCACGTCTCACATGGCAACAGACAAGAGAAGAGAGAGAAGAGTTTGTGCAGGGAGACTCCACTTTATAAAGTCACCAGATCTCATTAGATTTACTCACTGTCACGACAATAGCATGGGAAAGATACACCCCCATGATTCAGTTATCTCCCACCAGGTCCCTCAAGGCACACATAGGAATTATGGGAGCTACAATTCAAGATGAGATTTGGGTGGGGACACAGCCAAACCATGTCAAGATACATGTTTTCGTTTTGACCCTTAAAACTATTTTCCTTTGCATTGCAAATGAAATGTGCTTTACTTGACGTTAATGTTGAAATTAAACCTGTTTAATTTCTGTCGCTGCAGAATTGAACCGAGACTTCAGGAGTTCAGGTCAAGCTAGGTCCTTAGGGTTGTGGGGCTGAGTAGGTGGAGTATGTGACTATGCAAACCTCCCTGACTGGGTGAGGCAGTGCCCTCTCTGGAGTCAGTGTGCAAGGATGTCAGTGAAAGCTGCTTTTTTTTTTTTCTCCTGAAACTCTCCTCACCTCTTGTTTGCAAGGGCCCTGTGTAAATGGGTCATGTACCATGCAATGTATAAATATTCAGAGAGGTGCTTCCTGCATGTCCTTCTGAAGAGCTGTGCTTTGCAGAGTTTTTGTGACTTCATAGTTCAAATGCAATGTGCACATCTGTTGATTTTTCTTTGCAAATGGACGTTGGCGCTCAATGTAGGACAGTCTTGTAGTGCTAAAGGAACGTTCTCTGTTCAGCTAAATACTGCGTGTGCTTGAGCAAGTAGTTCTGAATTTCCTCATGAATAACATGGAGAAAATCCTATTAGATTTGTTCAGAAATCCACCTTTCTTTATTATTTACTTGGGCTTTTATTAAGTTTTATTTTAAAAGAGTTTTATTGAAGTATAATTGACATACTAAAAACTGCACGTTTAAAGGGTACAATTTGATAAGCTTTGGCATATGCATGCACCAGTGAAATAATCCGCATGATCAAGACAGTGACACAACTATCACCCCCAAAAGACTCTGTGCCTCAGCTCGTCCCTCGTGTCTTCCTGTCCCTGCCATCCCTCTTTACTGAGGCAACCACTGATCTGCCTCCTGCCTGTACAGAGTAGTTTGCCTCTTTCTAGAGTTTAACATACGTGGAATAATATAGCATGTATTCTTTTTTGTCTGACTTCTTTCACTCTGCATAATTGCAGTGTATCCGTCATTTATTTACTTTTATTACTGAGTATATTCCATTACATGGATATACCACAGTTTGTTTACCCATTCTCTTGTTGAGGGCCATGTGTATCGTCTCCAGATTGTGGCAATTTCCAATGAAACTGTCATGTATTAAATAATCTTTGCATAGACATATGCTATCTTTTTCCCTAGGTAAACACCTAGATACCTAGGAATAGAATGGCTAGATCTTTTACTAAGTGTGTATTTTAACTTTTTTTTTTTTTTGAGACGGAGTTTCGCTCTTGTTGCCCAGGCTGGAGTGCAATGGTA
>NW_012104476.1:1881893-1883338 GCF_000951045.1 Mandrillus leucophaeus
TGCCAAACTGTTTTCTCCATTTTATCTTCCCACCAGCCATATAGGCAAGTTCCAGTTCCTCTTAATCTTTGTCTATACTTTTACATTTTAGCATTTTAATGTATGTAATGTTATCGCTTTGCAGTTCAAATTTCATGTCGCAGGTGACTAATAACGTTGATTGTATTTTTGTGTGTTTAATTGTCGTCTATATAGCTTCTTCAGGAAGTTTCTATTCAAATCATTGCCCATTTTCTTTTTTTTTTTTAGTTTTTCTTCTTTTGTTACTGAATTTTGAGAGTTCTTTATGTATTCTAGGAGCAAGTACCTTATCAGATAGATGACTCACAAATATTTTCTCCTAATGTGTGCCTTATCTTCTCTTTCTCTTGATAGTGCCCTTCAGAGAGCACAAGTGTGAAATTTTTCTGTTCATTCTTTTATGGATCATGCTTTTGGTATCATATCTAAAAATCTGTGTAACTCCTTGTCATGGAGGTCTTATTTTATATTTTGTTTTATTATTATTTTTGAGATGGAGTCTCACCTACTGTGTTGCCCAGGCTGGAGTGCAGTGGCGTGATCTTGGCTCACTGCAACCTCCACCTCCTGGGTTCAAACGATCCCCCTGCCTCAGCCTCCCAAGAAGCTGGAATTACAGGCATGGGTCATGATGCCCAGCTAATTTTTGTTTTTCCATGTTGGCCAGGTTGGTCTTGAACTACTGACCTCAGGTGATTCATTCTTTCCAGCCTCCTAAAGTGATAGGATTTCAGGCATGAGCCACCACGCCTGGACTCCTTTTGTGTTTTATAAGTGTTATAGTTTTAGATTTTACATTTATAACTGTGATCTATTTTGGTATATGATGCAAGCTATGGCTTGAAATTTATTTTTAAGTTTTTACATATAGATATCCAGTTGTTCCAGCACAAATTGCTTGTGTCTTTGTCAAAAATTTATTGTCCATGTATGTCTAGGTGTGGTTTTGGACTCTGTATTCTGTCCATTGCTGTGTTTGTCTGTATTTGCAGTGATACCACACTGCCTTGATTAGTTTTATAATAAGTCTTGTTATCAGGTAATGCTGGTCCTCCAACTTTGTATTTTAAAATTTTCTGTATTTGGGCCTGGTGTGATGACTCATGCCTGTAATCCCAGCATTTTGGGAGGCCGGGATGGGTGAATCACGAGGTCAGGATTTTGAGACCAGCCTGGCCAACATGGTGAAGCCCTGTCTCTACTAAAAATACGAAAATTAGCTGGGCGTGGTGGCGGGCAACTGTAACCCCAGCTACTCAGGACACTGAGGCAGGAGAATCGTTTGAACCCGGGGGACAGATGTTGCAGTGAGGCAAGATCGCACCATTGCACTCTAGCCTCGGTGACAGGGTGAGACTCTGTCTCAAAAAAAAAAAATTCTGTACATAAGGTGTACTGTAGCATGATGTTTTTATACATGCATA
>NW_012104476.1:1884015-1892957 GCF_000951045.1 Mandrillus leucophaeus
TTTTGTTTAGAATGACTGTGTCTGTGTGTCCTCTGGCTGGTAGCAACAGAGGCTCTCCCTGGCCCTTTGAGAGTCCAGGCACTGTCACCTCTAATCCTTTGGAGTGGGTCCTTTCTCCCAGCTTGGGGTCTTTTGTTCACTCTGTGGATGTGATTGGTATCCAGCTCACTGACTGAATGGGAACCACGGCACATCTCTGGAGTTCTCCCTCTGTGCAGCTTTCTCCTCTGAGCTCCTCAGTCCTACAAGTTGTATTAGGTTGTTGCAAAAGTAATTGTGATATTTGCACCCACCTAATAGCTGCCTCGATCTCCTTGCATCCTCATCTCTGTCTGCTCAGCTCAGGGAGTCTGCCAGCATCCCCTGGGCCCTCTTTTCCTACCGTGCAGCCTGGGAACCCTCTCAAGGTAGTGGCCTCACCTCATTTTTCTGTGTCTCTCAGGGATCACTGTGCTTTGTGGCCTAATAGTCAGTGTCTTCAGAAATGTTCTTTTGTGTATTTTGTCTGTTACTTTGGTGGTTTCAGTGGGAAAAACCATTGTGGTCTCTGTTTCTCTATCTTGGTTGGATGTGGAAGTCACTGAGTTGGATTTTTACGTAATGGGTTTTTGATATAGTTTGCTGCACATATATTTATTTATTTATTTATTTGAGACAGGGTCTCACTGTTGCTCAGACTAGAGTACAGTGGCGTGATCATGGCTCACTGCAGCCTCGACATCTTGGCCTCAAGTGGTCCTCCCACCTCAGCCTCCAGAGTAGCTGGAACTACAGGTGCATGCCACCATGCCCGGCTAATTTTGCTATTATTTGTAGAGATGGGGTTTCACCATGTTGTCCAGGCTGGTCTGAAACTCCTGGGCTCAAGTGATAAGCCCACCTTGGCCTCCTGAAGTGCTGAGATTACAGGCATGAGCCACTGCCCCCAGCCTTGGTGTACTTTTAGATTGGATTGTTGCCCTACACTTTTTGTATGTGAGTGGAAGTTGTATCCAACCAGAGTCCTTTTCTTAGTATTAAATTGATAACACTTTATCTTACCTTCGTCTTTTTTTTTTTTTTTTGAGATGGGGTCTTGCTATGCCGTCAAGGCTGGTCTCAAACTCCTGGGATCAAGTGATCTTCTCACCTCATCCTCTACATAGCTGGGACTACAGATGCCAGCCACCGTGCCTGGGTCTGTTTTTCCTCTGTCTCATTTGACTGTCCTGTCCTTGAGGATTGTGGCTGAGTCTTAATTTACATCTTCCCTTGATAGTGAATGTTGTGTAATGAATGAATGAATGAAAGTGAATGAATATTTCCATTTCCTTAAGAATATCCAGGATACTGTTTTTCTCCTCCCCCTTCAAAGATGTAGATTGAGATGGGATATGTTCAGTTTAAAGGTTGAAGCTTTGTTTTTTGTTATATATGTATTTATTTATTTTTTGAGACAGGGTCTCGCTCACTCACCCAGACTGTAGTGCAGTGGTGCCATCTCGGCTCACTGCAACCTCCGCCTCCTGGGTTTGAGCGATTCTCCTGCTTCAGCTTCCGGAGTAGCTGTGATTACAGGCACGTGCGATCACCCCTGGCTAATTTTTGTATTTTTAGTAGAGACGGGGTTTTACCATGTTGGCTAGACTGGTTTGGAACTCCTGACCTCAGGAGATCCTCCCACCTCGGCCTCTGCAAGTGCTAGGATTACAGGCATGAGTCACCACACCCGGCCTGAAGCTTTATTTAAAAAATAGCTTATTTTGGCCGGGTGCAGTGGCTCACGCCTGTAATCCCAGCACTTTGGGAGGCCGAGGCGGGCGGATCACGAGGTCAGGAGATCGAGACCATCCTGGCTAACACGGTGAAACCCCATCTCTACTAAAAACTTCAAAAAATTAGCCAGGTGCGGTGGTGGGCGCCTGTAGTCCCAGCTACTCGGGAGGCTGAGGCAGGAGAATGGTGTGAACCCAGGAGGCGGAACTTGCAGTGAGCCGAGATCGCGCCACTGCACTGCAGCCCCGGGACAGAGCGAGACTCCGTCTCAAAAAAAAAAAAAAAAAAAAAAAAAAAGCTTATTTTGAATTTTGAGTGTGTGTGTGCATGTGTGTTTGTCCTGATAAGGGATGTTTGGTATTTTAACACTGGCAAAGGGATGGCTGATTGGGAGTTAAATTACCCCCAAATAATTCAAGCCGTATAATACATTTCTCCCAAGGAGATACAGATCTGAGGTCATATGATTCCGGACTTTGCTTTTTAATGAAAGTTGATTAAACAAAAGCCATTTTACTTTATAGCTGTTTTAAATAACCTGTGCTGTTTAGTTCTTTTTTTCCCCCTTTTTCATCTTTATCGCTAGATGGGTCAGAGGCAGAATTTCTCAAAAGTGATTAGTAGGACACCTCTCTGGGAATTTTTTTCCCCTTAAGATGCCTTAAAATGAGTTTGAGGAAGAAACAGTACAAGGGTAAAAATTTAAAAGAAGCTGTATATCTCTGAATAATTCTTTTAGAAAGATAATTTAAATCTCATTAGAAATCTTGATTTCCAATTCCTCAGAAGTGAATGTGCTCATTATCAGTGTACTTTGTTCAGTTTTCTGTGCTTTGTGAAGGTAGTGACTATAGAATGTAAAATGTAAAATGCTTGGGTATGGTGGCCCCATGCGTGTAATCCCAGTGCTCTGGGAGGCCGAGGTGAGGGAATTGCTTGAGGCCAGGAGTTCAAGACCAGCCTGAGCCACATAGTAAGACGCCCCCCCCATAAAAAAATTTAAAATAAAAATTAGCCAGCAGTAGCTGTTACTAGGGAGGATGAGGTGGGAGGATGGCTTGAGCCCAGCAGTTCAATGTTGCAGTAGGCTATGATTGCACCACTGCACTCCAACCTGGGCAACAGAGCGAGACCCCGTCTCCAAAAACCAAAACAAAACAGGAGAATATGAAACGGAAAACAAATGTAGACAAATGTGTATCCCACTGTAATGGAATTTGTTGTGTAGTGCCAAAGGATTTTTATATTCTGAAGTTTCTGTGCTATTTACTTTTGCTTTATTTGCAAAAGATTCTGGGATGTTGCCAAGGATAACTAGGAATTGCTTGTAACTATATTAGAAATACACACGATGAGGTTGAATGTGGAAATGCAGCTGCATGTGTTGTAAATCAGTCCTAGAGCTGCTGCTGGGCTTGGTAATAGCTTTTCTTTAACTAATTTTGGTGATCACATTTGTAAGGAGACAGGCAGTATCATGAAGAATGGAGGGTTACGAATTTCTGAACAATTTAAGTGAAAGTTTCTAGAGTGTTCTCCTTGACTATTTTTGACTTTCCATCGTTTGAGATTTACTTTCCAGAAAGGATGCACCCTCCCACTCCCAGCCCACCTATCCAATCTTTATGATTAATTCTTTTCAGCTGTTGGGTTGCCTGGGTGTGGTAATGTGAGAGAGATTTTACGGAAGGTAATTGAGGAATAGGTGGAAGAAAAAGCCACATAGGACAGATGGGAAACAGAATATATGAAGAATATTAGAGGAGGGTAAAGAAGTGAAAAGGAGAAGTTAAGGTGTGTGTTTTCATGATAACTATGGATGAGGGTGGGTGCAGTGGCTCACGCTTGTAATCCCAGCACTTTGAGAGGCCAAGGCGGGAGGATTGCTTGAGCTCGGGAGTTGGAGACTAGCTGGGGCAACATAGTGAGACCCCATCTCTACGAAAAATGAACCACGCATGGCATGTGCACCTGCGGACCCAGCTACTCAGGAGACTGAGACAGGAGGATTGCTTGAGCCCAGAAGTTCAAGGCTGCAGTGAGTTACGGTCACACCACCACTGTACTCCAGCGTGGGTGACAGAGACTCTGTCTAAAAAAAAAAAAGAACTATGGATGAAGCTAGCTAGACTTAGGAACAGACTCTAAGAACCCTGAAATAAATCTTTTCTGTCTCTAATGTGATCTGTGATGTTTGGTTATCCCCAGAGCAATGGATAGAGGCCAACACAACTGCTCAGTCTGGAAGACACCGTTAGGACCACTCCTCTGGAGTGAGAGCTACCAGGGCAACACTTTATCACCCTGTCTCCAATTTCTACAGTGCCTCGGACCTAATAGTAACTTCATAAATGTTTACTGGATAGATATAAGTCCCCTAGCCTTGGAATTGCACAGAAACCCAGGATTTCTTAATGAATGAAGTAATTCGATAACTGAGATAAGCAGTTCTGGGTGGCTTTGAAATGTCCTCATGCTCCTGTTTGCTTTGAAATGGGACTTTTGAAATGAGGTGTTGTTCTGTCCCAAAGGAGGGAAGAGAGACTGTGGAAGAACTGACAACAGGAACAGCAAAACTGAGAGAAGAAAATGGGGCCAGGAGAGGAGCAGATGCTCGAACGGGATTTGGGTTTTCTTTTTTTTTTGAGACGGAGTCTCGCTCTGTGGCCCAGGCTGGAATGCAGTGGAACCATCTCAGCTCACTGCAAGCTCCGCCTCCCGGGTTCAGCCATTCTCCTGCCTCAGCCTCCCGAGTAGCTGGGACTACAGGCGCCCACCACCTCGCCCGGCTAGTTTTTTGTATTTTTTAGTAGAGACGGGGTTTCACCATGTTAGCCAGGATGGTCTCCATCTCCTGACCTTGTGATCCACCCGTCTTGGCCTCCCAAAGTGCTGGGATTACAGGCTTGAGCCACTGCGCCTGGCCAGGATTTGGGTTTTCTTGGCACTGCAAAGCTCCTGTATATTTATTGCTATCTTGATGAATCCCAGCACTTTGGGAGGCTGGGATTACAGGCATGAACCTGTGGAACTCCGGTCCTTTCTTCCTTGTCACAGCCCCACTTCCTATAGCAGTCCCCCACCCCTCCGCTTATCTCAACTCCCCCTTGCCCCAGTCACCTACCCCTCTCCTCCCCAATAGAGCCACAGACTTCCTGTTGAGATCTTAGAGACTTGACTACCACAAAAAAATGGGGGCCTTGCCTATTGTTAGGAACATAACAATTGAAAACTTATATTTACCTAATAGTACACCTTCAAAATATAGAAACAAAAACAGTTTGATCTATGAAGAGGCATTAACAAATCCTTCACTATTTTAATACAGCTTTCTTGGTTATTGGTAGATCAAGTAGAAAACAATGTTGGCAAGGATATTTGAGATTTGAACAGCATCATTTAAAAGCTTTCAGGACACTGCTTTGGTTTACCATCTCCCCCAGGTCTCCACTTCACCCCATATACACTCCCATCGCTCTTGTCCTGACTTTTTCATTCACGCATCTCAGGGTAATCCTTGATTTGTGTCTGCACCACCAGTTTTATTATCTGCCTCTGGTTTGTGGCTTTCCTCATATTCTCAATTTTGTCTTCATAGTTTCTTAAGCAAGATTTCTCTCTTCCAGTATCTTAGCCAAAGAGAAGCCTAAGCAGGGCTAGACTTAAACCCCCTTGTCTTCCTCATATTACAAAAGGAGTCGGGGGACAGGTTCAGATGATGATTGCTCCATTTTAAGAGGCTAGAAGTCTTTTCTGGCTGTAAGTCTAACTGTCTCAACACAATGTAGATGCTGGACGCTGGCCCTGGACACTGACATGCCTGTTCCAGGAGAAATCTGGAGGGATGTTACATATTGACTTGGTCGTTTCTTTGAGTCTCCGATGCGATAGTGCATGGGGGATCCTCAGGGACCCTCAGGGCTTGGTGGAATGGTTCTACATGTGAACCCTGGCATCTCCAGCCATGTCAGTGTGAACGAAGACAGAGATTTTATACTCTTGGGGTCATAGCATGACTAGAGGCTGCATCTCTTGGGCTGTGCATATTGTGATAAGGTGATGGGTATCGTTGCTTAGTGGGAGGAGAGAATATTAGTTTAGTTATGACTTTTAATATTAGTTTAATGGGGATTTCTAATATTACTATCTTTCTTATTAAAAGCAAGCCACTCAATGATCGGGTGTGGTGTTTCATGCCTGTAATCCCAGCACTTTGAGAGGCTGAGGTAGGCAGATCATTTGAGATCGGGAATTCGAGACCAGCCTGGCCAACATGGCAAAAACCCATCTCTACTAAAAATACAAAAATTAGCCAGGGGTGGTGGTGCACACTTGTAATCCCAGCTACTCAGGAGGCTGAGGCAGGAGGATCGCTCGAACCTGGGAGGCGGAGGTTGCAGTGAGCTGAGATTGCGCCACTGCACTCCAGCCTGGGCGATGGGGCGAGACTCTGTCTCAAAAATAAATAAATAAATAATAAATAATAAATAGAAATAAACCACTCAAGCTCACGGTATTTTTTTTCCTATTTTGTTCACATTATGTCCTTAATATCAGAGCAGTACTTAGCACAGAGTAAGCATTCAATAGATGCAGTTGAATGCATGAATCTATTGAATATATAAGTGCAGTGAATGGGAGCTCAGGAGAGAAAACTGGGGAGAGGAGGACTAAATACTATGCCTGAACCAATTTCTTCTGTTTCCACTGTTTTCTTGGAGGCGACTTAAGAGATTCTTCAGTGCCCCAGCACAGTGCCAGGCATGCAGTTGACAAGGATGGGTAAAACCCTTGAGGGACTCATATTCAGACAGGAGAGGGTTTGGGGTACGTAACCCATAGCCTCTCAGAGTGTTACTGTGGGCTCTGCTCCAGGTGCCCGGGGAGTCCTGGCAGATCTCCAGGGTCCGGGAGGCCCCCGAGGAAGGGACATCTGAGCTGAGTGTTGATACCTTCATAGGTTAGTGGAGAAAAAAGCCGGGGGGAGTGCTGAGGCCATGACCACACATTGGCACCGGGTGTGAGATGTCAGGGGTCTGCACGTGGTCAGGACGGCCTGGGGCTCTGGGGACCTGTGGGGAAGGTGCATAGGACAGCAGAAGCCAGATGAAGAAGAGGCTGGTGTGTCTTGCTTAGGAATTTGAGTTTTTGTCTTTGGGGAGCGATGGAAGGTTTATTTCCACTTTTGAAAACTTTTTAAATGAAAAATTTCAAACATCCATATAAGTAGGAAGGACCATATTGATATCAATGAACTTAACCCCTAGATTCTACAATTAATGTTTTGCCATGTTTGCTTATCCTTCTTTCTATTCTATCTATATCTATTTATCTATCTGTCCTTCAGTCTATCTGTCCGTCCATCCATCCATCCCTCCATCACTATCTATAAACCCATCCATCCATCTACCCATCCATCAATCTGTCCATCCAGTCAGTCTTTCTTTCTTTCTTTCTTTCTTTCTTTCTTTCTTTCTTTCTTTCTTTCTTCCTTTCTTTCTTTCTTTCTTTCTTTCTTTCTCTCTTTCTTTCTCTCTTTCTCTCTTTCTCTCTTTCTCTCTTTCTTTTTCATCTATCTATCCATCCATCCTTCTATCTATCCATCCATCCATCCATCCCTCCATCACTATCTACCCTTCCATCCATCTGTCCATCCATCAGTCTATCTATCTGTCCATCAATTCATCTATCTGTTATCTATCTCTCAATCTATCATCTGTCCCTATCATTTATCTCTGTCTTTATCATCTACTTATATCTATCTATTCATTTCTATCATCTGTCAATCTCTATTATCTGTCTTTCTATCTATCTGTCTATCCACTATTTATCTATATCTATTTATCTATCTATCTATCTATCTATCTATCTGTCTATCTATCTATCTATCTATCTATCTATCTACTATCTGTAAGAATTTATGCAGGGGAGTGACTTGTGACTTAGAGGGTCCCTCTGGGAGGAACATGGAGGATGAAATAAAGAAGGAAGGGAATGGAGTTTGGGAAGACTCACTGAGAGTCTCTTGAAATTGCTGGGAGGAGAGGTGGTGGTGGTGTGAACTAAAATTTGGCAACTGGGCTGGAGAGTGGAGGGCTCAGAGATATTTATGGGAGTATTCTAGTGATTATGTCTCTGTACCAAATTGTCCAAAAACTTAATAGCTTAAAATAATGACAACAGGCCAGCCATGGTGGTGCACACCTATAGTCCCAGCTACTGAGAAGGCTAAGGCAGGAGGAATGCTCGAGTCCACGGGTTCAAGGCTGCAGTGAGTCATGTTTACGCCACTGCCCTCCAGCCTGGGCAACAGAGTAAGACACTATCTCAAAAAAAGAGACAATGTTTATTTTTCTTACAAATCTTCAATTTGGACATAGCTTGGCAAGATGACCCCGTTTCTGGTCTACTGGATATCACTTGTAATGACTCAAATGTGGAGGTCTGTAGTCATTTGAAGCCTGTCACTCCCATCTGTCTGGTTAATGCTGACTCTCAGTAAGGATCTTATTTGGAGCACCTACGTGTGGCCTCGACATGCGGCCTGGGATCCTTCACAACACAGTATCTGGCTTATGAGGGTGAGTGGGGAGGAGGAGGCAGAGAATGAGAACACCAAGCGGAACAATATTGAATTTTAGGATGTAGCCTCTGAAGTCCCCATATACCACCACTGTCGCCCCGTTGTGTTCATCAAGCCCGGCACAAGTTCAGGAGGAGGGAAGATTATCCCCTCCTCTTCACGGGGTGTGGCAAGATCTCAAAATGTTGCTGTGACCATTTTTGGAAAACCCAGTCCGTCCAGGGGCTAAAGTGGCAGGATTTAATCATTGGGCGTGAGCAATGGGGAAGATTTTTTGCTCTTCCCCATTATGCCACTGCCCTCCAGCCTGGGCAACAGAGTGAGACACTATCTCAAAAAAAAAAGAGACACTGTTTATTTTTCTTACAAATCTTCAATTTAGACAGAGCTTGGCAAGATGACCCTGTTTCTGGTCTACTGGATATCACTCGCAATGGCTTAAATGTGGAGGTCTGGGGAAGCATTGGGGAAGAGCAAAAAATCTGAGCTGACACTCAGAGTTTGGATTCGTGTCTCCAGGGTGGGGAGGCATTCACGGAGAGGGCAGTGTGAGTGGCAGGACAGGAAAGGGGAATGAGGAGGATGGAGTTAGATTTGGGGTCCC
>NW_012104476.1:1894267-1895510 GCF_000951045.1 Mandrillus leucophaeus
TTACTTTTGTCTTAAAATTATTTTGTTTCACTTGCATATATGAAGACATTTACTTTTATCAAGAAACTAGGGTATAGCCATCCAAATGAATCTAGAGATTATAATCTATATATATTTATGTTAAAAATAAGAAAAATAAAGCAGGAAGGTAGGGGTTGCTTGCCTGATGATTTAGGTAACCTTCTAAATGTGTATATTTTTCCTGTGGCCGTCTGTCTTCAATTCAGAGACCACTGTATACATTCCATGTCCATTGGTATTCACTCCCTCCTGTATACCTGAGATGCCATCTAGAGTCATTTCCTTTCGGGCTGAAGAAATTCCTTTAGAATTTCTTGTAGTGTGGGTCTGCATATAATAAATTCTCTAATTTTCTTTATTTGAAAATATGATGTTTCATTTTCATTTTTGAAGAGTAGTTTTGCTGTATATAGAATTCTGAGTTGACGGTTTTTCAAAATTCTGCACTTTAAAGATATCATTCTGTAGTCTTTTGGTCTCCATGGCTTCTGATAAGTTCGTTATCATTTGTATTATTGTTGCCCTGTATGTGATATGCCATTTTTTTTCTGGTTGTTTTTGAGATTTTAACTTTGTATTTTAGCAGTTTTCCTAGAGGTAGTTTTCTTTATATTTATCCCTGCTTGGGTTTTGGTGATCTTCTTGATTCTATATTTTTGTCTTTCACTAAATTTGTAAGTTGTAAGCCTATTTCTTCACATCTTTTCTACCCTATTCTCTCTCTCTCCTTTCCTCTGGGACTCTAAATATAAGTATATTGAATGGACTGATATTGTCACACAGGTCTGGGTGGCTCTGTTCTATTTTTTTCAGTCTTTTTTTCTTCTCTGCTTTTCAGATTGGATGGTTTCTGTTATCTTTCTTGAAGTTCCTAGATACTTCTGCTATCTCTGATATGCTGTTAATCCCATTCCAGTTAGTGTATATTTTACTTTTAGATGATTCTTTTTTCACAGTTTCTATTTGGGGGTTAGATTCCCCATCTGTTCATTCATTGTGTATATATATTTCATTTAAAATTCTTGGATGTATGTATAATAGCTGCCTTATAGTTCTTATCTACTCATTTCAGCATCTGGATCGTCTTGGGGTTGATTTTTTTTAAATTAATTTTTTGCTTGAGTTTGGATTATATTTTTTCATTTCATCAGCTGTCTAGTGATTTTCGATCAATTCCTGGACGCTATTAAGTATATGTTGTGGCGATTCTGGATCCTGCTAT
>NW_012104476.1:1898290-1898727 GCF_000951045.1 Mandrillus leucophaeus
GTGTCTCCAGGGTGGGGAGGCATTCACGGAGAGGGCAGTGTGAGTGGCAGGACAGGAAAGGGGAATGAGGAGGATGGAGTTAGATTTGGGGTCCCGTTGATTTGTTGGGAAATACTGTATCAGGATGGTTTCATGAACTGCAAACCCACAGAGGTAGCTTCTTCTAGGAGCAGACAACCATGTTTCCTAGTTTTTGGACAGCTTTGAGCCAAATAGGGTTTACTGGCCTCCCTGGGTCCCTGTAGGAGGCTGTTGTGTACTGTGAACCTGAGTGGAGGCGGCAGATGTTTGATGTGTCCCCATACGTACTGGGGATGATGTCTCCCTCAGTATTTGCTTCCGTCTGTGGAGCTGGAGCAGCTAGGTAGGATGCAACATTCATTGATTTCATCCAGCAGGCATTTATTTGAGCACTCGTGGTATGCTGGAACCTAAAA